>NW_011494787.1:1618964-1643433 GCF_000754665.1 Bison bison bison
AAAAAATAATTTAATTAATTAATTAATTTTTATTTATTTATTTTTGGCTGTGCTGTGTCTCCGTTGGTTCCTGGACTTTTCTCTAGTTGTGCTGTGCAGGCTTCTCATTGCAGTGGCTTCTCTGGCTGTGGAGCATGGGCTCTATGGCACGCAGGCTCCAGTAGTTGCCGCTCCTGGGCTCCAGAACACAGGCTCAATAGTTGTGGCCCATGAGTTTAGTTGCTCCACGGCATGTGAGATCTTCTCTGACCAGGGATCCAGCCCGTGTCTCCTGCATTGGCTGGTGGATTCTTTACCACCGAGCCACCAGGGAAACCCTCTTTTTTATACTTTTTAATGCAGGAAATTTAGGAATATTTTTAAAACCAAGTTTCTAAATCTTTTCTTTCCAGCTTTTGGTTTTGGCTTCATGCTTCTACATGGCAAGTTTTAAATAACCCCCATGATATTTCCTGACAGCTGAAACCTAGTATAAAATGCAGAGGATTATAAACCTAGGCATTTCAGCTCTCAATCCACCTAGCCAGTGGCTTTTAAACTTTTTTTTTAAACTGACTTGTTGTAAAAAAAAAAAGTGGGGGGGGAGGGTTTTACATTTCAAGCCACTACTCTCAAAAATGTTTATTTTAAAAAATTATTTTAGGGAAGTACCTGGTGGTCCAGTGGTTAGGACTCAGCACCTTCATCTCTGGGGCCTGGGTTCAATCCCTGGCCAGGGAACTAAGATCCTGCATGGTGTGGTCAAAAGTTTTTTAAAAATAAAATAGTATCAATCTTAGTAAATTGACTTAGCCCATCAGTGAAGCTTGACCCAGAGTTTGTAAAACACAGATCAGAACCACGAAGAGGCTGCTTTTCTGTCTCCCCAAATCTTACCCACTTCCATGCCACTTTCACTCATCTCTCACGCCCAGGGGTGACGGAGAGGCCAGACAATCATCAATCCATAGAGAACACTGAAGACCTTGTGTATAAGCACTGAAGCTGAACTAAGTTTTGATTGACACCTAACAGGCAAAAGCAAAAACTGGTTTTGGATTTCAATCCTGAGGTTTAGAATAAGGTTCTCTCTAGTTCATGGTCCTGAAACCCTTACCTTAACTATACTCACTTTAACATAGTCCTAGAAAACCCCTCTTGTCTACAGTGTAATCCGAGATTTGGCAACAAATGGTCAACAGGATCTGCTCCAGCTCAGCTGTTCTTGCAATCAGAACACAGGGAAAGGGTGACACTATTTTCTTGGGCAGAGAAACTAATCCGATGCAGTCTTTAAAGGTACCTTTGTATGGAGAGGTCAGCCCCTCTGTGTAAAGGTAGACAATCATTAGGTAACATACTCTGGGGTCAGATGACTGAAGTCAAGTCCCTATTTTGTCTGGGATTCTCCAAGATTCTGTTCTAGGGCCAAGTTAGAACTCCTCTGTGTCTCATTTTTCTCATCCTTCAGTAGTTGTAATAACAGCTTTCTCAGGATCGTAGAGACATGCAGTTGAACCGGCAGTAAGGTGTTGTACAAGGGTAGTTGCTGCTGCTGCAGGTTCACTCACAGGCCTTCATGACTTTGAAAGGCTGGCCATTTAATGTAGTTAGTGATCTGTGTCTATAAGCTGAACTTGAGATAGAGTTAATGGTTCTGATAACCTTAAATGAGTTTTAGAATTTAGGCCAGGCTTGGTTATTGCTAGACGAGACTGGCTGTGGGGGCAGGTTTCTATGCAATGGGCCCAAACACACACAGCTAAATGGAGTCAAATGCATGAAATACATATTAATTGTCTTTTTCAGAGAGCCCTCTGGGGTTCCTGGAGAATGAACACAGCCTGCCACCCAGCCAGCTCTGAGCTTTCTAGATTGTAGTAGGCCTTCATTTCTTCCTCCCCTGAGCAACCCTCTGACCCTCTAAACCCCCTAGGGTGCCTTTGGAAGGCAAACCCCAGAGGAGACACCTTGGCACAGGTGAGATGAATTTTAACAGTTTTTGAAAAGTCCGCTGAGGTTAAAATTGCAGATATGCTGCCAAAGTTTGTAACTCCGAATAATGATGAAACCATGAATGGAACAATATGCAGAGCTTAGGCTGAATTTATATAGTTCAGAGCCTATATAGTTCAGAGCCTATTTCCACGGGGGCCTCTTGGGGTGACAGGGCACTCCTGATGCCTTCTTCCCTCCTCCAGAAAATTTCCTTCTAGGGACACACCTAGAGGTCTGCCTAGCCCACAGGGACTCCCCGAACTTCTCTGAGAAGAGAGCCAGCACCCAGGATGAGCTCCAGTGGCCAAGTCTGGGGTCCAGAACTCCATTTCCCTGGCAGAGCTAATTGATAGATCTGGAGACACCTAACCCAGGCAGGAAACCAGATTCTCCTTCCTGAGAATTTGAAACCTAAATAGAGAGTCTCTGTGCCTGGCAAGCTCAAGTGTGTGTCACATGAACCATTGCATTCTAGAGAGAAGGTCCCCTAGCTGCCTGGTTCCTGCCAGTCTGGCCCTGTTTGTTAGCCGTTCCTTCAGTTCTCTGAGCCCCTAGTCTCCTTCCAGTAAAGTCCTATTTGGATCAGGCAGTCAGAGTTGTTTTGGGGAAACAAAACAAAAACCATACAAACTACTATGTATAAAATAAATAAGCAACAAGGATATATTGTATAGGGAATGTAGCCAGTATTTTACAATAACTTTAAATGGAGTGTAATCTATAAACATTTTGAATCACTAAGTTGTACACCTGAAAAGAATATAATATGGTAAATCAACTATACCTCAATAAAAATGGCACAAAATGAAATAAAAACCAAACCAAGTGATATAAGGAAGACATTATAAATATTACAGCATCCAGGAAGTCAAACCATGGTGAAATGGAAACAGCATGAACTTGAATTTTTTTTTCTTTTAAAAATCTTTCCACACCTGAAGTAGTATTGAATCTTAGTTCTTTAACTGGCCAGCTGTATAAATTTAGACAAGCTACCCTTTCTAAGCCTCAATTTCCTTGACCATGAAGTAGAGATTGCCGACCTCATAAAATCAGCTCTTTAATTAGTCTAGTGACATTTATTGTGGTCACTTAAGAGGCTATTTTTGCTTATTTCTTAGATATGGGCTGCATGACAGCTGAAACTTCTGGAAATTAGTGGTATTAAGGTACTCTGAGTATCATCATACTTGAACATTTTGTTAGACCAGGAATCTTCTCTTTCTCCATTTTCTTTAGGAGGCATTATGGTAGCAACTGAACATTCAGAATGGTCCTTTTGAAAAAATGGTGGTGAAAGACATGTAACATAAAATTACTGTCTTAACCATTTTTAAGCGTACAGTTCAGTGGCATTAAGTACATTCACGTTGTTATGCAACCAGAGGATTTACTAAACATTTTTATGCTTTACTAAAAATAAACAAAAACCTTTCAAACCCTTTGTCAGACCACTTGTCTCTATTTTTTCTGGATTGGAAACTGCAGTGACTGTTAGTATGAACTGGGTCAAATTCTAAGCAGGTTTGAGCTCGACCCAGGGGAACAGTTCTCAGAAGCTAGTGCCAGAAGAGAATTTAGGAATTGTCTTGTCCAGGGGCCTTAATTTACATGATAGCTCAGTTAGCTGGTTATTTAGGCAGCAGACCTTAACTGAGCCTGTGTCCCAAGAACCGGGATGGGTGCTGGAGGGTGGACACAGCTGGGGTGGTCCAGCCACTGTCCGTCCTGCTGGAGCTCATGCTGCCCAGAGGGGAATATGGCACACGGGACAGTAGGAGGTCAACAGGTTCGGTGGGCTGGAGAGTAGGAGAAAGGCACAGATCTACACGAGATGGAATAACAATTGTAGTCTGGGACCAGATTGTGAAGGGCTTCAAAGGACGTGGAGAAGAACTTAGATTTTACTGATTTTTTTTCTATTGGTCATGGAGGTGGTCTGGTAGGAGTCAAGCTGGGGACTGATTCTAAGCTAGGGAGGAACATGGTCAGATGTGCATTTCAGAGCACGCACTGGCAGCGTGCAGACAGATGGTGGGCTGGAGGGCCCCAGAATGGGACTCGGGGGTTTGGAGAGAGGCCTTTTGGCACCTAATGCTTGGAAACATGAAACATCGTTTTTCAAATGATACAGTGAGAGAACCAAGTCCATAGCTCAGTCCCTTGTTCTTTCTGAGTGACCTTGAAGTGAACGGTTTTTCAAATCTTTGCATATCAGAATTTGCTGATGTTTCCTTTCCAAAAAGACTCCCCCACCCTGTCCTTGTTCTTCCCTACATTCCATCACCAGTTTCCCCAGGGTCTTGTTGGAGGAAAGTCCCTGCTCTGAGAATATGGTAGGAATAAAACTTGCCAGAAAAATGTGAAGCATGCAGAACCATGCCACCTCCACACTAGCCACAGGCTTTGCAATGCTATCTTTATGCCTCCAGATAAAGAGATCAAAGTTTCTCGATCTGAGTCCCCAGGCTAATTTACATGAGGAGGGTGGGGGGTGGGAAGTGTGGGATAAGCATGATAGGATACAGAGGGAAATTTTTGTTTCATAGGTGATATCTCCATCATGGCCAACAGCATAGGATCTGCTGTAGAGAGGGGACTTGCCCTGGGGAATCAGACACAAAATTTAAGGCAGAGTCTGCCCTCAATCTAGAATTCTGGAATGGGGACTTCCCTAGTAGTCCAGTGGCTAAGACTTTGAGCTCCCAATTCGGGGACCTGGGGTTCCATCCCTGGTCAGGGAACTAGATCCCACATGCCACAGTTAAGAGTTCCCATGCCACATGGCACAGCCAAATAAATAGAATTCTGGAATTTCAACACTGGAAGAGGTCTTCAGTTCAGTTCAGTTCAGTTGCTCAGTCGTGTCCAACTCCTTGCAACCCCATGGACTGCAGCAAACTCCAATAGTTTGGCCACCTGATGCGAAGAGCTGACTCATTTGAAAAGACCTTGATGTTGGGAACGATTGAAGACAGGAGGAGAAGGGGACAACAGAGGATGAGATGGTTAGATGGCATCACCAACTCAATGGACATGAGTTTGGGTAAACTCCGGGAGTTGATGATGGACAGGGAGGCCTGGCGTGCTGCAGTTCATGGGATCGCAAAGAGTCGGACCTGACTGAGCAACTGAACTGAACTGAACTAGACTGCAGCACGCCAGGCCTCACTGTCCATCACCAACTCCCAGAGTTTACCCAAACTCATGTCCATTGAGTCGGTGATGCCATCTAACCATCTTGTCCTCTGTCATCTCCTTCTCCTCTTGCCTTCCATCTTTTCCAGCATCAGGGTCTTTTCCAATGAGTCAGCTCTTCGCATCAGGTGGTCAAAGTACCAAAATTTCAGCTTCAACATCAGTCCTTCCAATGAACATTCAGGACTGATTTCCTTTAGGATAGACTGGTTGGATCTCCTTGCAGTACAAGGGACTCTCAAGAGTCTTCTCCAACACCACAATTCGAAAGCATCAATTCTTCGGCGCTCAGCTTTCTTTACAGTCCAACTCTCACATCCATACATGACTACTGGAAAAAGAAGAGGTCTTAGGCCTGCCTAAGCCAACTCGTACCCATTTTACAGATGGGGAAATTAAGATCTCTGAAGTGGCAGACTGAATTGGAAAGGAGTGCTCTTGGCTTTTTAAAAATTTTTTTCCAATTGAAATATATGTGACATATAACACTGTGTGACTGTGTAAATTTAAGGTGTTCAACATGTTAATTTGGTACCTTTATATATTGTAATGATTGCCATTGCAGTAATAATTAGCATCTCTGTAATGATACATAATTATCCTTTATTTTTAGTGGTTGGACATTAAGTTATGATATCTCATTAGATATGAGGATTATAAAACAATACTGTTGTCTACTGTTTACTACACTGTGCAGTAAATCTCTGAAGCTTATTTACTACTCTTTGCAAGTACTCTTGGCTTTCTGTGCAGTGTACTTTCCACAACTTCCTGCTGATTTCATCCACTAGCATATGTGTATGTGGGTATAGATTTATAAATACATAAAACTTGAGCAGTAAATACAGTGGAATAGAGTTGCCCAAGGGTAGCTGTATTTAAAAAATGCACAAGTTCAGAAAAAGTCCAAGTCAAAATGCTCAGGCTTTACAAAGCTCTAGGGCTTTGTCCCCTTTCTTGTACTGAGCTCTGGTCACCCCAGCAGCCCACTGTCATGAGTTCAGGACATGGGCACACCTTCAGCTGGTCCGGTGGGCAGAATGAACCAGAAGCAAACAAATGAGAGAGCCTGGGGTCGGGAGATCCAACCTCCATATGGACCAGTTAACTTTTTACTCCAGTGATTCTCATCCACGATTACACATTAGAACCTACCCCCCCTCCGCCTGAGCAGCTTAAAAAAAACCCCAAACCCAGACCCGAAACCAGGCTAATTACATCAGAATCTCTAAGGATGGGGCCCAGGTGTCAGCACTGCCCCAAGCTCCCCAGCTTATTGCACTGGGCAGCCAAGTGGAGAACAACTGTTCTTTCCTCAGTCACATCCTGAACCTCTTCCTCTGACCAGCATGTCAAAAACGTTTGGCAATCTTTGTTAAAAAAAAAAGGGAAAGAGAATGCAGCTAGATGGCTGTGTGTTTCAATTATGCTAAAAAAAAAACATCTAAAATGTACACGATCCTGAGGGTAAGTTTTTAACTTGGATATTCTCGGCTGTGTGAAAGTCTCTTTATGATGTCAGGGCAGGCATCTGTGATGTACCCCAACTGGACCCCAAGGTCTTTACCATCAGGAAGGTAGTTTGGCCAATTGGTTAATAATGTGGGTTCTGGAAGTCAGTGCGCTTTCTTAACTAGGGCAAGTTACTAAATCAGTGCAAAGTGCCTGGCAAGTAGTCAGCCTTGTAAAAACTGGAGCCATTATTAATATTATATGGCTTTGTACCTTCACGCTTCCTTGGGCAAAGTAGGTGTCCAATAAAACTTCATTGGGTGAAGGGCATATGCCAGCACTGTCCAACAGAAATATCAGGGAAGCCACAAATGTGATTTCAACTTTGCTAATAGCTACATTTTAAAAAGTAAAATGAAACAGGTGAAATTAATTTTAATAACACAGGTTACTATGTTCAAATATGATTATTTCAACTGTGTAGTCAGTATAAAAAAGTATCAATAAATGATTAATGAGCTATTTTACACATTTTTCTCCCTCTATACTACATCTTTGAAATCTGGTGTCCATTTGACATCTAATTCAAACCAGCCACATTTCACATGCTCACCAGCCACATATGGCAACATATGCGATGGGCAGCATAGGTTCAATGTTTCCTTCATGTCTCAAAACCTGCATATTGAAAGTGTCCATTAAATGTGCTCCTCTGGGCTGTTCCTACCTCCTGACCCCTCACAGGGGCATCCATGCTAGGCAGCCCTTCTCTTGTTCCCACTGGAGCCTGTGTTGAAAAAGGTCAGTTTCTGACCTAATGTTGATAACCTGATCTTTATGTGAACATCCCCAGGGCTTTGTAAGAGACATTGGCCTCATCCTTGCTTCAGCTAGTGTGCTTCCACCAGAAATTTGCAGCCGTAAGCGGAAAGTTACATTTTTTTTTTTTTTTTGGAAAGTTACATTTTTTGTCTTAATTTTTGTAAAAATATTTGCTTGACCCAAAAGGCAGCCTGCCCAAGTGGGAAGTTCACAGGAGCCACTGTACCTGCAGCGCTTCCTGCCCAGGCCCCGCCCACACCCCGCCCACTAGGGGTGGCAGCCTCCTGACCTCTGCAGCCAAGCAGCATGAGTCATCCTGGTCACTTGTTCAAACCTCCACTCTGGTCTCAGAGCCGCTTTTGTTTTTCAGTTGAATAGGCAGCCTGAAACACACACATACTCTGAGTGAGCCAGGCCGAGGGCTTGGTTCTTAAGCGGAAAAGCATATTGTTTGCCCTAACTACTGTCATATTCCTCAGCCTGGCATTCTACTGCCATTCCAGGGGCTCCTGGGTCTCTCTGTCAGGGAAACTTTCTGTGTTTTAACTTAAGGCAGGAAAGGAATTCAGATCCTGACCAAAGGGCAGAACAAGGCAGGAATCTGTCCTCTTGTGACTTGGGGGTATGTCCACACCCCCACAGGACACTGAGGCTTCAGTCAGAACTGCCAAGCCTCTCTTTATCCTCCCAACTAGGTTTGGGGTCTCCGTATGCAAAATGTACTTTATTTTTTGTCTTTGCAGTGTGGCTTACAGGATCTCATTTCCCTGACCAGGGATCAAACCTGGGCCCCCTGCATTGGTTAAGCATGGAGTCTTAACCACTGGACTGCCAGGGAATTCCCATAAAGGTACTTTTTGACCCCAGCAATACCCAACCATGGTTGCATATTAGAATCACTGGGACAGCTTTTTCTTTTTCTTTCATTTATACATATTTATTCATTCATTTATTTTAATTTTTAGTTTATTGATGTACAGTTGATTTGCAATGTTGCGTTACTTTCTGCTATCCAGCAAAGTGACTCAGTTATACATACAGATACTGTCTTTTTTATATTGTTTCCCATTATGGTTTGTCTCAAGATATTGAGCATAGTTCCTTCCTTATGCTATATAGTAGGACCTTGTGGTTTAACAAGGGGCAGCTTTTAAAATTCCTGATACCCAAGTTAAAAACCAGACCAATTAAATTGGAATCTCTTTAGGCCTTTACTCTGACCAGGTGGGTTTATGATTTCCAGTTTCAGCTGGAAGCCTAAGTCTGCCCGGTAGCCCTTCAGGCCTCCCTATTCAGCAGGCCCAGCCTGTAATTCTGCACCCTCACTGCCGTCCAGACTCCCATCCTCCTTCCTCTGCCAGTCAGGGTCAGAAAGGACAGAGGTGGGTAGTTACTTTCTCCTGAGACGCCCAGTCCTCACCCATCTTGCATCCTTCTTTGCCCTTCAGAGAAAGTGGAGACTGAGGCCAACGGGGCCCCCACCCCAGGAGCCCATCCTTTCCACGCCCTCTGTGCTTTGTTTACCTATATTTTCCCTGTATTTCTTTCTCAAACTTTTAGTCTGTTTCATAGTCTTTTCACTTTCAACTTACAAACATTCTCGTGTCACTGCCACCTGAAAAATCGGAATCTCTTTCTCAGTTCTGTTCCCTTTCAATTTAGTCTTGTATCTCTTGGTTTCTCTTCCCTGTGAAGCTTCTTGAAGGAGTCCTTATGGTGGTCTGTACTTTCTCACCTCTCCCCAACCTGCCACAGGTGAGCTCAGCTCCATCACAATATGAACACTCCTGACACTCGCTAAGGTCATGGGTGACCTCCTAGACACTAAATCCTTGGCCTATTTTCCATCATACTCTTCTCACCGTTGGGCTGTGTTGATCACCTCCTCTCCCTAGAAATTCCTTTGGTCTTCTGTGACTCCTTCTTTACTGATTTCCTCTCATCTCTTTGATGGTGTCCTCTTGGCTTTACTCAGCCTTGAGACTGATGTTCTCTAGTTCTATCCTTGGCCTTCTCTCTGTGAATTTATCTATCCCAAGGCTTCAACTCCTACTTACATGCTGTGAACTCCCAAATCTTTGTCTCCAGCCCAGATTTCTTACATGTCCAGCTGTCTCCTGGACATCTCCACACTAATATCCCTCTGAACATGTCCAGAATAGAACCATTATATTTTTTCCATCAAATTTGCTTTTACTCTAGTCATCATACTTAACAGTGAAACACTAGAAGTATTACCATAAAAGGAATGCAAAATCCCTATAACTTAGGATTGTTCTCAAAGGACAATAGAAACCTGAATAGAAAAATCTATTCAATTCAATGTCTTATAAGAAAAATCAATAAGAACAATACATATCGGCAAGAAGATAATTGCCATATTTTTAAATGTGGAAAATTCCAGAGAATCACATGAAAAACAAAGCTAATCAAATTAGTAAAGTTGTCTGTTACAAATTAACAACACACTAAGACCATAGGACTGCTTTATGCTATTATCCCTTCACTCATTTAAAAATTTATATAGAGCCTACAGGGGAGCTACAGTTATGAATAAAAGGTATATAGTCTCTGCTCTCATGAACCCTACACTCTGGTAATAAGAAGTTAGATGTTATATTAGTAAAAAAGGTCTCACCACAAATAAATATCTAGGAACAAAGTTAACCAGTAATGTGTAGGACTTAAAATAAAACTGTTCAGAAATGTGTTAGTCACTCAGTTGTGTCCAACTCTTTGCGACCCCATGAACTGTAGCCCGCCAGGCTCCTCTGTTAATGGAATTCTCCAGGCAAGAATACTGGAGTGGGTTGCTATTCTTTTCTCCAGGAGATCTTATTAACCCAGGAATCAAACTTAGGTCTCCTGCTTTGCAGGTGGATTCTTTACTGTCTGAGCCACCAGGGACTCCTCAAAAACATAAAGGGAATCTTTAAAAATGGAAAGAAATACTGTGTACCTAATTTGGGAATGAATTTAAAATTTTCATTAAAATTAATGAGTTAAATAAAATTTAAATGAAAATGAATTTTAAGTTTTGTTAACTTATTCTGGAGGCACTTTGATTCAATAAACTTAGAAGTTTAAATGAGAGAAAATATTCAAGAATGTGTTGCAAAGTGTGTAAACCTTATGCTACCAGTCATTACCTTCTAGTACATGGAAGTAATAACCAACAGGTGGAGATGGCACAGGAAAAGACAGGCATATTGATAAGACAGAAAGGAAAGTCTAGAATAAAAAATAATGTAATTTCTAATAAAGGTCTTCTCATATCAATAGGGAAGAAGAAGAAGGATTAGTCTGTGTTGTGCTTTGCTGAGTCGCTCAGTCCTGTCCGACTCTTTGCGACCCCATGGACTGTAGCCCGCCAAGCTCTTCTGTCCATGGGGATTCTCCAGGCAAGAATACTGGAGTGGGTTGCCATGGCCCCCTCCAGGTGATCTTCCCAACCCAGGGATCAAACCCAGGTCTCCCACACTGGAGGTGGATTTTTCACCATCTTAGTCACCAGGGAAATCCAAGAATATAGGTCGACTACCCCTTCTCCAGGGGATCTTCCCTGACCCAGGAGCTGAATTGAGGAGTCCTGCAATTGCAGGTGGATTCTTTACCAGCTGAGCTACCAGGGAAGCCCTAAGGATTAGTCTGCTGCTGCTGCTGCTGCTAAGTCAGTTCAGTCATGTAAATGACAAAGAGTTTCATCTTGATACCAAGTCTCACAGGTAGGAGTAGGAGGTGGCTGCCCTGAAGTGCTAGCAGGGCTGTGAGGCCTAGTCTAGGCTTAGCCAGGAGCTCTGCATTTGATTAGAAATGTCTTCCAGGGGCCCAGGAACAGAAAACTACACTAAGGCACATATTTGTCATTCCTGGATTATTCAAGAAATATCAATGGGATAACTAGCCAGCAATTTGGGGAAAAAAGTATTAGCTTTCTCTTCCATATATACCAAAATCAATTTCAGGTAGATTAGATTTAAATGTAAAAGATGAAAATATAAAACACTAGAAGAAAAAACAGGATTTTTTCTTCTAATAATTGTGGTTCGGCAAGGATTTCCCAAGCGTGACACTAAAGGCAGAAACCGTGAAGTTAAAGATTGATAGATTTAGCTTCTTAGTCATTAGAAACTTGTGCAGAGCAGAAGTTAACAGGAAACTGACAAATTGAGGGGAAAAAAATGCAGTATATGATGGATTACTATTTTATTATATAATGAGTTCCTCAATCAATATGAAAAATATGACCACTCCAATATAAAAAAATAAAAAAGATGTTAATAGGTAATTCACCAAAAGGGAAATGCAAACAGCTGAGAAACATATTTTTTTCTTTTTTTTTTAATCACCAATAATCTAAGGAATGAAAATTCACACAATGCAATGACATTTGTTTTCACCTGCCAGATTGGCAAAGAAAATCTCTAGTCTGCTTGAGAATATGGGAAACAATATTGGGAAAATCCTTGCTTAATGCAGTTTAGCCATCTTGGCTGCAAAAATCCACTCTGTAATGGTTTCTGATTACCTTTTTCAGAGAGCAGTCAGGTTCTAGAAGGTAGCATTTACTGGAGAGATTTGCAAAAAGTTGCAAAAGGAGAAGATCTCTGTAGCTAAGCTATAATTCTGTAAATTTGTGGTTAGCTAGAATATCCTGTCAGTCTGCTAAGTTCTAGTTTCCTTTTCTTATTTTAAAATGTCTCTTCCTAAGAAATGGGTCATGAGTGCTTAGGCTACTGTCCCTGAATAAAGCTTTGACTTCTTGGAGACCCAAATCCTTTGCTAAATTTTTGGGTAAAAATTGGCCCCATCTCAGGTACGTTGAGACAGCCACCTGCTGGGCACCAAAGTGTTGGCATGAGGCCAGGAGGCCCACCCAGATGGGCTATCTCCTCCCCAGTGAGGAACAGGAGACTCAGCAGTCTCCAGCCTTCTGAGCAGGTAAGATCCACCTCATCAGATACACAAAGAATAAATCCTACTTTTGTCACCTTGTTCTGAGGAGGCAGGAACTTTCCCCCAAGGACATTTGGTTGGGTGAAGTCCTGGGATGATTACATTAAAGATCTTCTTTCACTTTCACTGTGTAATACAGAATCAATAGAAGGAAAATAAGAAGATATTATTAATACTATAAAAGTGTTAATCCTGTACTTCTCAATGCCTTCCTAGGCCAAACAGGCCCATTCACCTGATGGTGGTGGGAAATTAAATTAGAGGAGAATTTCTTTGACTATAGGTAGGGCAAAAGGAGGGCTTCCCTGGTGACTCAGACGGTAAAAAATCCACCTGCAATGTGGGAGACCTAGGTTCAATCCCTGGGTCGGGAAAATCCCCTGAAGGAGGGCATGGCAACCTGCTCCAGTATTCTTGCCTGAAGAATCCCCAAGGACAGAGGAGCCTGGCAGGCTATAGTCCATGGGGTCACAGAGTCGTACACGATTGAGCAATTAAGCACAGCACAGCACAGGGCAAAAGGAAAGGATTAAACCATTAAAACTGCTGATAGGTTTGCCTATATAAAACAACACAAAATTCATGTACAAATATCCTTCAATTAAAAAGGAAAAAAAAACTCATGCACATCAAAAAACTTCAACATTCACAATCCCTGGAATTCAGATGCACATATATTTAGGCTATAATAGATGTACACCATCACCTTGCTCTAGAACAGTTCTCAAATTTTTTGGTCTTGGGATCCCTTTACACTCAAAAACTATTGCGGTTCCTAACACGCTTTTCTTGTGTGGGTTATTTTTATTCATATTAACTGCCTTAGAAATTACAGCTTATATATTTAGGGTAACTCCTAAATATATAGAATGCTCTTAGAATTATTAAGATTAAAAAAAAAAGAATTATTAAGATAGAAGATATTCATCTCAGGAAGAAAATGTACAAAGGATATGAAGAGGCAACCTATAAAAGAAAAACATAAATTATAAAAATCATGAAAAAAGTTTCAACATTATTAGAAATTACAGAATGCAAATTCAAATCATAAAGAGAGCCAACTTATTGCTTAACAAATTAGTAAATGTGAAAAAAAGATATAAAATCGATAACCAACAAGGACCTACTGTACAGTACAGGGAACTCTCCTCAATCTTTTGTAATGATCTCAATGGGAAAATAATTCAAAAAAGAAAAGATAAATGCATATGCATAACTGAATTACTATGTTGTATACCTGAAACTAACACAACATTGTTAATCAACTATATTCCAATATAAAATAAAATTTAAAGAAAGGTAATTCCCAGTGTTGGTGGAAGTGCAGAGAAAAGAAGACAGTTGTAAGAGTGTAATTTGTAAAAATTTTTCCACAAAGCAGTATTTCTACAAGAGTGGTCAGGGACCCATAGGGCTCCTTGAGACTCTTTAGGGGTCTGAGAGGTCAAAGCTATTTAAAAAAATGTTATTTTTAAACAATTTCTCAGCTCTGCCGGGCAGTTTTTTAAAACTATTTTTTTGATAACACTGAGATGTCATTTGCCATTTTGTTCTCTCTCATTAGTGTGGAGAGCAGTTTTTCAGAGGCTAGTTGATGTTCAGTATCTCAGCAGACTGATGCAGAAGGAGATATGACACCTCAGAATATTCTATTAAGCCAGATATTAAAAGGCTCTGCACAAGTGTCAAACTGCCACTTTTCTCACTAAACATTTTTTGTTGTGGAAAATACTATTTTTAATAAAATTATATATAACCTACGTTAACACTTAATGGGTTCATTATATTTATTTTGAAATGAATATAAAAACATTTAATTTTTTTTAATGCTATAATTTCAAGATCCCCCGAGAAGGGCATGGCAATCCACTCCAGTATTTTTGCCTGGAGAATCACATGGACAGAGTAGCCTGGGGGGCTATAGTCCATAGGGTTGCAGAGACTTGGACATGACTGAAGCGACTCAGCACAGCACAGCACATAATTTCTCAGATGGTTAATATGAATAAAAATAATCCACACAAACAAAAGCCTGTTAGGAACCACAGTGGGTTTTGAATGTAAACGGATCCCAAGACCAAAAAGTTTGAGAACTGTTCTAGAGCAAGGTGATGGTGTGCATCTAAAGCCTTGAAAATAAAGCTACCCTTTAATCCAGACTTTCCTGTTTTGATAATTTTTCATAAGAAAATAGAGATGAATCTCAAGATATTTTTCTAAGTATATTCACCATTGTATTGTTTAAGACAGTAAAATGTAGAAACAATTTAAATTCTGTAAATAGATGAGTTAAATAAATTACATCAATGTGATGAAGCACATATGGCTAATAAAAATACTACTATAAAATAGTATTTATTGATTTATTGCAGTGAAAATGGTCATAGTTGATTGTTAAAAAATAGGATATAATTAAAAAAATCTTTTTCAACCATTAGTGCTGAGACAATTGGATATCCACATACAAAAGAAGGAATTTGGATCTGTACTCAGACCATATACAAGAATTAGCTCAAAGTGAGTGGATCAAAGGCTTAAATCTAAGGTCATGAAGATTTATACTAATGTTTTCTTTTAAGAGTTTTATAGTGTAAGAGGTAGAACTATAAAACTCTCAGAAGAAAACATTAGTATAAATCTCCCATCCAAGTTCTAACCAGGCCCAACCCTGCTTAGTTAGTATAAATCTTTATGACTGTATATTAAGCAATGGTTTCTTAGCTATGACATCCAAAGGCACAACAAAGAAAAAAATAAACTGGATTTCATCTAAATTTAAAACTTTTGGGGAATTCCTTAGTGGCCCAGTGGCTAGGACTTGGATCTTTCACTGCCGGGGCCTGGGTCCAATCCCTGGTCAGGGAACTAAGATCCTGCAAGCTGTGCATGGTGTGGCCAAAAAAAAAAATTAAACAAAATTAAAAACTTTTACACTTCAAAGGACACTATCAAGAAAGTTAAGAGACAACCCACAGAATGGGAGAAAATATTTGCAGTCATCTCTCAGATAAGATTCTATTATATAGAATATATAAAGAATTCTTACAACTCAACAGCAAGATAACCTAATTTTTTAGATGGGCAAAGTATTTGAATAAACATTTCTCCAAAGAAGATATTCAAATGACTGATAAGCACAAGAAAAAATGCTCAACGAAGGAAATGCAAATCATTAGGGAAATGCCAACCAAAACCACAATGAGGTACTATTTCACACCCACTAGGATGACTCCAAAAAAAAAAAACAGAAAAATTATCAGGCATTAGCAAGATGGTAGAAAAATTGGAACACTTATTCACTGCGGGTGGGAATGTAAAATGGTACAGCCACCATGTTAAACTATTTGGCAGTTCCTCAAAAAGTTAAACAGATTTACCACATGACCCAGCAATTCTACACCTAGGTATATACTCAAGAGAAATGAAAACATACGTCCACACAAAAACTTAGAAAGCAATGTTCCTTACAGCATTATTTATAATAACCAAAGAGAGGAAACAGCTCAAATGTCTATTGACTGATAAATGGATAAACAACCTGTGCTACAGCCATACAATGGAATATACTCAGCCATACAAGGGAACAAAGTACTGATATGTGCTATGGAGGAAGCATGGAGGAAGCCTTGAAAACATTATGCTAAGTGAAAGAAACTAGACACAAAAGGTCACATATTAGATAACTCTATCTATATGAAATATCCGGACTAAGCTAATCCATAGAGTCAGGAAGTAGATTATTGGAAGTAGAGTCAGGAAGAAGTTCTAGTTGCCAGGCACTAGGGTAGATGGGGTGTGTGAGGAATGATGAGTGACTGGTATGGTTTTAAGGTGGTGAAATGTTTGGCATAAGATAGTGGTGATGATTATACAATGCTGTGAACATACTAAAACCTACAAAATTGTATACTTTAAAATGGTGAATTTTATGGTATATGAAGGATATCTCAATTTAATAAAAAGGAAAATAGCATACAAATTAGTGTGTAGAGTATGATCCATTTTTAAAAGGCTAATATATATATTACTTTAAAAGAGCAGTATATAAAAGACTAGAGAATGTTAACCTCTAGTCACAATAATGTAGTAATATGGGTTTTCATATGTATTACATATTTATGTATGTTCTATAAAATATGTATTGCTGTGTTAATTGAAAAATTGGGCAATAAGTTATTAAAGACAAAATAAAATACATGGGATTTTGTTTAAAGTATCTTGAATATTAATTTGATACTAATTTCTCATTTAAATGCTTTATTCTCTGCAATCACCCTCTGTGTTTTTTTTAGTCTAGCTTTATTGAGGCTTTTGATGACTAAGCCAAAGATCTCTCTTGGTAAATGTCACATTGCACTTGAAAATATGTGGGTTATTTTCAAATATCTTTTGATATTGATACCTAACATAATTCCACAGTGATAAGAGAACAGATTTTGTATGATTTCAACACCTTTATACTGTGAAAGTTTTGTACCTTGTTTTATGTCCCTGGATATGTTCCAGTGTCTCCTAGTTTACAGTCTATGGCAACTTGAATAGAATTTGTATCCTACCATTGTGTGAAATTTTATAAATCTTAATTATGTTGAATTGGTTCACAGAGCTTTTCAGGTCTACTATATCCTTCTACTTCTCTGTGTATTCATTCTATTAAGTTTTGAGAGTTTGATATTAAAACTCCAACTAAAAATTTTATTTATCTACTTAAAAATAATTGTAATATATAGTGGAACTATATGGAAACTTGTTCTGTATTTTCCAAGCCTCCTGTAAATCTGTTATCATATCTTCATAATTAAAAAAATTTTTTTAAAAGACAAAATAAAACAATATGCAGACTCTCTGACCATTTAGACTCTCCTGGGGCAAAATCTGTTATCATACTTTCATAATTTAAAAAAAAAAATGACAAAATAAAACAATGTTCAGACTCTCTGACCATTTAGACTCTCTTGGGGCAATTTTTCTGGCCTAGTGGGACAACCCAAAATGGTGGTCAGGGGCTTCCCTGGTGGCTTAGAGGTAAAGAATCCACCTGCCAATGCAGGAGACATGTGTTTGATCTCTGATCCGGGAAGATCCCACACGCCAAGGGGAACTAAATCCGTGTGCCACAACTACTGAGCCTGTGCTCTAGAGCCTGGGAGCCCAACTACTGAAGCCCTAACGCCCTAAAGCCCATGCTCTGCAACAAGAGAAGCCACCACAACGAGAAACCCGTACATCACGACTAGAGAAAGCCGGAGCAGCAGTCAACACCCAGTATGGCCAGAAATAAGTAAATAAACATTAAAAAAAAACCCAAAAAAACAAAACCAAAATGGTGGTTAGAAAGCAGCTTGAGAGCCACATTGTGCTCAAATACTGGCTCTGCCTCCCATTGGCTCTGTAGCCTTGGACAAGTCATCTCATTGCTGCGTGCCTCAGTTTCCTCACCTGTAAAGTGGCATCAGAATATGTACCTCACAGGGCCTTGTGGATTCAAGGAGTTAATTCATTTAAAGTGCTTGGAGCAGTGCTTTGCACAAACCAAGCTTTTGATAAATGTTAGCCAGTCCTGGAGATGTTGCTGGCATGGCTCAGGTTGTAGGCTGGAGAATGACCACATCTGACCTCACTGACGTCCTGTCAGGAGCCAGTGGGAGAAGGTTCTCTTAAGGACCCATTGAACAAGCCCTGGAAATGCTTTCTGAAATAGAGGTAAACTAATGAATGACAGCATGGGTTTTCATCTCCATGAAGGCAGGTTTAAGGAAGTGCGTCTATCTCCTTGCTGCGGCTGCATAGCTCAGGGAATAAGTGATTTGGGGTCTTCCACCACCTGAGTGACTAACTGGGGAATATGTTTGCTTTCACTGAAGAAGAGCTGACTCAGTCCCCCACCAAGATGTGCTCAGCCTCGAGGCAGATGTCTGGAGTCTTAAGAGGCTGCTGGGAGGAGCAGGGGGCAGCTAGAGTTATCTTCTCCTTACTTTAGTGTCCCGGGGACACTCAGGGGAGCCATAGCCACTTCATAGAGCCTTCACTGCTAGGGCCTGAGAGTGGGGGAAGGAAAGCGTGGGGGCCTGGGTCTGCTGGTGGGACGGCTTACCCTGCCTGCCTGTGTGTAACCTTCCCTGGCACGGACCCCTGTGCCTTCCCCTCTACTGCCCTCTCTGCTTCCCCATAAAGTCTAAAGGCGCCAGCACCTTCAGATGTTCAGAGCAAATGTCTCTGGTAGTTTCTTCCTTTCTGCTTTTTCCTCCATCAAGACCTGGTTGAATAGTTATCTAAAATGCCAAGCTGGGCTTGTTGCTGCCAGGTTTTTGTTAACTTCCCTTTTTCTTAAGAGTGTTTACAGAAGGCATGTGTGTGTGTCAAAGTCAGTCCTGTGGCAGGAAGGGCAGCAGAGATAGGTACCCACGAAGGCAGTATCATTTCCCCAGGCAACCATGGATATTATCTTATCCAGTTATCTCAGGTGAAGGATTGAAACCCAGAAAGGTGAGCAATTTGTCCAAAATCACCTAGAGCCAGGACTAGAACTCAGGTATCTTGCTCATCAGTATAAATCAGTGCTTGCAGAATTTTCATGCTAAAAGAGCAGGAGCCCCAGAACCCAGGAAAGTAATGAAGAGGACATCCAGGGACAGATTATGAAGAAACAAATGCTTTTCCAAATGCAAGGATGTCCAAACAGAATGACTTTGGAGAACTGTTAAGAAGCTGGTAGGCTTTGCACTGGTGGGAACAGATCCCAAAGGGTCTGGAAACTCCACTGAGTTTGGATTTTCTTTTGAAGACCATGGGTGGAGGTGGGACTTGATGGCCTTTAAGCATGGGAGTGATGTGGTCAGATTGGAATCTTCAGGTGACCAGGCCAGGCAAGGTGGCCAGAGGACTCGGCAGTGGGCAGCTTCTCTGACAGTGACTGCCTATTTATATGTTTGGCTGGGTGCTGTCTTTTTGGCAGGAGGTGACAGCCCAGAAATGCTGGACCATATGTGGTTCACTACTTGGGGTAGCTGGGGGGTGGGGTGAGGGTGGTGGTGGTGAGGTGGATTCAGCTCACAAACCTCAAGCTCTTGGCAAACAAGTGACAGAGAATACATAACTGCTCTAGGGGGTGAACCCTAAAATGGTGATGCATTGCCCAGTGGTTCTGCTGGCAGGGGTGGGGTACATGATGGTGATATACGTGTGCGGAGTGGGGCAATGGAGGGCATAGGGCTTGGGGGAAGACTGGCCTTCTAAATACAGGGGACAACTTCGGGGGTATGACACAACAGGTGCTTGTCAAGCTGTTTAGCCTCCTCCAGACTGTGGCAGTGGCTGGGGCCTAACAGCTGGTGGTAGGAATGATGGGGCTGTGAGAAGAAACACAGCAACTGCAGAGGGTGTGCATCCATTTTCAGTCCTCAGTCCAGTAGAGGACGGGGTGGGCTGAAGCTGCCCCAAAGAGAAAGGCGAGGACTCTTGAAGTGCGAGGGCCCGTAGAGAGGGGACAAAGTGGATTCAACTGTAATAGTCAAACTTGTGGGACATCTGACAGTCACTGCCCCAGTGCTCTATTTAGTCTTCTCAAACCTGCAGCTTTCATTTTCAGCTTTCTGCTGCCTCCTTATTACTCTGCCTTTACTGAGGTTTCTTTCAAAAACAACAACAAAAAAAGAGAAGACCTTTCTCCCAGTTTTCCCCCAAGTTATTGTCCTATTTCTTTTCCTCCTTTGTTCCAAGCATTTGAGCCATCTACACTCTTGTCTTCACTGCCTTGGCCCCCAGGCCCTCCTTTCCTGCAGCAATCTGGCTTCTCTACATCTCTCTTCTGAAATTCTGTTTCCTAAGGATGAGTTGGTGATGGACAAGGAGGCCTGGCGTGCTGCGATTCATGGGGTCGCGAAGAGTCGGACACGACTGAGCGACTGATCTGATCTGAATGACTTTTTATAAAAGGGGTACACTTTAAGAAAATATTTGGAGATGACTGGTTTTCAAGATAAAGCTCAAACCCTTATTTTGGCATTGAAAGCTGTTTATAATGTAGTCTCAAATGATTCCATGGCTTCCTCCACCTCCCCTTCTCTCCCTTACTAAGTACTATGCTCTAACTACAATGGGCTATTACACATCTCCCAAGTGCACCAAAACTTTAAGAGTTTTAGTTCAAAGTATTTTTGCACCTAGTAGATGTCCAATAAACCTTAAACCTTGCAATTACTGCCTTACTGTCACTCCACTGGCCTTGAAACTGTCCTCCTTGACCATTTTCAAGGGTGCTATTCTGGTTTCTCTCCTGCTGCCTTTATTGCTTCTTCTTTGGCTGTGTCCTTTATATTCATTCCAAAAATACTTACTGAGCCCTTGTTGTATGTCAGGTATGGTGACAGGCACTAGAAATATAGCGGTGAACAATTAGACTAGATCCCTTTACCTCCAGGTTATACCCCAAAACTCAGTCTTTAGCCCTTTCCTCTCCTTGTCTCCCTGTAGCTGATTCCCTGTCTTCTATTTCAAGCTACTTGTTGAGTATTTCTGCTTGCAAATACTCCAATCACCAGGTCTGACCTCTCATTTCATACATCTTTTTTTCTCACCTCCTCAAGCAGTTTCAATCTCTCTTGCATTGGCGGCCCCTTCTATATGAATTTCTATTGATAACTACTTCCCCACCAATATTAGAACCTGCTTACCTGAGGCATTTTTCTAACTGCTGTTTTTGCCTTTTTTCTAAGCTGCCCGTCTTTCTATCCTATCCATTCTTGCTACCTAAATCATTACTCTACAAATTAATGTCAGCTTTGCCTTTGAAGCAGTGGGAAGGAAAATAGTTTGAGGAAAATGATGTGTACTTTTTACAGGGCATTGGAACCATTCCCCCAGCAAGTTTCAGGGACATCTCACAAACCATTTAGCTTGGTGTCTCAGGGTCCAACCTAATTATCCCCTCCTATTCTACACAGACAAGAGCTTATTATTTCTAGAAGACACTGAACCTATTTCTGGTTCTTCGCTAGGGTCTCCCTAATTTATCCTGGCCCAAGACAACTACCTTCTCTCAGCTTATCATTTAGTAAACATTGCTTTCTTTCAATATTTCTCTGCCCAAAGAAACTGTGGGCAGAAATGGGCCTTTGGCTTTTCACAATCTATACTGAAGTTTACTGTCTTGTAAGCACTGTTCTGTTTAACACATGCTTGCCCCACCCCCAAACCCAGGAGATGCTGATTTCAACAGCTCCATCTTATACAGAGCTTAAGTAATTCACCCCCGGCCACAGTGGCAGAATGCAAATTTAAATTCAGGTTCGACTCCAGGATTTGTGCTCCTTGTGACCACCTGCCTGACTTCACAGTAGATATGAAGTACATAACAGACCCCAATCTTACCTCCAGGGACCCTGGGAACCAGGTCTGTACCTCCAAAAAAAGATGCCCTGCAGAGAAGAAACCTCAACAGGTATTTATGGTGGCTAACACTCCCCTCCCACAGGGATTTCTCTGTGATCTCCCACATTGCCTGGTTTGAACTACACACTTTGGCACCTAATTGTTTTCCTAATCTGCTGTTTCTTATATATATGTTTTTGCCTAATAGAAGAAAAATTTCCTCCTCTCATCAGGTTCAGCCTAGGTCTACTGGCTGACAGGAGGCTGCTAGGCCTTTACAGCAAAATCTTCCTTCCGGGTGAAGAGAATTAGCGGCACTAATTCCGAACCTTTGAGTCTTGTTAAAAATGCGGTCTTCCGATGAGATTTGGGGTGGGACCCGGGAATCTGCATTTTTAACATTGAGGTCATTCTTCGGCGGTTGTCGACAGATCAGCCTACATTCCTGCCAGTGTGGACTGCCCCATTTAGGCAGAATTATTTCCTGGTACAATGATTTCTCTAAACATTGCACACAGTTGAAGAATGATAAGCTGGGCCTCCATTGTTTCTGGATACACCACTTGGCAGGTGTAGGAACATCCTCTGACAGGCTGCTTGCCACAGGTGCTATGCTCGACACGTGCGCCCCGCTGGTACCATCCCCCTTCAATCCTGCTGCCCAAACACCACCCTCTATGCCTACCACCACCCTGCAGCACCTACCCTCTCCCAAGCCCTTAGACCCACCCTAGCCCCCTTCCCTTCCCCCCTCCTCAGCCCCTACCCTTCCCCCCCAGCCCAGCCCTTCCCTCCCCCACCTTTTCTCTGGGCCCCCCAGGCTCCTCCCACCTCAGAACATTTTTTTGTTCCTGGCTAAGAGTTTTGCACATGGGATTGGGGGTGGGGCTGGGGCCGGCTGGACTAGAGGACACACTACCATTCATCAGAGGTCCTACAGAATGGGCATACTCTTCCAATCCGAGAAAACCCTCATGTTTTTTCTACCAGAGAAATGGGCAGAGGCCTCTCTCTGGAACCTAGCTGGAGGGATGTCACTCTCCAAGAGAGCCTTCCATCTCTGCAAACACCCCAAAGCAGGCCCAGCCTGCCGGGTTCCTTTGTTGGGATGAGAGGGAATGGAATCTTACCAATAAGATGAAAAGGGCTGGAGAAAATACCAGGAACGGGCCCACCTCTCTTCCTACAAAGGCCTAACGCTAAAAGGGGAGGAAAAAAAAGGCACCAACAAAGAGTTTAAGATAGCAGTTCCCAGCTTTTTCAAATATGAAGCATTTTTTAACCAATCCATTTTTTAATTCTTAAATTCTTGACATTACAGAACTAAACTGAAATTTATTAACATTCCACTCTTACATTTCTTATCGACAAACAGAAATAAAATTCATGAGCCAAAAACCCAAAACAAAACTAAAAACAGGGAAAAGCTTATAAAACTAAATATGGATCCCAGCATTAACAGCTGAACAGAGAATGTGATTTTTAAATTCTTAGCGGATGATAAAGTTGTGGAGAAACTGAACACTTACAAATTATTTAAAACCTGGAATCACTGACCAGAAATTACACAGTTGGATCATGGGAAAACAGCAGAAAGGGTTATGAGAGAACCTACACTGTTCTAGCTGCACCCCATGCCCTTCTCAGAAGAAAGCCTGGCATTGATTAGATATTGGGCCAGACTAATACTGGCAGCAGAACCAGTGATAGTAACCTGCCTACCAGAAGAGCCTTCCACTGGGTTGGCAATTTTGATCTGGGCCCCGGACATCTGGCGGATCTCATTAATGTTGGCGCCTTGGCGCCCGATTATGCAGCCAATTAAGTTATTTGGAATGGTGAGTTCATGGGTGGTTTGAGTAGATGCATCCAAACTTGCCCAATAGCCTTTCACCTCTGGAGAGCTGGAGTCAATTCCGGCGAATCCGGTCCCGCCGTGCATCATGGCAAAGTGAGACTGTTGTCTTGCCACCTGGTTCAGCTTGGCCAGATCGAGCGGAGAAATGGTGTGTTGTCCTTGAATCGAGTAGGCATCTAGAGGTGGTCCCTCCAGGTCATGGGTGGCGTGGGGGTAGCCCGCAGCGTCGCTGCACCGATCTTGGCCGCCCGCGCAGATGACTGGAGAGCTGGCCGGCATGGGCTGGTACGGAATGGTCATGACTCTCCCTTGCGGAGACTGGGAGAGCGTCTCCAGCATGACCAGGCAGATCTGCTTGACACACTCGGTGACAGACTGCGGCACGCCAGCAATGGTGATGGCCCGCTCGGTGGAGTTGGGCAGCATATCCCCCGCCACCTGGACCTGGGCCCCGGTACTCTCGCGGATCTCTTTGATCTTACACCCGCCTTTCCCAATCAGGGAGCCGCACTGGGTGGCCGGCACCACCAGCCTCAGGGTGACCGGGGGCCTGCTGGCCGCCGTGCTGTTGGTCATGGAGCTGTTGATATCTTCTTCCAGCTTGTCGATAATCATAGCGAAGGCCTTAAAGATGGCATTGGTGGGGCCGGTCAGAGTGATGATTCTCTCCGGGCAATTCCCCTCCGAGATGTTGATCCGCGCGCCACTCTCCTCGCGGATCCTCTTAACCGACTCCCCTTTCTTCCCAATGATGCTTCCTACTTCCTTTCCGTGCATAAGCAGCCGAATGGTGAGAGTCACATTTAGTCCACTTTCAGTCACACCGGCATCCATGGC
>NW_011494787.1:1643533-1645956 GCF_000754665.1 Bison bison bison
CAGCCTCGGCGGTCTGGGCGGGGCGGGAAGCCCGCTTTCAACCCCGCGTACCCTCTGACCCCGGAAGTGCTTGCTGCGCAGGACCCTTTGAAAAAAAAATGAGGACCCATCCTTTTTAGGTCACAAGATTGCGCCAACCCCAATAGAGTAGTTTTTCAAAAACCCTCTTAATAGGCTAGCATTGAAAATAAAGCACCGGTGGGCAGAAGCTGTGATTCCGGCAAAATTTTAAGACGAACATGTATTTTATTAACCCCAGAAGGCGCCGGCAGACGTTTGGAAATGGCAATGTTGTGCTTGGGAGCGACACATTATTTCCCGCCGTACAAAAGCGGTTTGAGTGCGGAGCGACACAGACAGCCCTGGCCGTAACTGCAGGCGGCTGCTAGGACGCCGCGGGTTTAAAACGTGCGCGTGAAGAGACCAGAGCGCATGCGCAAGGGTGTGGGGAGGACGGGAGGGGCAGCCGCGGTCTTCCGGGGGGGAGGGGAGGCGAGACGAGGCCTTTGGGGCGGGCGCCCGCTCGGACGGGCACGTGGGGCCCCTTCGTCCTCAGCGTCCGGGCGCCCCGCGCCAGTCCCCACCCCCGCCCCGGCCCTGTGGCGGCAGCTGGTGGGGAGAAAGACCAAAATCATCCCGCGCCACCGCCATCAGAGTCGCGGCTGTGCTGATGGTTTCTGGGAAGTGCTAGAAACGGGGCCATAAAGAGAATGGCGTCCATTTACATAATGCTTTGTCTGCATTTTGCAACTCTCTTCGTTAAGCCCGCAGAAACCCCACCTCCTACGCTGGTGTCGTTTTAGTCGCTGCTGCCTCGTCACACGTTTAAGACAATGGCGTGCATTTATCCGGGCTCTTGGGGGGGTTCCTGCGGTTTCCCCCGCGAGGGTTACGCTCCCGCTGCTGCCTTTCGGCACCTTCGCCGTTCAGCGCAGCCATCGCGCCCGCGCGGTCCGGGGGCGGCCCCCAACTGGGCCCGCCATCTTGGAGGACCTTTCTTGAGGGTGTGGAGCCGAGCGGCCCTCCCGCTGAGGAAAGGTCGCTGGGGCCGTTGGTGCGCCAGTTGTGATTTCTGCCCGTTCCCTTTTCCTTCGGTTGAGCCAGACAGAACAGGCCGAGTGCGCGGCGTGCTTTAGGATCCTTCAGGGAAAGCGGCTAACGTGGCGGTCCCTCAGTCCCCCGCCCCCTTCCCCGTGGGGGTGGCCGCCATATTTGCTGAACACAAAATGGCGACACGTGTCCTGGATTCGTCGCCAACGAAAAATTGGGGTCGCCCTGAAAACTAGAATGGGGCCCCCTCCCACCCCACCCACGGTATGGGGCCTTCTCCGCGCAACGAGTGCTGTGGCCAGAGTGGGTTGAAACCGCGTAGGCTGGTCCCAACCTTAGCGGGGAATTTTATTGTTTTTTTAATACTTATTTGGCCGTGCCAGGTCTTAATTGCGCCATGTGGGATCTTGAGTCTTCATTGCAGCATACAGGATCTTTTAGTTGCAGCATGTGGACTCATTTCACTGACCAGGGCTGGAACCTGGGGCCCCCTGCATTATGAGCAGAGTCTTAGCCACTGGACCACCAGGGAAGTTCCATCAGCGGGCGAATTTTAATACATTTCTCTCATTAGTTTGCAATAGCATCGCGATTATAGAAAGTAGGCAGCATATCCAGTCCCTAGCTCGTTATGTTTAATAATGAATGGATAAGTGGGGGCGCAGTACCAAAACATTTAGCAATCACTAAGGAATGAGATGCGAAATTACTGCTTTCCTAGACTTATAAGATAGGCTGTTGTGCTGGAGAGAGAAATACATGGTATTATAAAGTTTCTTCTTTAAAAAAAGCAATTTCCATGAAGCGTTTAGGATACCTATGACCTTTTCCATAGGCCAGCGTGGCCAGTGAACCTCAGTTTACCTCAACTGTTAACTTGTAGACTAGAAGGGAAGGACATTTTTTGTGCATTTACCAGTGCTAGATCCTCGGCTAACCGTTTTACTGCATACTATCTTTTTTACGATGATTCTCTGAAGTACGTGTTCTCTCTTTTTTTAACAGATGAATTCATTTAGGCCCAGAGAGATGAAGTGACTAATTGAAGGTCACACAGTGTCCAGGATGGATTCCAGACCTTCTGATACATTTATTGGTGAGCACATTTTCAAATTTTTCTTTTAAGTCAGGGTTTTAGAATTTAGATACTATTTGGACGTTCAGGTGAGCTTGTTATTTAAAGGAACCCCTCAGGTAACTTCTTGATGCATAGTCATCCCCTGTTTGTATCTGTTTGGGAATTCCCAGTTTTACCTGGTGTGAGCTATGTCTGTAAGGGGCTCAGATGCCTTTTTTTTTTTTTTGAATGTGTCTGGATGAGGCTAGAGAGAAGGAAGTGATTCAGCCCTGCATGAAGCCTCAAGTATCTGTCA
>NW_011494787.1:1646056-1684494 GCF_000754665.1 Bison bison bison
TAGTCCCATCACTTCATGGCAAAAAGATGGGGAAACAGTGGAGACAGTGTCAGACTTTATTTTGTTGGGCTCCAAAATCACTGCAGATGGTGACTGCAGCCATGAAATTAAAAGACACTTGCTCCTTGGAAGAAAAGCTATGACCAATCTAGACAGCATATTAAAAAGCAGAGACATTACTTTGCCAATGCCTTTTTTTTTTTTTTAATGTGTCTGGATGAGGCTAGAGAGAAGGAAGTGATTCAGCCCTGCATGAAGCCTCAAGTATCTGTCAGTCCGGCCTGGTCTGTGGCACATTTGAACTTACCTGGCTCTGTGGGAACAAACAGTTTCTTTGTATGACTCATTTGCTTCCTTCAGCTACACATGGGCATGACTTCCCCCTTCCCCACCCCAACCTCCACCCAGGTGAAAATAAATAAACTTAACTCTGGCGCCAGGCCTCCGTTTCTTCACAGATATTGACTGAGCGTGACAATGTTAGATAAATTGCGGCCTGTGGACTTTTCAGTTCATTGTAACAACTTGGGGACCAAGCAACAAATATGTGCCTAAATAGGGCTGTGTTGTATGGGTGGAGAGAAGTGCTTTTTGCTTCTTTTCACTTACACCGATCTGGTGCATTAGACTCTCCAAAAGGCCTTCATGTTACCATAGATAGTCCCACAGACAACTTTAATAGATAGGTACATAACAGTCACAATGACAGTCACAGCACTAAGTGCTTACTGTGTGCCAGGCACTATTTGAACTTTTATTTTGTTCGTTATTTCAGTGGTTCTCACATTTTTAAAAGCAAACCACTATGAAAAATATGTTTTGCATAATAACTGAAACATATATACACATTTATATGAAGAAATGAAAATATTTGCAAAAACTACTTACTCATACTGCATGCAGTGTACTCTGGTAATTTCTGTTCTCTACTTTTAAAAGAAGGAGATGCATGTCAAACTAACGAGATAAAAACCTTGTTAAAACTTAGGAGACAACAAAAGGAGTAAATTATAATTTACAAAGTAATTATAATCAAGAATTATCCTAAAAAAAAAAAGAAGAATTAATGTGATTCAAAGCATTCTGATCCTCTGCCACCTGTTTCTTTTCCCTAAAGAAAATTTTATCCACTGGGTCTTTCTTCCCAAGACTGCCCAGTGGAGTGAAGTTGCTCAGTCATGTCCGACTCTTTGCGACCCCATGGACTGTAGCCTACCAGGTTCCTCCATCCATGGGATTTTCCAGGCCAGAATACTGGAGTTGGTTGCCATTTTCTTCTCCAGGAGGTCTTTGCGACTCAGGGATTGAACCTGGGTCTCCTGCATTGTAGGCAGACGCTTTACCCTCTGAACCACCAGTAAAGTCATAAACGTTTTCTTCCAGATGTATTTCTTTAATCTCTTCATGTCTGAATATGTCTGGGACTTTACTTACCTTCCCAACAAGGCCTTCCGTTTCCCAGCTGTCAGCACTGACCTCTTCAGAGTCTTATACCCCTTCCCTTGGATAGCCCACATTTAGCTTTTGATGAAATTATAGTGTGTCTTGCTGTTGGTAATGCGTTGTATGGGCCTCAGGTGTTTTGCGTGACCCTGAGATCAGGCAAAGAGGGCACTGGACATGGGAACTGGTGGCTCTGGCCCCTAGCTCCAGCTCTGCCACTGGCTGGCTTTTGGACTTCTACAATCAAGTTCATTTATCTGAGCCTCAGTTTTCCCATCTGTAAAACAGGAGAGTAAATGCTGTCTAAGGCCCCTTCTAATTCTGTCCAGATGATCTGGGTTATTTATCCCTGGGAGGGAGGGTTGTGTAAATGTTTTACTCATGTACAGTACATTCTCCACTTCCTTCCTCAGACCTGCACTATCTCATGGATATGTGAGTGAATTCCACACCTCCCATTTTACAGATGAAGCCACTGAGATACAGAGGAACTGACTATAAATAGTCAGTACCCCACCCCTGGAGCCTCACATGACTCTTCCAGGTTCATTAAAGGGTTTAACAAGGTTGGGAAGGTGAGTCAGGCTTTCACTTTGGAAATTGAAACATAGAATTTTTGCTTCCTTTGACCTCACATAGATATGTTATATAAAACTTTTCAAAGTGTTATTTAATCATTACAGTCAATTTTGCCAGTGAAAGACCCATCTTTGGATCAGAGTAGTCAAGCGACTTGCCCAAGGTTACACAGCTTGTTAGGGCCTCAGCTGGTGATCTCGATTCTTAATTGTGGATTATTCCTTTTCTTGGCTTCTCATACGGTGTCACTGACTTTAACACATGGGATAACTTCGTATTAAATTCAAAATGTTTTCTATCCAGTCATTATTTTTCTGTCCCAGAACATCCAATTCGTTATGTTAGGTTCCTGACACTTTTGGTTCAAGAGGCTGTCCTCTCTCTGGTTCTCTAATGTTTACATTTGTGGATTTGGGAAGTGGTGAGAATAAGACTTAAGTTCTCTTGGGTCAGGGACTACTTTTTTCCCCCTCTCCCCAACCTTCCTGGTCCAGCAACTGTTCTGTAGCTTTTAATATTTGCCCTGTCAACACACAGCATTTTCCCCCAAAACGTGACTTCTTTTTCTCTTTCTCCTTCATATTTAGCTTTCCGTTTCTCTTTTATTTAAAATTACTGTAAATTAAGAGGGCCTTTCCCCTGTTACTTTTCAGGATACTATACAGTGCAGTTTAGAAACTTGTCTTACCCACTGTGGCTAGTAACAATTTGACCTCATATGCGGGTAATCCTCCATTGGTGTTAGGGAATCAGTGCTTGGTTTCCTCAGAAATAGGAGAAATCTGTTGGTGTGCTTTACAGAAGCAGATCTATTGGTGTGCTTTACCAGAATTGGCCTAAGTTCTTCCAGTTGGACAAAGCATTGCCCAAGGATTCCCCAGGGTCACTCTAACCGAAATGCGGCCTGGAGAACAGTGCAGAGAAAAGTTAAAGGGGAAATGAGAACGAATGCAAATACAAAGTGTAGAATATGAGGAAGGAAAAAAAGGTAGGAGAAGGAAAGAGAGAAAAGAATAGGGCAGAGAGAAGAGAAGGATACAGAATCAGTGGAAAGGAGGTGAGAAGAGCGATCCAGAGGTCTGTTAACCTCTCCTGTGGTGTGGGACAAATCAAGGAAGAGCAGCTAGTATAACTCTTCCTGAGTTGATCTTTTCTTATTCTCTGTTTCCAGTGTCAGGTAGGGGAAGTTACTTTGTTTCTGCTATCAGTTGGAAATGTGATTAGATGCCAGTAATTTTATATTTTATATTATTTTATTGAAATATAGTTGATTTATAATGCTGTGTCAGTAAGAAACTTTTGTATGTATATTCTTTTTTTATTCTTTTCTATTATGGCTTATCACAGGATATTGAATATAGTTCCCTGTGCTATACAGTAGGACCTTGTTTATCCATTCTGTGTATAATAGTTTGCATCTGCTAACCCCAAACTCTTTAATTCATCTCTCGCCTACCCTGCCTCCCTCTTGACAACCACAAGTCTGTCTTCTGTGCCTGTGAGTCTGTTTCTGTTTTGTAGATAGGTTTATTTTTGTCATATTTTAAATTCCACATATAAGTGATATCATATTGTGTTTGTGGTTCTCCTTCTGACTTACTTCACTTGTATGATAATCTCTTAAGTCCATCCATGTTGTTGCAAATGGCATTATTTCATTCTGCTTTATGGCTGAGTAATGTTCCATTGTATATGTGTACCACCTGTTCTTTATCCATTCAGCTGTCAATGGACATTTAGGTTGATGCCATGTTTTGGCTATTGTAAATAGTACTGCTGAGAAGTTAGCGATGTATATATCTTTTCAAATTACACTTTTGTCCAGATATATGCCCAGGAGTAGGATTGCTGCATCATATAGATGCCAGTAATTCTAATATTAGCCTCCATTCACCTGGTTTACTAAGGAAACGTGCTACAAAATCATATAACGTATTTGAGGTAAAAATTTCATGTTCTTTCATTAGGCAGATACTTACTGATTGCTTGATATGTCCCAAACACTGAGGCTGTAAAAATGAATGAGATATTGTCCCTGCCCTCAGGATGTTTATGGTTTGAAGAGATAGATGAGTAAACAGATTCAAAGTGTAATGTCTTAAAGTATTGGGATACGAGTAAGCTTTGGTGCTTACCAAGCTATGGTGTTACGGGTTCAGAGGAAGCCCTTGATTCAAGCCTTGGAGAGGGAATCTGGGAAGGCAGCTTGGAGAAGTTGTCATTCACTCTGAGTCCCAAGTTGGTAAATTGCATAGTGAAGGGCAGGGAATGGTATTCCAGGCAGAGGGAGCAAGAGCCCAAAGGCATAGAGTTCAGTCCATTCAGAAGTTGTAACCATTTCACAGAGACATGAAAGATATTTGCATGATTCAGTTTGTGGTGATTATTGTTTTGCTGTTTCAGAAATGTAGATATTGAGACTTGTCTGTGTTCACTAGAGCACAGTTAAAAATTCTTATTTTGTAGCAATAATTCTCTTTTAAGATGAAGACACTAGAAGTCACATTTCCTATCTAGAGATTTTAAGGTCAAAATGTAGGTAAAGCAGAGCTTTTGAATTAGCAAATAATGATTAACCCTTTGTACAGTAAAAGAAAGCAGCTGCAATGGATAGCATATCCCTTTCTCATCCAACTTTTGGATTTTTGTTTTCTTTTGTTTTTAAAGGGTAGTGTGTGGACATTTAGGGTCTTTGTTTAGCTGCTTAGGATGTTTGGGTTAGAAAGTAGAGAAAGGAGTTCAGGAATAATTGCTACTTATGGCAGAACAAAAGAAATTTGTTTGAATAGCTCATTTCTCTGATAACACCTGCTGAGCACAAGCAAGACTTGGTTAAGGACATTGTTTCAGAGAGACAGTTACTTCAACCAGATAAAAAACATTTATTCACCATTATTCACTGTGTAAAGTGTTTGGTGTCCATACTAAGAGCATTTAAGAGTTTTTTGAGATGTGGATAAAGCTGCATTAAACAGAAACCTTATGTGTATTCATTGCACAATACTGGGATTTAACATAGATTAAAAGAAAAAAATGTGTTATGCATGGTTTAGAGAAGAATGCTTAGAATATAGTGCGTGTGTCCATGGTTGTTTCTCGGTTCTCTTAATCTCTCAGCAGTATTTGACCCTCCTTCCTCACTAGTTTCATTTTGCTTTTAGGATTCTCCTCCCTTGGTTCTCTTTCTGCCTCTCTAGCCCCTTCTTCTCAAATTCCTATGCAAACCCCTCCCACCCAACACATACATTTTTTGGCTGATTTCTTTCTCATCTCGTCAGCCTCCAATGATGGAGTACTCAGATCACTCCTTGGATCCCTCCTCTGTGTACGCTCATTTCCTAGGTTCTCTCTTTTAGGAATTTAAATACCATTTATACCTTGAGAATTATAAAGTATATATTACTAGATTAAATGTCTTCCTGTGAACTCAAAGAGTCTAATGTCAGCTGCCTACAGGGTAATAGCTTCTTGAACTTAGTGTATTCAATACATTAACCTTGGAACTTCTCTCAAACCTGTACCTATGTCAGTTTCTCCCCACCCCAGTTTCAGTTTTATAGAGGGCTCTTCCTTGACTCTATTCTCCCCCCACCCCCTTTTGGGGGAGCTGTGTCACATGGCATGCGGGATCTTAGTTCCCCAACCAGGGATTGAACCCATACCCCCTGCACTGGAAGCATGGTGTCTTAACTACTGGCCCATGAGAAACGTCCCTCTTGACTCTCTTTTTTCTCTTTCTTTCATCATCCAATCCACCAGCAGGTCCTATGAGCTTTACCTTAAAATACATCCAGAGTTTGAACACTTCTCACCCCCTTCCCTGTTACTATTGGAATATAGTCTTCCTCCTTTTGCTCTTGGTCCCTGAGTCTGATCTTAACAGTGACTAGAGTAATTTTGTTAAGTGTATATCAAATCATGCCACTCCTCTGCTGAATACTGTCCACTGAGTCCCACCCAGAATAAACACTGAAGTCCTTAAAGTGATCCACATGGCCGCGTGGGATCTTCTCCCAGCGTGTATCACCTCTCCCAGCTCGTGGGATCTTCTCCCAGCGTGTATCACCTCTCCCAGCTCCTCTGACTTCACCTTCTACCACTCTCCCCTTGTGCTCTGGCCACACTGGTCTCTCTGCAGTTGATCCAGCATGCCACGCCTTGGGACCATGGTAGTTTCTTTTTCTGGAACACTTCTTCCAGATGTCATATGGCCTCCCCCCTTGCCTCCTTCAGGTTTCTGCTCAACTGTCACCTAATCTGTGAACCTTTCCTTGGCCATCTTATCTATGATAAAAACCATCTTTACTCTCTGCCTTTCTTGTTTCCCTTCCTGCTTTGTTTTCCTCCTTAGAACTTATTTCTGTTTGATATACTGTTCATGCATTCATTATTTAGATATTTTGAATGCTCCCTACTGTGTGCCAGGCACTGTTTGAAGAGCTCTCTTCTATAGTTTAATATTTGCCACCCATGATTAGAATGTAAATTTCACCCACTTTTTTGTTCTTTGCTGTATTCCCACCTTCTAGAACAGTAGCTAGCACATAGCAGTTGAATGAATAAATTTATTCATTTTTAAACAGAAATGTATTGAATAAATATTAGTAGAAGGTTGTGTACCAGATAATGAGGGGAAGATCTATATGAACAAGACATTGTTCCTGCCTCAAATTGCTCACTCTAAAAAACACTTATTTTGAACTGTGCTTTCTAGTGGATTAAAATGATACATCAATTGGGGTGGTAAGAATGGGTGTGCAGTGATATGGTTATCTTCAGAGCCTGCTTTGTTAGGCTTATCAATAATTTGCACTGTTTTGGGGAGGGTAGGATTGATTATACTTCACTGCATGACTGGCTTTTGGGGTTACAACGTCTCTTTGATCTTGCCTTGTTCAAGCAAGAGTTTCTTAAAAATCCTGTTAATCAGTCTTGGTTCTTTTTAGGTACCTTCTAGAAACCTTTTATCATAACCACTTCCTCTCAGGATTAGAGAAGGAGTTTACTATCTTTACCTTCCTGCATGTCTGAAAATTCTTTTCCAGGAGCCCTGGCCAGACACTAGCTATATGGTTGTGAACCTCTCTGAACCTCAGTTTCTGAGCCTGTCAAATGGAGATAATGATAAATGACACTAATCTTCTTGTGAGGATTAAGTGACTAAATAATATACTAGTTTTGAGGACAGGAAAGTGGAAAGGGAAAGGATGTAGGGAACAATTGTTTTAAAAAGTAAATACTGTATATATGTGCTTTATTTTGAAAAACTTAATACGCGTATGTTTCTTTTCTAATGAGAGTAGTGAAGATTTTATTTTTAAAAACAAAGGCTTCAATGTATTGTTTTCATTTTTAAAAATAGACAATTTTAAAAAATAACATTTATTTATTTTTGCCTGTACTACATCTTTGTTGCTTTGTGTGGGCCTTCTGTAGTTGGAGCAAGCAGGGGCTACTCTTTGTTAGGGTGTGAGGGCTTCTCATTGTGTGGCTTCTCTTGTTTCGGAGCACAGGCTCTAGGCGTGCGGGCTTTGGTAGTTGTGGCACACAAGCTCAGTAGTTGTGGCTCCTGGGTTTAGTTGCTCCATGGCATGTGTGATCTTTCTGTACCAGGGATTGAACCTGTGTCCCCTTCATTGGCAGGTGGATTCTCACCGTTAAAATAGTCTTATCTAATCTTTCCTGTAACCCTTATCCCTATTTTATAGAAACAGATTAGGAAACTTGCTTAAAGTCACACAGTAAGTGGTAGAGCTGGGATTTGAATAAGCATTCTGGCTCCAGAGCCGCTGCTCGCAACCTCTACACTCTACTGCTTCTATTCCTCTTTTATCTGTTTAAAGTCCGTAGTATGGGTCAGTAGTGTGGGACTTAGTAGGGCCAGTCCTACTGAAAAATGGGGCAATTTTAACTACTAGGCTAAGAATAAAGAGACCTGGGATCTTGTCTTGACTCTGTCATCAGCTTGCCACATCTAGAACTTTACTTTTCTCAGCCTTTTGTCCTCATTTATTAAACAAAGGAGTCTCTCTGGATGGTCTCTGATAGTCCTTCTAGCTCTGATGTTCTGTGATTGGTCATATGAAGTGACGAGGGTAATACTTGCTCAGCTCCTTGATTTGGCACATTGGTATTTGTGGGATTTGAGGGAGTTTGCTTTGTGCAGATGGAGATGCTAGATTTCAGGGTAAAGAATGAGCTGCCTTTCTGAGGAAGGTAGATCGGAGCTCCTTTTTTGAGGCTGGTTGCCAAGGGAACCTAGCCTCTGGCCAGCGACAACCAGGAATTCTTTGGTTGAGAGTGGGGAGCAGATAACTAAAACAAGCAGCACATTTAGGTTTCACTTTCCACCCCCCACCCCCACTTCCCGCAGCTAGCTGCTGGTTTCATACAGTTTCTATGTTAGGCATCGTTTTAAGTACTTTATAAATTATCGTATTATTTAATCTTCTTAGTAATCTTAGGAGATGGGTACTATTATTTGGGTTGTAAATTTATAGACAATAAGAGTGAAGCAAATAGAGTTAAATAATTTGTCCACTTTTACTTAAGTGAAAAGTGGTACCACAGCCACAAAATTGTACTGGCTTCTTGGTGGGTCGGAGCTTGAAAAAAAATGCAAAGGAAAAATTCTTCAGTTGTTTATTAGTGGTTTTTGTTTTATTTGTTTGCTTTATTTAGAATGATAGACTCTTGGCATTGGAAAGGGCCTTTGAGGTAATACAGTCAGTCTCCTTGTCTCCAGTCTGCCATTCACTTACAGGATTGCTTTCTGTAGTCCCCTGACAGATTTGATCATTTAAATTATTTTTGAATAGTTCCGTTGCTGGGAAGCTCATCACTTCTCAAGGAATCTAATTATATATATGTATGTGTGTGTATATATATATTTAAAATTTTCCATTATAGTTATTATAGGATATTGAGTATGTCCTGTGCTATATAGGACCACGTTGTTTATCTGTTTTATATATAGTTGTTTGTGTCTGCTAGTCCCAAACTCTTTTATTTATCCCTCCTGTACCCGTTTTCTCTTTTGGTAACTATGTTTGTTTTCTATGTCTGTGAGTCTGTTCTTGTTTTGTGAATAAATTCATTGGTATCATATTTTAGATTCCACATGTAAGTGATATCATGTGGTATTTGTCTTTTTCTTTCTGACTTCACTTAGTACGATAGTCTCCAGGTCCATCCATGTTGCTGCAAATGGCATTATTTCATTATTTTTAATGACTGAGTACTATTTCATTGTGTATATGTATTGCTTACATATATGCATCTATTGATGGCCATTTAGGTTGTTTCCATGTCTCAGCTATTGTAAAGAGTACTGCTGTGAACACTGAGGTGTCTGTATCTTTTTTTTTCATTGTCCAGAGAAATTTAACAGGTTTATTTATAATTGTTATAAAGTTGAACTGCTGAAACTTGTTCACTGAAACATTTTGACTTACATTAATGCCTTTATGTCCCTGCATTTATATTAAAAATTCACACAGAAATGAAAATGGAAAAACTGCCAATACCTGATTTCTGTACTCTATTTTTCCACTTGTAAACATATACTTAGGTATGTTTTGACCCCAGGGGAAAAAAAAATCTAATGTTCAAAACTACCAATAATAGGAAGAAGAGAAAAAAATATTTTTAAAGAATGAAATATTTCCCATCAGAGTGGATTCTTAAGCATGTTTTCCATGTATGTGGCATGCTAGCTGGATGTCATTTGGCATAATTGTTGCACGTTTGGCATGGATAACACACAGGTTGGTGTCTTCAAAATAGCCGACCACAGATAGATTTCACTTGCCTCTTTCGAAGGACCAGTAGCTGCACTCTAGAAGTGCAGATGTGTTTTGAATTCCCTAGCAACTTCCCACACTGGAAGGAAAGTTTGTGAATCAGGAATTCAGTGGACTTCTGATAATTCTCATTTCATGGAGTGCTGCAATACCAGGCCTGTAATGATGAGATTTCTTCACCCTTGCAATAGAGGGCGTACTCTTTGTGAGAGGCTTTTGTGGCCAGTTGCTTCCTTGGTGCTTTACTACAAGTGAATTTGCAGGTTGTCTGCTTTGTATGAGCCATGGTATAGAGACCTTCTTACTTAATCTCATTCCCTTCAGCTGGAACTCAGTTGCCTGTATGTTTTTGAATTAGAGTTTTCTCTGACTATATGTCCAAGAGTAGGATTGCTGAATAATACGGCAACTCTAGTTTTTTAAGGAACCTCCAGTTGTTTCCATTGTGGCTGCACCAATTTACATTCCCATTCACAGTGTAGGAAGTGTCCCTTTTCTCCATACCCTCTCCAGCATTTGTTATTTGTAGACCTTTTTAGTGATGGCACATTCTGACCCATGTGAGGTAATTCTGCATCGTAGTTTTTAAATAAAAGTATTTATTTATGTGGCTGCACTGGGTCGTAGTTGCGGCACGCATGATCTTTGTTGTGTCATGGGGGATCGTTTGGTGCGGTGTGTGGGCTCAGTAGTTGTGGCTCACAGGCTTTCTAGTTGCAGCACACAGACTCAGTTTCTCTGGGGCATGTGGGATCTTAGTTCTCTGACCAGGGATTGAACTGGTGTCTCCTGCATAGCAAGGCAGATTCTTAACCACTGGACCACCAGGGAAGTCCCTTCATTGTAGTTTTGATTTGTATTTCTCTAATAATTGGGCTTCCCTTGTGGCTCAGCTGGTAAAGAATCCGCCTGAAGTGTGGGAGACCTGGGTTTGATCTCTGGGTTGGGAAGATCCCCTGGAGAAGGGAAAGGCTACTCACTCCAGTATTCTGGCCTGGAGAATTCCATGGACTGTATAGTCCATGGGGTCACAAAGAGTATTTCTCTAATAATTAGCAGTGTTGAACATCTTTTCATGTGCCTGTTGGCCATCTGTATGTTTTCTTTGGACAAATGTCTGTTTAGGTCTGCCCATTTTTTGATTGGGTGGTTTGTTTTTTTGTTATTGAGTTGTGTGAGTTGTTTGTGTATTTTGCCAGTAAAGCCCTTGTCGAGTGTGTTATTTGCAAATATTTTCTCCCATTCTGTAGATTATCTTTTCATTTTGTTTATGGTTTCTTCCATTATATTGTTGAATAGCTCTTTTTGGTAGAAAATTATTTCTTGTTTTGAATTGAAATCTAATTGCAATCTGTTCTCATCGGTTATAGCCTGTATCTTCCATATCCAATTGTGAGAATGTTTGAAGACACTCTTCCTATTTATAAGGAATATTTGCAGTTTTCTCCTAGCATCTAAGCTTGCTTTCAGTTCACATTGGTCAGCACAGAAGCAGTCTGTCTGTCTCACTGTTTGCAAGTGCAGCCTTGCACTTCTTGTGATTAGTTAGCACGAAATGTGGGCTGTCCCCACATTCTTGGGGAACGATTGGATGGTGAACTGAATCTATTCAATTCGCTGTGAGTCTGGCAGGTTTGCAGTTCTCTGCTCAGAATCTCTAGGCCATCAGTCTGTAGCCCCCGTATATACTGCCAGAGATCACAAAATGTCGGGAAGTTTATCCGGGCACTTGAAACTGCATTTACTTCATCAGGCCACTAGGTGATGAGCAACTCGCAAACCCGACTGTCAGGGAGGGTTGTGTATAGGACAGTTTCTGTTTGTACTTGGAAACACCATCGGAAGTCACCTAGTAAATTAAATGGTTTTTCTTGAGGGGAGGAGAAACATGTCTCATGTATTCTTTGTCTTTCTCAGCTTTGATTCAATTTTAAATATTAATTGGGGTGGGGGGGGCGGCTGCTCTGCGCAGCATTCCTGTATCAGGGATCAAATCTGTGCCCCCTGCAGTGGAAGCATGGAGTCTTAATAACCTATTGACTGCCAGGGAAGAAGTTCCTTAAATATTAATTTGACTAGGACACTTTGAGTGATTTTTTTTTTTTTTTTTTAAGAAAAGGGGCCTAGATGCTGCTTTCAAGGTCCATTTCTTTATTTACTTTGTGTCTGTGTGTGTGTGTATCTTGTATCTTCATGTGTGAATGATGTCAGCTAGGTTTAAGATTGAATAGTAGTCCTAGTCTCTACAAAGTGTGGCTTCCCAGATGGTGCAGTGGTAAGGAATCTGCCTGCCAATGCAGGAGATGCAAGAGACGTGGGTTCAACTTTTGGGTCAGGAATATGCCCTGGAGTAGGAAGTGGCAAGCCACTACAGTATTCTTGCCTGGAAAATTCCATGTGGAAAAGAGCATGGTGGGCTACAGTACACGGGGTCGCAAAGGGTTGGACAAGACTGAGGAGTAACTGAGCCACACACTACAAAGTATATAGCTTTCTATTGTCTAATTTCTAGTGATTAAGATTAAAAGTCCAGCGTCAATAGGATTCTTTTCCCTTTGTAACTAATAGCCACTTCTCTTTGAAAGTTTAAGTTTTTTCTTCATGCTTAGTGTTTTATGATAGATTTAGATATGATATTTAAAAAAAAGAAACTCTGCTTGCCACTTGATGAACCTTTTAGACTTAAAAACCTAAGTTTTTTCTCAGTTAAGGGAAGTTTTATTGCTTTTCTTGTGTCTGTTTCCAACCCCCTTACTTTGTAGATGAAGAAACTGAGCGCAGAAAGGTTAAGTGACTTACCTAAGGGTTACTCAGGTAGTTAAAATGAACCTCAAGAAAATAAACTGACTCTTTTAATGAGGTACACTTTAATTGTATTGAATATTGCTGTAGTGAGAGAGCCATCGTGAACTGATTGGTGATTTTTTAGTGTGACGAGAGTTTTTCCAAGAGTTCATGAGGAGATGAAGAAGGAAGAGGAGGTGATAGAATTTGTTACTATTAAAATGTGGCCCATGTGAATGACTGCAGAATTAAGAAATCCCCCCAATACCCCAGCTATTGGAGATACCCCAAAGCTCTAAAATTTAATAAAGCCTAGAAGTTTTTTCAAAATTTAAGAATTATATTTTTAGTTGTTAGCAGTAGGATTATCATGGTCATTCTCTGTTGTAAATATTGGGAAATGTATAAATGGCATCTGAAGGCTTGGAGACAGACATCATTAACTGCCTTATCAGTGGTCTGGTTTCTGTTTGAATTCCAGCATGGGACCCTTTTCTGCTGGGAACCACCTGTTCTTGGGCTCTGTTGATCTTTGGATTTCCCCAGCCCTTCAGTCCCTTTCAGTTTTGAAATGAAACCTACCCCAGAGGGTGAGGTCAGGTACCGAGAGGACTTTGACAGCTCACACCAGATTGTTTTCTTTTCAGAGCTGTCCGGTATGTGACTATGTGATGCGTGAGGCACAGCAGGCTGTGATAGAGACTAATTGATGGTGAGTCAGCTTTTGGGTAAGACCTAGGCAGTGTCATCTCTTTGGGTAGCCAGGAATATATGTCGAACAAATATATCGTCTTTTATCCTCAGGAAGTTAAGAGTGCAATCACCAGAGATCTATCATGATTTCTCTGTCTTTGGTTTATTGACGAAGGAAAGGCTTTATTTCAGTGTCCTTGCTCCTCATTTGTAGAACCTTCTTTTTTTCAGGAAGGAGCCAAGTCCCTGGTCTCTTTCTGCTGTTCCAGAAATTTTCTAAACTTTCACTCTGTGCCTCCTGGAATTGCTGCTTTGATCTGCAGTGACTCCTTAAGATATGCCTAGACAACCTTCCACCATGCCCCAGCCCCTTCATAGACTGCAGCTTCCGCTCTTCCTTTTGCTGTGAATGTGGTTTCCACCATATTGTTGCACTTCGCTTAGTGTCTTCATGAGTGGGGCTGACGATCTCTTCAGCTTGTCCCACACTGCATCCCCTGATTTTGTCTGACTGTCCCCCAGCCTATCCCCCAGCACTGCAGAGCTGCTTCCAGATCTTCAAATACTTTTTCCCTTTTGAGATTGCTGCTGGCCAGCAAGGCCACCTGATTCCTGTCTTTGAAGCTGGCATCTTCACACTCATTCTCTCATATTTGTTTAGGACTTAGGCATTTCACCCTCCTCCAGGGGTTCTGGCCCAGTCTAGGGGATCTGTGGCCAGACTTGGTCTGGGGCCAAGGATTAAGGCTAGAGCATGGAATTAGGGGGTTTGATGTTAACTTCTCAGACATGGAGAGATGGCAAGCTGGAAGATTTAAACATCAAGGCCGGTCGAGGGTGGAAGAAACAGAAAGTTTAGTATTTGAAGTAAAGGATGTCCTTTGTAGGCTCCCTCTTTTCCAGCGTTTCAAAACTGAGTTATTTTTTAAGAACAGTTTTAGGTTCATAACAAAATTGAGAAGAAGGTGCAGGAATTCCCATTATTTTTTGAAAAATTGATCTTTAATTTTATAGACAATGTAATAATATAGTCTAAAAAAATCAAAACGTAGGTTTTTTAAAAAGTTTTTGAAAGTATTTTCACTTCAGATTGAAAAATGAACAGCTTCCACACTGTTCATTGGAAGACACACAGTATTCATGAATACAATGCTGGTCAGTTGAGGAAAGGTACAGACTTCAATTTCTCCTTCACACTCTTCTTTTAGAAAGATACTATACCAAAAAGAAACTTCAGCAGTATAAGGAAAACTATTTTCCCAATAAGTTTAGGAAAACCTAAGTTTCCCAGTGGAATTAAAATTATCCTCCTGCTTCCACCACCTTAATGTAACCTCATGCTTATTAGAACACTGATAGCTGCACCAAAACAGAGTACATTTACTTTCAACCGTGAGGGTGATTCTTTAAAAAGTGTAACATAGATCTCTGCAAGTAGTGTCTGAAATAGACAGCTAATACTGGATTTAATATTATTTTACAAATAATTGTTCTCTTAGCAGTAAATTCAAGTCTACACACTTACAGTAGTGTTAGAAAATAAATACTATCGTTATGTACTATATGTTATGACAAACCAGTTTCAAAAAACAAAAGCTCAACATCTTGACAAAAATTCTCATCAGAATAAAATGTGACTAAAATTTAAAACATTGTCAAAATCACACCACATTTAAAAATCTTCCACGATTTACACAAGTATGAATTTCCAGTTTTGGAGCACCTTTTTCTGTTGTGAATTAAAATATGAATATATTAAAAACTGTTAATTTCAAAAGATTATAGGTGTTTTAAATACTCCTGCTCTCCTATTTCAATTATTTCTGTATTCCCAGAGGCAGCCTGTTAAGTTTAGAATGTACCTCCCAGACTTTGTGTTTTCATACGTATGTATGAACCCAGAAAAAATTTAAAGTGGTATTTTTGTGTTTTATTTATTTACACAAATGGGGTCACATTTTGTGTATCATTCATGTATTTCTTTCTTTGATTCCATAATGTGCCTTGACAGTATTCCGTATCGGTACCTGAAGATCGGTCTCGTTCTTTTTGGCTACTGTATAGTATTTCATAGACTAGATGCATTATGTTTTATTTACCTTTTTTCCTATTGAGGGACATTAAGGTATTTCTGATTTTCTGTTGTCAGTGATTCTTTTTGTGCTTTTAAAAACTTTTTTTGGTTTTTCTTTTTTCTTATGTAGTTTAAAATTTTTTATTTTTTTATTGAACTTTTTGTGGTTTAAAAGTCATCATTCTGTTTCTAGGCCTTTTTTTTCCTTTTCTTTTCTTCCTATACCCCCTAGGTGGTCTCAGCCTCTCTGGCCACTTCAGTTACCATCTGCACATGGATGATGCCCGGATCGCTCTCCAGACCAGACTATTCAATTGTTCACATGGACAACTTCACTGGGACGTTTTGAAGACTCAGCAGAATGCAGCTCCTGCTCTTCCCCTCTTGCTTCTTCTCCAGTGTCCTGCCACGTGGTAAACAGCACCACCACCACCCATGCGGTTGCTGGGCCCAAAGCCTAGTGGTCATTCCAAGTCCTCCCTCCCCTTCCATCACTGACAGCCAGCCTGTCATAGGACTTGTCCTCCCCAGTATTTCTTGGATCAATTTGCTTTTTTCTTCCTTGCCTCTGTCCTGTACCTTAGTTTTCTACTTTATAAAATATAGTATTTGCGAGGACTTAAATGAATTAATGCATGTAAAATGCTTAGAACAATGGATAGGCATCTAGAATGTGCTATTAGCTATTATCATCATTGTTATTGTCTGCTTTTTCTTCCTCTTAATGTTCAGTTCAGTTCAGTCACTCAGTCGTGTCCGACTCTTTGCAACCCCATGAACCACAGCACGCCAGGCCTCCCTGTCCATTACTAGCTCCCGGAGTCCACCCAAACCCATTAGATCATGATCTAATTCCTCTGCATGTGTGTACTGTTACCACACTTAGAATGCTTTTTCCCTTGATTTTTGAATGGCTCATTCCTTTTTATTTAGATACACCTACTTTTATGTTTTTATTATTTAAAAATTTTTTTGACTGTGCCATGTGGCATATGGGATCTTAGTTCAACTAGATATTGAACCTACACTCCCTGCATGGAAAGTGCAGAGTCTTAACCACTGGACCACCTGGAAGTCCCTGGATACCTACTTCTAAATGTCATCTCCTCAGAGAGGCTTTCCTGTGACCACCTAATGATTATGAAGTAGCCACTTATATATGTACATCCCAGCACATCACCTATTTATTTCTTTACATAGCACTAGCTAATAAGTGATATTTTTCTAGTTTAGCCATGTATTTGTTTATAGTTTCCACCAATTGGAATGTAAATTCTCTGAGAATAGGGATATTGTCTGTTTTATTTACAGCAGTAAAACAGGACAGTGCCTGGCACATTGTAAGCACTCAGTGAATACTTGTTAAGAGAATGATAAAACAGCTTCATATGTCTTACAAGACCCTCCTTTTTGGTCTCTCCAGCATCATCTGCCATGGTGTACTCTGTACCTTGACCTCCCCAGCTCATCACATCTCTTCAGGTAAGCTTTCTTGCTCCAGGGACTTTACATAGGCTGTTCAATCTGCTTAGAACATGCTTCCTTAAATGCCCTGCCACTGCTTGGGTATCTCCTTTCGATCCTTGGCCATGGCCAAGGGGACTTGGCCATGAAAGGGGCATGAGTACCTAGGATCACGGTTGAGGATCTGAATAGGCAGATTATTTGAGTGTTTGATGGCAGAATAGCTGAGAGTGGAGTGCAATCCTAAGCAAGCAAGCAAAGAAGCAAAAGGCTTAGGGATAATAAGATGAGGCAAGGATGAAGTTGGAAGCTGAATCATTAGGTGAAAAACCTAGAGAATCAGGATCATGGGTGGAGTGTAAGCAGGGACAGGGCAAGCAGTTCAGGATTAAAGCCATAAATAATCTTTGGAATTACTAAAATTATCTTCTAGCATTGTTACTTCTGTAGTGTAAAACCAGCTGTTGGATTATAGGAAGGATCAGGTAGTTAGCACGTAAAAGTTTGAACTGAATTTTGTGTTGCTTTGTGTTTTATATGCTATTTAAAGTCAAATCCCCAGAAATCCTATCTTACCTCACCCTGCCTCTGCTTTAATTTCTGCTCCCAGGAGCTTACCTTCCCTCCTTTTAAATGTATTAGGCTCAACTCGCTCATATTTTTTAATAAGTTTCCTGTACAGAAGCCTTCAGCAATCTCGGTGTTCCCTTCTGGTAGGCTGAGGGTACTGCCTTCAGGTATGGTGAGCACTCCTTCAGGCTATCTCCTCCCTCCAAATTAAGCATAGGAGCTAGCCTCAGGAGTTTGGGACTTCCTGCCTAACCTGAATCTGTGGAATTTCTCTCTGAAGTTTGAGGAGGGACATGGGAGTGTATAATATAGGGTGGGACTCTTTTGGTGAGGCCTAGTAAAGGCAATGGCACCCCACTCCAGTACTCTTGCCTGGAAAATCCCATGGATGGAGGAGCCTGATGGGTTGCAGTCCATGGGGTCGCGAAGAGTCGGACACGACTGAGCAACTTCACTTTCACTTTTCACTTTCATGCATTGGAGAAGGAAATGGCAACCCACTCCAGTGTTCTTGCCTGGAGAATCCCAGGGACAGGGGGAGCCTGGTGGGCTGCCGTCTATGGGGTCGCACAGAATCGGAAATGACTGAAGTGACTTAGCAGCAGTAAAGAGTAGTGAAAGGCCGGCTGGGTGTGCATGGATGGTAGGACCTGAAGGTTGAAGGCAGTGGGCTTCAGAATTTCTTACCTGGAGTTGTCCTAGAGTTTATGGCAATGTTAGAGGGCTCTGATGTGCCAAGTAAGGAATCTTGGTGAGTAGGGCTAGTCATTACCCTTTAGAGGTGTTCTGTGTGTTTTTCTACATAGCCTGGTGCTCTTCTACAGCCTGACCAATAGCTGGCATCGTGGTGGATGCTGAAGGGGAATCACTGGGATAGAAATAGTACTTACTGATTAGTGGTGTTGTCCCCCTTATGATGGTTGGATGGAGTGATTGTCTGCACATACTGGACATCCAAGGCCCAGTCAGCTGGTCTGTGTGAGATGAATCCTCTGCACTCCCCGCCTAGTGCTTCCTGGAAAACCCAGCCTAAGGCAGCTGGAGATCATGGCCATCGTTAGTGATTGCCCCAAGAGTGCTACCTGTCTTTGACTCCTCTGCTCTCTAATCCCCATGCTCTGATGTCCTGTCTTCTATTTTCTGCTTTGGGGGCCTTCAAATTTCATAAGCCCTTCTGACTCCTTTTTTAGTTGATTTCCTGCCCAGCTTGAGTCTTGGCTCTATGAGGTCCCCTGGTTTTGACATTGCCAGTCAGCTTTCCTCCATTAGCCCTATTCCTAGAGCTGCGGTTTTGAGGCTTTAATATATCAGAATTACCCATGGAGGCAAGTGTTGAGGAGTTGGATACTTACTTATCCTGGGAGAATGGACACATGTATATGTACGGCTGAGTCACTCTCTTATGCACCTGGAACTGTCACAACATTGTTAATTGGCTGGCTATGCTATGCTAAGTCACTTCAGTCGTGTCCAACTCCGTGTGACCCCATAGACGGCAGCCCACCAGGCTCCCCCGTCCCTGGGACTCTTCAGGCAAGAACACCGGAGTGGGTTGCCGTTTCCTTCTCCAATGCATGAAAGTGAAAAGAGAAAGTGAAGTCGCTCAGTTGTGTCCGGCTCTTTGCGACCCCATGGACTGTAGCCTACCAGTCTCCTCTGTCCATGGGATTTTCCAGGCAAGAGTACTAGAGTGGGGTGCCATTGCCTTAGTATAAAATAAAAAAGGCAAATTCCTGGTCTTTACTCCTGCTATCCTGATTAAATTGGTATGGGTGGTAACCAGGAATCTGCATTTTGATTGGCCTTATAGGTGACTCTGACACCAGTCATCATCTACAGACCATATTTGGAGAAACTCTGACTTAGAGGACTCTTTGACCACCTTCCCCTTACCCCTCCCCTAAAGGGGAAAGAAAAGGATTTGAACTCTTTACTTGGATCCTGAGGTCCCAGGAAACTTAGACTGTCACCTGTCATCCAGTGGGGACAGTGGATAACTGTCTCTGTGTACCTCATCTTCTCATGCTGGTGGTAGGCACACATTCCCAGTGAGGCAGACTCTACCTGGTAAGAGGGCCTTAATGACCTGGTAGACTGCAGGTCACTAGCTCTGGAATATACAGGGGACTTAGGCTTTGGACTGAGAAAGCAGGATGGAACATAGACTTTGAAGGCTGCCAGCTGCATTTCAGATTTGCCTCTGGGATGCTGCTTTCTCTGTACACAGTGACCGTGCTCTAAGGTAGGCTGTCTTTTGGTCTCCAAGCTGTTGTCACTCCCTATTGCAGCCATCCTCTCAAAAGCTTCTACTGTCCTTAAAAAACAACCCAGCCTCGTCTCTCCTTTTAAAATCCTGTGTTGCATTCGTGTAAACCTATACAGTCAAGTCCAGATGTCTCAGGTTGGAACAAAGTCTTGCACATTTTGACTCAAATTGTGGCCTACAAGGCCTAGTAAGATCTGGTCCCTCCCTGTATTTCAAGTCTCATTTCAAGTCCCTCTTCCCCTTATCTCCTGCATGCATCATCACCTGCTTTCAGTTCTCTGGCTTCAGGGCCTTTGCCTGTAATACTGTTTACCCTGTTCTTCACCTCATTATCCTTTGCCTTTAAGTTTCAGTTGAGCATTATCTCAGTTTGGAGGTCTTTATTGGTCTCTCTATGTAAAGCAACACCACATTATTACAGCACCCTGTTTGTTTCCACTAGACCACTTATTGCTTTTTACTCCTTTGTCTTTCTCTCTTACTACACTGTAAGCTCCGTGAGGACAGGGACCTTCTTGCTCATGATTCTGTCTTCAGCGCCTAGTGTGTAGAGGTACTCAGTAAGAACTTGTTGACTAAATTGCCTTGCACCTTCTTATTAGTACCTGCGTTGGGACTTTGTGGCTCTGCACAGTTCTTACCCTTGGCATGTGTGTTGTTACCTCTGCCAGAGGCACCCTTTCTCTCATTGACTGATCAGATTCCTTCATGTTGTTTACCACTTCTCTGAGCAGTTCCTGGACTTCCCCAGGCAGTTCTGATTCAATAAAGTACTTTGGTCCTCTTGAATGGACTTTTCACCCTGAATGGCAGTTTTCCTTAGTGGGAGATACATGGCATTGCCCTTGGTCTACAGATGATAAGCGAGAGGCTCTGAGAAGTGGATTAACTTGGAATAACTGAGATTCAAACCCTGTGAATCTATAGAGCCCTCAGTCCTTCTGTCTCACTGTGCTTTCTCTAAAAGACACCAAATAGCAGACTCAGAGACTCTGAAGGGAAGGAGGTGTTTTTAGAAAAAATTACTTAAGTAATGAATGTGTGTGTGTATGTATGTATGTATATTTTTAATTTTCTGAGCATTAAACACAGTAAAGGGTAGAAGTAGTTCCCCCTCATCAGAAGTTTTGCTTTTTGCGGTTTCAGTTACTTCAGGTCTGAGAATATTAAATGGAAAATTCCAGGAATAAACAATTTGTAAGTTTTTAATTGCATGTTGTTCTCAGTAATGTGATGAAATCTTGTGCCATCCTTCTCCTTCCTGTCCAGGATGTGAATCATCCTTTAGTTCAGCATACCTACGCTGTGTACGCTATAGGAGAAAACATAGAATATATAGGGTTCAGTATTGTCCATGGTTCCAAGACTTGGAATGTATCCCACATAGATAAGGGAGGACTGCTATATCATTGACAAACCATTTATAAAGAAAGATGATAGAATGAAGGATGAACAAATTATTCAGAGGATGGTGTGTGTATTCTGTTTCTTCATCAGTCATACCTTTGGTGATTCCTTGTGACAACCACAACATACAGCCTAGTAGAGATGAGCCTAAGTGAAGCACTGTTAAATTCAAATTAAAGCAAATGTCAGTTATCATTCATAGTTGGGTTTCCCAGGTGGCGCTAGTAGTAAAGAACCCGATTGCCAATGCAGGAGACATAAGAGATGTGGGTTCAATCCCTGGGTTGGAGAGATCCCCTGGAGAAGGGCATAGCAACCTACCCCAGTATTCTTGCCCGGAGAATCCCGTGGACAGAGGAGCCTGGCAGGCTACAGTCCCTAGCATCGCAATGTTGGACACGACTTAGCACACAGCGCAGTTGCTTGGAAGTATTATGAAGGGTGAAATCTGAACATTTTTGTTGAGGGGGAAAAATGTGCAAAAATTAGTGTGCAAAGCCATTAACACATTTTGATAAAAAATATCTTAGTGTATGTTGATAAGGGACTAGTTGATGTGGTGGATAGCACCATATTATATAGCAGTTAAAAAGAAAGATATATCCACCTTCTCACACACACACATACACAGATATGGAGCAATCTCTAAGATCCATTAAGAGAAAACTAAAGCAAGCAAGATAAAAGTTCATGGCATGGTAGTATTAGTATTTGTATGAAAAACAGAGAGGACTCTATATACTTGCTAGAAACAGACTACCTCTGGAGGTTTGTTTCCGTGTTTTTTTAATCTTACTGTGTTGCTGAAATTTTTAACCCCTATATACATTGCCTTTTAAAAAAATTGTGATAAAAACACATAAAATTTACTATCTTATCTGTCTTAAACTTTACAGCAAAGAAATCCTTTTTTCTAGTGAATGATTCCCAATTTTATGTCTTGGGTTTTTGTATTTCAGATTTTTCTTGAAGTGAGACACATTTCTACTAAGAATAGGACAAAAAAGGGGGAGATTGTGCTTGAAATTGAAGATACCTATGTGTACCATTTGTCTATCATTTACCCCTCCATTTGTGTTGCTTCCACCACTCTTGCACTGGAAATCTTAGTGCTCCTCCCCTCTTTATTGGAGTATAGTTGATTTACAATATTATATAGTGTCAGGTGTACAGCATAGTGTACACCTGCAAGTTATACTCCATTTTAAGATAGCTGTTATAATGGCTGTAATTTCTTGTGCCATGCAATGTATCCTTTTTACTTATCTGCTTTATACATAGTGGTTTGTAATCCCTAATTTGTCCCTCTCCTCTTTGGTAACCACTAGTTTGTCTTCTGTATCTGTCAGTCTGCTTCAGTTTTACATACACCTTGGGGTTGCCTTTTTCAATGACAGGTTTCTTGTGTGTTGATTTTGTCTTTCTAAATAGAGTAAATTCTTGCAAGCAGGAGGCATGTCTTATGATTATATCCTACAGCAATAAGCATAATAAAAGTTGCTTAATTGCATATTCAGAAAAGACTAGAGAGAGGTAGATAGAGAGAGAGACTCTTCTGCTGAAGAGATGATTGCTTTGGCTTTTCTCTGATTCACCTTACACTCTTCACTAGTGAAGAATTTCTTCCACTTACAGACTAAATGTGTTTAAGATTTGTGTGTGTGTGTCTGTGTGTGTGATGTTACCTTCTGAAAGCCCAGTGTTTGTGTGTGTGTGTGTGTGTGTGTGTGTTGTTACCTTCTGAAAGCCCAGGAGAGAGAGCAGAAGCTGGAATGGGGCCTTGAGGCTGTGGCCTGATAGTAGTAATATAGTGATTCTTCTGTGTTGTAGCCTGGAGGAGAGTCTCAGATTTTTACCCTCAACCTAATTTCAAGCCTGGATATTCAGCTATCACCTGGGTAGTTGGACCTGTATGTGCCTTAAGTGTCTAAATTTAGTAGCATATAATAGGAATGTTTGATAAAAGTAATTTGTCATTTTTGGTAGGGCCTAGCATAGAGTAGGTATCCAAGAGGCGACAGATAGTGTTTGAGAAATATTTTGAAATAGTCTAATCTTTCCCTAGGTCCCCTATCTCTATTCATGTGCCTCCATGGTTACCCTCAGGCTAAAGAAATAGGGAATAGCAACATGGATTCTACCTTTAGGAAGTTGCCAGTTTCTTGTTTGTGGCTTTATGCTCAAACCAGAAGTGTATTCTGCTTCCACATATTTGAGAGCAAAATATCTGGACCTAGGGATATACTTGAAACTGCATCCCAGCTGAAAATGTTCCTATCACTCTGGCGTGGCTGGTCACCTCAGGCAACTTTTTTGGTGGAGACCTGGCTTGAGAATCTTAGTGGGGAAGTCTTTATCTCTAGGGTGTCATGGCATAGCCAGGGTAGCTTATTGGGTCCAGGCATGGAGGGAGGGATAAGTAGGGGGCAAAAAGGGCTCAGCTCTGTGTCATTTTCTGCTCCAAGGAAGATGTGGGCACAGGTATGCCAGGGGCAGTGTTCTGGCCTGCTGTGGCTTGTCACCGCCCTATGAATGAGTCAGTCTTGCTCTTGGCTGCCCTGCAAGGCATTTGGGGTATAGTAGAAGATCATGGCATCCGGTCCCATCACTTCATGGGAAATAGATGGGGAAACAGTGGAAACAGTGTCAGACTTTATTTTTTGGGGCTCCAAAATCACTGCAGATGGTGACTGCAGCCATGAAATTAAAAGACGCTTACTCCTTGGAAGGAAAGTTATGACAAACCTAGATAACATATTCAAAAGCAAAGACATTACTTTGCCAACAAAGGTCTGTCTAGTCAAGGCTATGGTTTTTCTTGTGGTCATGTATGGATTTGAGAGTTGGACTGTGAAGAAGGTTGAGCACCGAAGAATTGATGCTTTTGAAGTGTGGTGTTGGAGAAGACTCTTGAGAGTCCCTTGGACTGCAAGGAGATCCAACCAGTCCATTCTAAAGGAGATCAGCCCTGGGATTTCTTTGGAAGGAATGATGCTAAAGCTGAAAGTCCAGTACTTTGGCCACCTCATGCGAAGAGTTGACTCATTGGAAAAGACTCTGATGCTGGGAGGGACTGGGGGCAAGAGGAGAAGGGAATGACAGAGGATGAGGTGGCTGGATGGCATCACTGACTTGATGGATGTGAGTCTGAGTGAACTCTGGGAGTTGGTGATGGACAGGGAGGCCTGGCGTGCTGCGATTCACGGGGTCGCAAAGAGTCGGACACGACTGAGCGACTGAACTGAACTGAGGAGCTGGACTAGAGAATCTAAATCAGATACACCTCCCAGGATGTTTCCCGTGTGCTGAGGTAGAGGAATCTGAATCTCTGGGGGCTTCCCTCCATCCATGTTATGACCTCTCAGCTTTTCTTCACCTTAAGCTTTTATTCCTTTCACGCTATCACTGTCCTGGCTTCTGGGAAGAGCAGGAAGATGGGGAGAGTTAATGAACTTGTGGGGCTCTGTGGATTTGCTGTCCTTATAATCCTTTCTGGATCAAAGCGTAGGTGTGCAGAAGAGGGTGAATGAGTAGGTGGGAGAACAAACATATGCTGCCTGTACCACTTATCTGGCACTCAGCCTAGACCCTTGCTTGGTATTATCAACCTTTCTGTGTTGTTTTCTTGCCCATTTAGAGCATAACCATGTGCACACATGTATTAATAATTTCTCATGAATGGATCCATACCTTAATACTGTTTTTCTTCTTTAAAACTGTTCTGTAATCCTTTTGTCCTTTTTTCCCCTAGTTTCATTGAGATGTAATTGACATATAACATTGTGTATGTTTAAGGTGTGCAGTGTGATGATTCGATATGATTACCACAATATGGTTAACACATTCATTACCTTACATAGTTACCTATTTTTTATGTGTAGTGAGAATCTTTTTTTGTTGGATTGTGTGTTACGACATCTTTTCATGTCAGTAAACATAGAATTAATAGCTGAATTATATTTCCACGTGTGGATATACCATAATGCATATTACTTTGTATTTAATCTGTTTATCTTGTCTCTAATCAGCGGGGCCTTCCCTGATGTTCTTACTTAAAGTTGTAACAATTTCTCTTCCTTAACCCTCTCCCTTCTCTCCTTTACTTTTCTTTATAGTGTTTAGCCCAACATGCTATACTTTTTTTTCTTGTTTATTGCCTAACACCCTTCATTAGAATATAGACTCCATGAAAATAGGGATTTTTTTTTTTTTAATCTGCTTTTTCTGTACCTATAGCTTAGTACCAGCTCCAGGTATACAGGTGGTGCTCAATAAATATTTGTTGAATGAATGAATTTGTTGGATTTTTGGTATGCCCATTGAGGTTTATATTTGTGATATTATATACATTCTTTTGGAGAAGGCAGTGGCACCCCACTCCAGTACTCTTGCCATGAAAATCCATGGATGGAGGAGCCTGGTAGGCTGTAGTCCATGGGGTCGCTAAGAGTCGGACATGACTGAGCGATTTCACTTTCACTTTTTGCTTTCATGCATTGGAGAAGGAAATGGCAAGCCACTCCAGTATTCTTGCCTGGAGAATCGCAGGGACGGGGAAGCCTGGTGGGCTGCCGTCTATAGGGTCGCACAGAGTTGGACACGACTGAAGTGACTTAGCAGCAGCAGCATATGTTCTTTAGAAAATACTTTGGTACATAATCTTTATACTCTTGTCCATGTATCTCCTTTGGATAAATTTTAAGAACTGGAATGACTGAGTTAAAGGATATGCACAGTTAAAATGTTGGTTCATGGAGCCAAACTACACTTAAGAATGTTAACACCAGCAGTGCATGGGATTGCCTGTTTCTCCATATCATCAGTAACTCTGGCTTGTGTGTTTTTTGTCTTCCTCACCTGACAGATGACACGTGGTCTTATCACTGTAATGTGGTAGTTGAGGCTGTGACTCTGGAGCCAGCCTGATGGGGACTGAATTCTGACTCAGCCACTTATTATGTGACCTTGGGTAAGTCATTTAACTTCTCTAAAGTAGGGTTAATGATAGCACCTGTTTCATGAGAAATAAATCAGTTAGTCCAAGTAAAATGCTTTGAATAGTAACTGAGACATGGCAATAAATATGATTTAGTGTACATTTCTGTGAATATTAAAGATTAAACATCTTTTATAAATATAAATCCAGTATCTTTTGGGCAGATGTATATATTTCTTAAATCGCTCATTCATGTCATGTCCTTTGCACATTTTCCTACTAGTATTTTTTTAAATAATTTGTAAGAGCTAAAGTGTTCACAGTTGTATATGGTGCAGATATTGTTCCCAGTTTGTCTTTCATTTTTCACCTTTATGCAATCTTTTATCTGTAAGAGTTTGACATATTCAGGTAGTCAAAGGTAATCTTTTCCCTTATAATATATTTGCTGCTAGGCCAATGTTTAGAAAAGGCATTCTTTCCGACATCAAAATTATAAAAACGGTTATTGTCTTTGAGTACTTTGTATGGATATATATTTTAAAATCTTTGATCCATCTGAAATTTATTTTGATATGAAGATAGCAATTGATCTGGCTCTGTTTCTTTTCAGTAGTGTCCCAAACCCCTTTACTGAAGGAATAAGAACAGGAGCCTTTAATCTATTCTCCCCTCCCCTAATTTGAAAGTAAGGTATCCTAGCTATAGCAAATAGCAAAGCTTCATTTTATTTTGTTTTGTTTCAGCTCGTTTCACTTTGGTTCGTTGTATATCTTTTCAGCCACACCACATGCCATGCACAGGATCTCAGTTCCCTGACCAGGGATTGAACCCATGCCCCTTGCAGTAGAGGCACAGAGTCTTAACCACTGGACTGCCTGGAAAGTTCCCGGATCTGCATTACTCTGGGGTGAATATGCTGTATAAAGCAGTTTGGGATCAGAACTCAGTTGACTATGTGATGAAGCTGCTGGGCTCACTGGTGTAGCATCTCTCCTGGCTCTGGAAGCTCCTCCTAAGTAGGTCCTTATTTGGAGACTGCTTTGATAGGCATCGTTAGTTTGGAATGATAAGTTCTGTTCAAAAAACATGTGATTGTAGCAGGTGTTTCCTCCCTCCAGCCTAGGTATATTGATAGGGTATTGCTTGGGGGGGGTGTTGAGTGGTAGTACACCCATCATGTTCTAGCTCTGTCCTCATCTGTTCTTTTTGGAACTCTAGTCCCATCCAGTTTCTTGCCTCTGACTCAAAATGGAAGGAGGGTGATTTGTATACAACAGAGCATCCACATATTTCGTGGCAGCTACTATCTGCTGGAGATAATGACAAAAGGTAGCTAACTCATACATGGCATATACCAGGAACTGTTCTATCACCTTACACATATAACTTCTTTATGTGGTAGGTGCTCTGTACTGGGTTGTATGGTGTTCGCCTAAAAATTTGTATCCACCCAGAATGTGATTTTACTTGGAAATAGGGCCTTTGTAAGGTATAATCAAGTTATGAAGTCATTCCTTGATTGGGCCATAATCCAGTGCCTGGTGTTCTTATAAGTGGGAGACAACACAGACAGAAGACAACCATGTTGAGATGTAGGCAGGGTTTACTGGCACCTACTGGAAGCTGGAAGAGGCAAGGAAAGTATCTTCCCTAGAGCCTTTAGAGGGAGTGTGGCCCTGCTGACACCTGTATTTTGGACTCTTAGGCTCTAGAACTGGAAAAGACAATGGCAACCCACTCCAGTACTCTTGCCTGGAAAATCTCATGGATAGTGGAGCCTGGTGGACTGCCGTCTATGGGGTCACACAGAGTCGGGCATGACTGGAGCGACTTAGCAGCAGCAGCAGCCTCTAGAACTGTGAGAGGATAAATTTCTATTGTTTCAAGCCACCCAGTTTATAGTATTTGTTACGACAACTCTAGGAAACCAGTGCATGCTCTTACTGTCATCTCTGTTCTCAGATAAGGAAACTGAGGCCCGGAGAGGTCAGATACTTGGAAATCTCTTTAGGCCACTGCTCTGATGCCTGGGCATTCACTCTGCATCTTTTGCTGTTCTGATCAGCTCTGCACCTTCACTACAGCCTTCCTCTTATGGTAGTGCTGGAGCTGAGCTGCTCAGAGGGCTCCTTTCCTGTAACATAGCAGGCTGCAGCATTTCCCCGTCCTTGCCCTCTTCCCACTCTAAAGCAGAAATGCATACCTCTCAGGAGGCTTTTGGTTGAAGTCTGATGATTTCAGCAGGTGTCTTTCTGGCCGTACCCCTGCAGGTGAAATCAGACTTTTCTTATCATTTCCTTGCAATGTGAGGGAAGTATCAGTGACAGGTCAGGGGAAGGTCACCAAGCTTCTTCTGGCAAGTGGTTTTATGCTTCCCATTCCTGGCCTGCTGTATTTCCTAGAATTCCTGCCAGCAGACAGCTCAAGTCTTGTTTTTCTCTGGCGCTTTCAGGATCTCACACATAGTTTACGTGCCACGTCTCACAGTCTATGGCCGTGAGCAGAGAAGGAGCAGCCTCTTGGTAGCACTGTGAGGACCCTGGTCACTTGTTCTTGATTAACTCAACCCACTGCAGTGGCTCTCTCCCTTGATAAAAGGAGTGGGAGGATAAGGGCATTGTTTGACCCTGCTCATCTCCCTGAACAGCACCTTGTCTGCCGTGGTCTCTTCTGCTGGCATCCCAGAAGAGGTTTCCTCCCCTTGCATCCCAGTGCTGGCCACAGAATCCTGCCTGTTTTCTTGTATAGACCTTTTCCTTTGGATCCTAATCTTTTTCTCAGCTCCTCTTACTAGACTGTGTATCTGTTTTGTTTGCTGCTGTATCCCAGGACTGAGTAAAGACTTGGCACTTATTAGCCCATCAAGAAATGTTTATTGAATGAAGGAGTGAATATTGACCACAAAGTTTTGGGATCTTGCTTTTTCTTGCTTCGTACTGAAGCCAGGGACCAGATTTAGAACTTTAGAGGTCTAAGCAATGGGAAGATTATGGTTGTTACTGTCGTTGTTCAGTTGCTAAGTCATGTCTGATTCTTTGGGACCCCATGGACTGCAGCATGCCTGTCTTCCCTGTCTTTTCACTTTCCCTTGGAGTTTGCTCAGATTCATGTTCATTGGAAGATTATGACGTTCCTCATGATTTCAGCCCTGAGTATATATTTCAGAAACAATATTAAACACAAAATAAGCATAAGGAAATCTAGCAAAGTATAAGGGAAATCTAGCAAAATTTTGATATTTACCATGACTACCTGGATGAATAGAAAATAATTTAAAACATTCATTATTGTTATTTCTGCTTTCCCAGTTCCCTGAGCATGTGCTGTCAGGTAATACTGCCTGAACCAGCCCTTCCCTGGCCTTGAATTTCACCTTCATTTCCTCATATTTCCATCTGCTGAACCTGCCAGCCAGCCCTTTTCATCCCCCAGTGGTGTCCAGACCACTGAGAGCCCAGCCTGGGCTAGTGCTCTGGGCTCCCTGGGGCCTTGCCAAGAAAGTCACATAGAACGTGTACACTGCTGCAGGGCTCCTCACAGTGAGAATTCCCGTGCTGAACTGAGATTTAGAGTCAGCATAGCATTTTAAAAGTTGTATTATTTTAATTTTGGTTGCATTGGGTCTTTGTTGCTGCACATGGGCTTTCTCTAGTTGCAGTGACTGGGCTGTCTCTTTGTTGCAGTGCCTGGGCTTCTCATTGTGGTGGTTTCTCTTTTTGTGGAGCGCAGGCTCTAGGGTGCAAGGGCTTTAGTAGTTGCCATACACGGGCTCAGCAGTTGTGGTTTACAGGCCTTAGAGTGCATGGGTTTCAGTAGTTGCAGCTTGCAGGTTCTAGAGCGATGGCTCAGAAGGTGTGGTCCACAGGCTTCATTGCTCTGTGGCATGTAGAATCTTCCTAGATCAGGGATCAAACCCATGTCCCCTGCATTGACAGGCAGATTCTTACCCATTGCGCTATCAGGGAAGTCCTTACCTTAGCATTGCCAAGTGATTACACTTAGGCCAATTTTTCATTGTAGTAAATTAAATCTGTAATAAATGTAATCTGCTTTCATGATTCTTGATGTGGAAAGTCTAGAAATTTCCCTTTGTTCTTCCTTCTTAGATCACTGAGAAAGAAGTAAGATGCAGGCCCACTTTGCCCCTATATTAATATGGGCCTTGTTGAGACCATTTGGAAGTGGAGCTCAGGCCTCAAATAGGCTGTTCCAAGGCTATAAATGTAATCACATCCTGTTACTGCTTGATTCCGTAGAGTTTAAAATAGCGTTGGAAACCTCCTAGGAAAAAAAGCTCCACCGTAACTTCTTGGCTAAGGAAGTAGTATGTGCTGGCCAAAGCAGAAGGAGTAGCCAGGGCTCCCAAGTTCTATTCTGGACCTGTTGATTTGAGATGTGATGTTCAGCAATCTGAGATGGTGTTCTGTAGCGCTAAGGTTTCTCATCCTTAGCACAGAGTTTGTGCTTGCAGGGAAAGAGGCCAACACGCTGGTTTCCTGTCCTCTAGGAGAGTCTCATTATTAGAAGTCCTCCCTTTCATTTGAATTTCTGTGTCCCTACTTTTATTTAAATGAAGAAATATCCCCCACAGAGTTAATACAGGAACCCCAGCAGTATCATCCATGTTTTACTTGACTTCATCTTATCAGAATTGCTGTCCTTTTAGCAGTGTGTTTTAGATCAGCTCTTGTGAGGAATGGGAACTTTGATAGGGTTTTGGAAAAGGAAGGGAAAGTTTGTGTGGGGCACACACCTTGGACAACCAGAAAGGAACATGAAGGGACCAGGTATGTACTGACCCAGATTGGGAAGAACAAACATATCTCTGGAGAGCCAGACATAAATTATATGTTTTTGTATATTTTTTCATTTAGTTATCATAATGCAAATCAATGAAATATTATCTCCATTTTTGCACATGGGCAAACTGAAAGTCAAAGAAGTTAGGTAACTTGCCCAAGATCAGACAGCTAATAAAAGGCTGAGTTAGGATTTATTTCTCCTCAGGTCTGTCCAGTTCCAAAGCCCACACTGTTTTTATAGAACTCTTCTATTTCTGACAAGATTTGAGAAAGGAGGGTGGGGAAAGAAGAGAAGAAGGGGAGATGCCACCTTTCTTTACTTCACAGTTCTGCTTGTTTAGACGTGTTTAGCCAGAGCACCCTGTTGGTAGAATAGGACTGGGTTCTGTATATAGATGTGCTGCAACAACTTATGTGGGAAAGTCACCAGGTGACTGTAGGGAAGGATTAAAAAAAGCCTTTGTTCTTTACCTTTAGGTCTTCATTGTGGTGTAACTTACACTGTCAAAACACCACTGGTAACACTGGTGTACAGTTTAAGAGGGCCTTCCTGTCATCCAAATAAAATCTGTTCATGTGTTCTGGGGAATAAGCCATGATGGCGGCAGAGATGAGGGTGTGGTGTGGCCTTACTGCATGTATTGGGAGCTGGTGGCACCTGTTACATGACTATTACAGTGAATTATTACTGAGTAAACAAGAGGTGTCTCTCTTTTGCCTTTCCAGGGGAGACCAGATGGCGATGAGTGGTGGCCCAGATCCAGGGGAGCCTGGCCTCTGGGCTGGCAGAGGAGACAGCTTTAGTGTCAGGTGATGAAGTAAGAAGAGACAGGGCTGGTCTGTCAAGTGATAGAATTTCAGGGGGCACCAAGAATACGTCTTGCCCCTCAAAGACTTTTCTCAACTATTTGTTATTGCTTGGAATTCTACCAGTGACATTTTCTCCCCTTGATGTAAGCTTTTTGAGACCCTATGAAAAGACTCCAGAAAAGGGTTTGATTATGAAACATCTCGGTCATGTAAGTGAAAGTATGAATGAGTTCTTAAGATTGATTTCTGAGAACTAGACTAAGGCAGGGACAGAGGGGAGAAAGCATTGTGCCCCTAGTCATAGTGATGGGAAGGATTCACCATTGAAATTGAGATTAGGGCCCTGAAAGGAGAAGTTGGGTCCCGAAGAACCATTTTGTGTTCTTTACAATTTTGCCTGAGGAAAGACAAGATGCTGAGAGTGGTCCCCACCAGTGTGCTGGCTGTGCAGTCATGATGTTGTCTGGAGAACAGCTGACGAGCAGAATGTGACAAGGAATGTAGGGCCTTTGAGGCTGTGGTTTTCTCTGATGTCCTCAGATAAGACCGTCACAGATCTTAGGAAGCAGGAAGCATCTTCCCAGAAATGGTGTAAAATCATGGCGCAAAAGAAGCCACTGATGATGACATGGGTAGAGCGCTTCCTCTGTGGCCGCTGGTCATAGACAACTTCTGGTCTAGATTTCCCAATGAGCTGTGCTGAGATCGGGCTTTACCAGGAAGTAAAATAAGCCACGTCCAAAGCAGTGACAAAGCATTTGAGGTAACAATACAAAGGTGCAGTTCCCCCTTGTTCACTGATTTGTGGAGCCAAAATAACTAAGCCAGGGATGCCAGCATAGCACCTAGGAGTCAGATCTTTAACCGTTTTGGATTGAATTCACTCCTGGTTGACTGTTCATTTTTCATTTACCTTTTACAAAGGCTCTCAAAATGCCTTTGTAATTGAAATCCACACATCCCAGGGAGTCTTTGACAGCTCACATCTCAGTGCTTTTCTCAACTCCTCACAATTGAATTTGTGGATGCCGTTCACCCTCAGGCTTCAACTTTACTCTGTCCACATTTCTACCCACATTTCCAGAGCATTTTCTTTGGATCAGACTTTTGGCTTCATTCAGGCCTCTGAGGTTCTTTCTTCTTTTGGCACATTTCCCTAGACCCCGTACCTCCTAAAGTTTGATACAGAATGAATCATGTTCCTTACTGAAATTAGCACAACTTTTTGGAAGTTTCTGGTTATACCACATGTCTACCTCTCTCTCCAGCCACCTCAGCCTCACATGCAAGATCTCGTTGTGTAGTTGGATCTGCTGACCATGAGAATTTTAAAGCCAGTGCCCCCCTAGGGAGGGACTCCTGGGCATACGCCCTGAGTGACAGGTCTGGTCTACTAGTCTCTGCCTCTCCTCCGTTTCACCTGTATTTTGGCTTTTCCCTGGAGGAGCCCCTAGCCCTGACCAGGACTGTAATGCAGGGACTGTGGCCTTTGCTTTCCAGCCTCTTTCAGGCCAGGTCCCTTCTCCTTTTCTTACAGGTAGGCTTCGGCAGGTAGAGTTCTGCCCATGCACTGATCTCCTCGTGTTGACTACTCTGAACTTTGTCTGCTGCTATTTGGGCTAATTGGACGTCTTGCTGGTCTATTTATCTGTGCTTCTGGAACAAAGCTCTTAGACGTAGCCAAGCCCTTGTCCTGAATTTCATGTTAGCTCTCCAGCTGCCTCTGCCTCAGGAAGAGCTTTTAATATGCATTTATAAAGCTCAAAAAGGGAGATAGAGAATACAGCATTTTCTAGACTGACTTAACTAAAGAACCTTTTTTTTTTATTTGAAGGAATGTTTGTTAAAATTTGACAGAATATAGTGTTTGGTGGGGCACAGTTTCGGAAAGTATAAGGCTTTATCCCAAACCAGTGGACGTCAAATGAAGGAATTCTAGGTGAAGGTAATGTGACAGTCAGTGAGAAAAATTCTCTTCGGTAGGGAAATCTCTCCTGGGGCTCCTCATTGAACAAATGTCCTCTGAGCACCTGCCACTCATCCGTCTCTCTGCTGGAATCACATCATGTGTTTGATTGCTTACTGTGTGTCTGCGTAAGGCCAGCTCTGATCTGGAGTGGAGCCCCAGGTGGAGAAGAAGGTAGGGATGCAACATTATTTCTTCCACTTTTACATCCTCTTCTCCTTTCCTCCAGTTGAAATGGGTGATGCCATCATGGCCACAGAAACCATTGGCTTCTAGATCCAAGGAAAGAGGGCTTTTCTGAGGCTTTCCCCCTGGCTTTGACCTCTTCCGGGATTTCTGTAGCACTTTTGAGCACCCCATCTCTCCTACTCTGGGACTAGTTCATCTCCACACTAGTCTCCAGTCTCACTGCTAGTTCATGATTTTACTTTACATATGGGCATCAGTGCTAAGTGGGTGGAGCTCATTCTTATGGAATGGATATGACATTATAAGTTTTCTACTTTGCCTATGAAATCCTCTTCTTTTATAGCTCATGGGCAGTCCAGACTATAATAATTTTTTTCACCCCTTCAGTGAAGATAAACCCATGTTCTGGGCAGGGCAGTCTTGCAGGTGAAGACTCATTTAAATCTGCCAGGTGGATGACTGAGTGCAAAGGACATAGCTGGAAAAGGAAGCCAGTTACTCCCTCTGAATATTATTCTCAGCCAGGATAGGAAAAGACCACTTGAAGCAGATAGAAGTCACTAAGACTCCTGATTCAGGCCTTTTGAGACCCTGGTATATATGTCTTTACTGTCATCAGTGAGATCTTTGGTTGGCTGGCCTTATTAACTCAGTTGGCTGAGCTAATCATAAACTAGATGGAAAGGCTCAGTGTTGAACCTTCCCTTAGGTTTGGTGTTCTCTGAACAGCAACAGATAGCATCCTCTACCAACAAAGCCCCACCTTAGAGGCCTTGAAGGCTTGTTGTCACTTGTCCATTTCTGCCGCATCCTGTGAAAGGCCATGTGAAGATCAGGGAGTGAGTTCACTTGCAGGTAGGGGGAAAGGGCTTGTAATGGACATTTAGAGATCTTAAATAGAGTCAGTCAGTTATTTGGTCATTCAGTTCAGTTCAGTTGCTCAGTCGTGTCCGACTCTTTGCGACCCCATGAATCGCAGCACACCAGGCCTCCCTGTCCATCACCAACTCCCGGAGTTTTCTCAAACTCATGTCCATCGAGTCGGTGATGCCATCCAGCCATCTCATCCTCTGTCATCCCCTTCGCCTCCTGCCCCCAACCCCTCCCAGCATCAGTCTTTTCCAGTGAGTCAACTCTTTGTATCAGGTGGCCAAAGTATTGGAGTTTCAGCTTTAGCATCAGTCCTTCCAATGAATACCCAGGACTGATCTCCTTTAGAATGGACTGGTTGGATTTCCATGCAGTCCAAGGAACTCTCAAGAGTCTTCTCCAACACCACAGTTCAAAAGCATCAATTCTTCAGCGCTCAGCTTTCTTCACAGTGCAACTCTCACATCCATACATGACCACAGGAAAAACCATAGCCTTGACTAGACGGACCTTTGTTGGCAAAGTAATGTCTCTGATTTTTAATATGCCATCTAGGTTGGTCATAACTTTCCTTTTAAGGAGTAAGCGATCAGTCTGTAGGTATTTATAATTATTTGTTGGTCTATAATTGCAGAAGGCTTACTTGCCCCAACTAGTCTTTCCTATGATGAAGACATTTCCTAAGATTCTTTCCTTGGTCCCTTTCTCTGCTCCCTTCATAAACTGTCCCTGGTTGATGTCATCTACGCTTATCAAAAACTTTCAGATCTTTATCTCCAACATAAGTCTCTCTTCTTAGTTCCTGACTCATGATGACTAAACACTATTGATACCGTAACCTGGATGGCTCTTAGCCTTTTTAAACTCTACATGTCCCAAGTCAAATTACATTATTCATCAAAGCATCCTCTTTTCCCTGTTCCCTCATTTCTTCTTATCCCTATTCCTCTTCCTTTGTTCCGTGATTTAGGAGCATCGCCATCCAGGGTGATTAGTAAACTTGCTTCTGAATCACTGTTTTGCGCTGATCCCCCACCAGGAATTTAATAGGCTCTGAGTATAATGTAAGACGTTTAGGATGTGTCTAGATGGTTTGTTTTTTTTTTCTTTTCCTTTTCTTAAATTTCTTGTCTGCAAGGCATGTATAGTTGAATTCCATAGAGAAGTTAACAGAAAAAATAATTAAAGGTTAATGTGAGGTTTAGATTTTAAGTAAAACGGAAGTTCTGGAAAGGAAGCATCCGAGGGCTACAACACTTCGAGAGGAAGCTTCGTGAAAGAGGTGAGAGTTGACTAAGGACACCTGAGGTGGGATAGGGACCAGAAGACCTCTTTGGAAGCGCGTGCAATGGTGAAAGGATGGGGCAAATAATTTGCAGCTTGTTTCTTGTGCAGGTTGAGTAATCATCAACTCCCCCATGAACTGCTTCTGCTCGGCACTAATGTACCTTGTGCACTTTGATTCTGTTCAAAAGGTTCTGAGGACTTGAGCATCCTGTGTAATCTGTTAGTTAGCCTGGAACTGTCTTTTCCTTTAAAATTTTGGCTCAAAGCGTCATCGTGCAACTTGTGGGAACTCTGATTCCTTCACCCAGAATTCACCATGTTCCTAGGAACTCTTATATTTATGGTCACTCTGATTTTGAGTTCTTGCTTCCATTAAGTTTGTTCAGATTGTAGATGGTCTTAGTGTCTCAAGTTGCTGTTACTGTTTCCATCCACATTGACTCAGATGGTAGAACTCAGATATCTCCCAGCTCAAAGCCTTTGTTTGAGTGTGTAGCAGACTGTTAAAGTTCGGCGTAATGGAGAGTATTTTACGTTGCAGCAAAGTAAACAACTTGAATTCTAACACTGGCTCTCCCTGTCCCTTAAAGTACTTTGCCCACCTTTGCATTAGAGATCCATCACTATTACTGTATGTGGCCTTGGTGTCTCTTACAATCTTATCTCTCTTTCCTTTGCAAACCATCCTTACTCTGTTACTACTAAGCACTGCAGATACTTCTTATTCTTATTATGCAAAGCAATTGAACTCTTAACTCTCCCTCCCAAATTCACCTCGTATAGCCAAGATCCACTGAAGGACTCCGCTGAATAAAAAGCTCATCTGCTTAGCCACACAAAGGATTTGTAGAACCTCTTACATGTACATTATCTTCTCTCATTTGGAAGTATTTCTTGTTTTAAATAGCATTTACTTCTTCTTAACCCAGAAATGGTTTTGCTTTGAAGGATCTGGGCAGAGGAGGTATAAGAGAAAAGGGCAACAATGTGGATATAAGCAGGAACCTACATAAAACCTGTTGTGGGCAATGAAAGAACTCGTCTAACTGGAAAGAATTCTTATTAGGGAGTAGTGCTCAGCATAGATTAGGAAGTCCAGAAAAGGACCTACATTCAGTGGGAAAGGATAGTGTTTAGGACAAATATCTAACCATTTGAAAGAAAATCTCTGCCACCTTCTAGTAAAATAAATTCTAGATAAATACTTTTATTTATTTGTATTTCTTCTTATTGGGTTGGCCAAAAAGTTTGTTCATAAATCTTATGGAAATACCCAAAAGAACTTTTTGGCCAACCTGATATTTATTTTTATTTTTAAAAGTAATTTTTACTGGAGTATAGTTGATTTGCAGTGTTGTGTTAGTTTAAAGATTTTTGCATAAAGTGATAAGTGTACTTGAAAATAGTTTTTTAAGTGTGGTACGAAAGGCACAAACCATAAAGGAAAAAATGTGGTGGATTAGTTTTTTAAAAATCACAACAAACACCATAAGCAAAATAAAAAGTAGATACCAACTGGTTAAAAAGAGTTTTCAGTATATCTCTAATGTGTGTAAAATTATTAATTTGTAAACTCTTATAAGTTAATAGGAAAAAAACACAAGAAAATGAGAAAAGTCATAGAAAAATAAGTACAAGTGATTAATAAAGAATATAGAAAATGGGTGTTTCATTTATAATCCAGAAAACACAAATAGAAATGAGATATCATTTTTCAATATCAGTCTATATTTAGACTGATAAATTTAAAAAGAAGAAAATATTTATTGCTGGTGAGGGCTGGAGGAAAAGAACTTTACTCTGTTGCTGGGAATGAATATTAATACATTTTCTCTGAAGTTCAGTTTGGTGATATATATCAGATTTAAGGTACACATGGTCTTAAACCAGCAATTCAACTTCTAGGTATTCATCCCAATGGTAAATGTACAGAGATACATATTTGAGGTAATTTACTATTACAGAGTCTATAAAGCAATCAAAATAGCCATTGGTAAGGGACTGGTCAAATCAACTGTGGTATGTCCATACAATGATACATGAAGTGTAAATCTTTAATTATTGACACAGAAAGATGGCTATAACAGATGCATGAAAAAATATATAGCATATGAACCTATTTCAGTTGAGATATAGTCATAACTATGTTCAGTTCAGTTCAGTTGCTCAGTCGTGTCCAACTCTTTGTGACCCCATGAATCGCAGCACACCAGGCCTCCCTGTCCATCACCAACTCCCAGAGTTTACTCAACTCATGTCCATCGAGTCGGTGATGCCAACCAGCCATCTCATCCTCTTGTCATCCCCTTCGCCTCCTGCCCCCATTCCCTCCCAGCATCAGGGTCTTTTCCAGTGAGTCAACTCTTCGCATGAGGTGGCAAAGTATTAGAGTTTCAGCCTTAGCATCAGTCCTTCCAATGAATACCCAGGACTGATCTCCTTCAGAATGGACTGGTTGGATCTCCTTGCAGTCCAAGGGATTCTCAAGAGTCT
>NW_011494787.1:1684594-1692881 GCF_000754665.1 Bison bison bison
CTCCAACTATGTAGATATATTTTAAAAATCATACAATGCATTAACAAATTATCTTTTCTGATTCAGAAAAAAATAGTCACTTTAAAAAAATTAGGAAATAACGAGAGAGTAGCATTGAAATATATACATTACTGGATGTAAAATAGATAAATAGTGGTAAATTGCAGTGTAACACAGGGAACTCAACCTGGCTCTGTGGCAGCCTAGAGGATGGGGTGGGAGGGTGGGGGGAAGTTCAAAGAGAGGGCACATAAGTATACTTACGGCTGATTCATGTTGTTTTATGGCAGAGACCAGAACAACATTGTAAAGCAATTATCCTCCAATTAAAAATAAATTTTAAAATAGAACAATTATAACAATATCTGAAATTAAATAGTAAATAGATTCTGACTTGTGATGGGTGGGCTGAAACCAGGCTTTTTTTTTTTTAACCTTGATGAGCTAGGTAATGAATAGTGGTGATAAAAGTAGAAAGTTTTATAGTGTGAATGTATGAAATGAATGAAGTGAAAAATGTGGTTAGGGAAACAAGTTAGGAAGCTGTAGTGGCAGCGTAGGCCTGAAATATGAAATAATAAGGCATCAGCTGGAGAAGGATTATAAGGAAAAGAACTAATCTGAAGGGCATTTCATAGAAGAAACCACTGATCTGATCATCTCTCAGGCAGGAAGAGGATAAAGAAGAAAAAATAAGTCACTGATAATGCCAAGGTGTCTGTTTACCCTTTGAAGTTGGACGACAACTCGTCATGACAGAAATCGGGGTAACTGGAAAGGAGAAGCACTCTTTCTAGAAGAGGAGACAAACTTGTTTCTTGGGGTTGATCTTGAAGGGCTAGAGGTACATCTGAAAGGAAATGTTTAGGCTGGGGATTCCCATTTAAAGAAAAAATAACATGTAAAAAGAGAGCTAATAGGTGAAAGTGGGGGCTCTAAATCTGACACCCTTGAAATTCTTGGGGATGGGGTGGGTCGTACTTGGTTCTCCCTTTCCTGTCAGCAGTCTTGACAGACTCTGGAGAGGAATGTGGCGTTGGTCTCATTTGGAACCTGAGAACAGAACTTGAGAGGTAGGATTGGGCAGTAATCGTTATTTTAAAATCTCTCTGCCATTTACAAAGGCCATTATGTGCAGCAGTTTATTTAACACAATCCTGTATACCATGTGCTATTTTTTTTTTACTCCTTTATAGAACTGAAGTTCGGTTAGTAAAATTAGGACTCAAACTAAGGTATGCGTGCTCGCTCAGTCACTTGAGTTGTGTCTGACTCTGACTCTTTGTGACCTTATGGCTCCTCCTTTCCGTCAAGGTCCTCTGGCCATGGGGATTCTCCAGGCAAGGATACTGGGTTGGGTTGCCATATCCTCCTCCAGAAGATCTTCCTGACCCAGGGGTTGAACCCATGTCTTATTTCTCTTGCATTGGCAGGCAGGTTCTTTATCACTGGCACCACCTGTAAAGTCCAAACTAAGGTATGTGAAGTGAAAGTCGCTCAGACATGTCCAACTCTTTGTGACCCCATGGACTATACAATCCATGAAATTCTCTAGGCCAGAGTCCTGGATTGGGTAGCCTTTCCCTTCTCCAGGGGATCTTGCCAACCCAGGGATCGAACCCAGCTCTCCCACATTGCAGGTGGATTCTTTACCAGCTGAGCCACAAGGGAGGCCAAAGAATACTGGAGTGGGTAGCCTGTCCTTTCTCCAGCGGGTCTCCCTGGCCCAGGAATAGAGCCAGGGTCTCCTGCACTGCAACTGAGCCTCCAGGGAAGCCCAAAGATCTAGTATGTGTGTGCTTACTCATATCTGACTCTTTGCAACCTTTGGATGTAGCCCACCAGGCTCCTCTTAACTGTGGGGTTTTTCAGGCAAGAATACTGGAGTGGGTTGCCATTTCCTCCTACAGGGGATCTTCCTGACTCAGGGATCAAACCTGCATCTCCTGTGTCTCCTGCATTGCAGGCAGATTCTTTACCCACTGAGCCATAGGATACAGGCCTCAAATTCCATTTCTCATGTCTTCACTCTCTGTCACTTAGAGATGAATTTTCCAAAGAGGGGAAAACTAGAGCAAAAGCTGTGGCCTGGGTATAGTGGTACCTAAAATTAAGAGGTAGGAGGAAGATGAGAGCCAGGGAAGACACCATGGTATTCACAGTCACTGCCCTGTCCCCTATCCCTTGTAGGCCCTGACATTCCTCTAACCAGAGAATGTTGGATGTTCCATTGAATTCAAGAGGGAAAAGTCCTAATCTATTCATAAATAGCTTGAAGTATTTTAAGTAAGGTTGGACAGTTTGGTTACAGCAGAGTTTGTGTGGTAACTTGGTAGTTTATGAGATTCTGGCTTCATTCTTTTGAGAGCATTACAATAAAAGCGTATTTATTTAGACCCATGAAGGAAGGGCTTAACTAATTACATGAAAAAAGAGTCTCTTTGTGTGTATGTGATGTCATTAGGTTTGTTTACTTTTGGAATGACATGGTAACTTATGTATGCACTAGCTGGTGGAGAGCCAAAGAAGACCGGCTTCAATGAGTAGAAAAGCCTTCAATGAGTAGAAAATCAGACGTCTCTTAAGTCACTTCAGTTTCCCAACTGACAATCACATTTATGGGATGAAATTGTTTAACTGGTCCTGATAGCATAGACACAAAAAGCAGTTGTCTCCTGTCAGAAGTTCTGGGTCACCAGGGTCCACTTTAGAGATGTTCTTAGGCAATTGACAGACTGCTGTCTGCTAAGAGTCCTGTAGGGCATCCTTGCAGCTGAGTGCTTGGAGCATAGTGGGCAGTCATAGTGCTTGGAAACAGTGGGTGATTGAGTGGATGAGTGAGTGAGAGAGTGATCGTGTGAAGGACTGAAGGAATCTTTTGCCCAAGGCATGCTAAGTTGTATAGAGCGTTCTTCCCGCAGCCTCACATTATAACTTGGCTAGGTGGCTTGGGGACAAGTCTTAAGACTCAAGATTTTGTAGCAGGGAGGGAGGAAATGGCACCATGGGAAGTTTCTGCTCTAAGCTGGTGACTCCACAGAGAGGGGACATTTCCAAAGTCAGTATGCTAGTGTGACTTGAGTCACAGTCACAGGATCTCTTCCTCTAAAGAAAATCAGGTAGCTGAGACGGTCTGTGGGGCAAGTGAGAGGCCCATGGAGGTAGGAGAGTTCCTGTTGGCAACCTGGATCTTTCTCAATGAAGGCAGCTACTTTATAAGTTGTCTGTAGGAGGCTGTCCACCACCCTTCCTCCTCACTGCTTGGATTCTAATTCAGGAGCCTCTCAGGTTCATTCCCTGGCTTTTGCTTACCCAGCCTGCCCTGCCCTCTGGCTGTGTGCCCCTGGTGATTATTAGCCTGGCTGAAAATTATGCCCTCTACAAGGTTAAAGCAAATTGGGAGGTTCTGGCTCTGGCTCCAGGGGGACCGGGGTCTGTCACCTGGCCCTGCCTTGTGTTTCCTGGCATGCTTTCTTGGCCACCTTTTTACCTTTACACAGTCCTCCAAGCCCATATTTCTGCCTGAGTGAGGATTAAAGCCTGGCTTCTTCAGAGGGACTGTGGGCGCAGGAATGTCAGTACTTTAGAAGTATCTGACGCCAGTCCCTGTGTTGTGCTTTAGGAGAATTACCAATTTCATACAGATGATCTCATGTTGAGGGTGGTTGGGAGACAAGGACATGGAGATTTTTTATATTCACAAAAGGATTTACCCTGTTTTTTTTTTGTTTTTTTTAAGCATTAAACCTGCTTTCCAGAATCAGATTTAATTTCCGTGCTTTAAATAATGTGCAGTTATTTGCATCAGAAAAAACTTTGGAGATTTTTTAGAGAAATTTCCTGTTTCAGAAATGAACAAAACTACGGGAGGTCTAGGAATGGCGAAGCAGACACTGTGTGAGGGGAAGTCTCAGTCCCTCCTTGAGGAGCATTTCTTGAGCCATTTTTCAGGTAAGAGAGGGAGAAATGCGTTCCTTCCCTTGGAATGCTCTGCTCACCCTCCTCGTTACCTCAGATTGGGTAATTCCTGCCCCCATTGACTTTTACTTTAGTCTTTTCAGTCTGAACACCAAATGACATGGTGACGTCTTAGTATTTTATATTCTTAAGCTGGCTTTAAATAAGTGAAAACCTTTATTACAGGTTGTGAATGACTGAAGGCAGCTTTACTAAGTTAGCAAAATGTCATGGAGGATCTTCAAGGATCCTGAGTTAATTGGTTGAGTAGATTGATTGATTGTTAAAATTATCCAGTCTATAATAGGTACTTGTAAAGTCTACGCATTTATCAATTACTTATTAACTGTAGGGTTATGTGATAATTTGATATAAAGTGATAAGGTATGACAGGTGTAAGACTAATGCTGTGGGAACTCAGAGAGGAAAGATTATTTTTAGCTTTTGGATCTAGAGAATCAGGGAAGTTTTGTGAAAACAGGTTTGTCTAACACTAAATAAACTTGCACCCTAGTCAGAGGTGGCGTTGATTACAAAGGGAAATCTATTCTCCTCATTCATATTATTAAAATTCGGAGTTAATAGCAGCACAGTGCATTTCTTTTCATGGTTTCTTTGCTAATCTCTAAAGCAGTTTTTCAAAGAACAGACGTTTGGTAAATAAGAGGAGTCCACTCTCTTTTATTAGGTAGTATCTCTGCAGCTGGCAGCTGGGGGCAAGGGTGGACCCAGTCAGGGAGGCTGTTCTTTCAAGAAGCTTGTTTGAAGAGAGGAGTGTTAATGAAGGGGGACACGGGATCTAGGGAGGTCTATTTATTTTTTGAGACCCAAGCATGATCTTGCACTGGGGAAAAAGTTAGTAGAGAAGGAAAAGTTGAAGACAGAAAAGAGAATAACAATTGTTGAGCAAGTCTCCTGGGGAGAAGGGTCTGCTGTATCCGAAGCACCGGTAGAGAGATTAAACTTGAGCAAAAGACAAGGCTGTGGCTGATTTTAACTGTCACCACACACCACCAGCTACTGCTTTCCTACCTTTTGCTAGCACTCTGTTGAGCACTGTCAAGTCTCATTTGATCAGGGCGAGGGGCATGGTGTTGGGGCGAGGGGTGTGATGGGCAGAAGGGTTTGGTAAGATTTTGGAGAGACATTTTTCTTCTGTTGGGCTATGTGTTTTCTGGGCAGCAGAAATTGAGGTCATCTGCCAGGAGCAGGTGGGAGAGTGGGGATAGTGGCATGTCTTTTAAAAGCTGTCTTGCTCGTGGAGTGATCTGGAGACACATGGGAGGATAACTGAACAGTGCTGAAGACCCAGCTGATATTGGAAGCAGCAGCTTTCTGGAGGGAGCAGCCCTCATGACTAATGATGGCTTTAGCAGTGCCCACTCAGCAACTTGGGGGTTAAAGCAGAGTATATTCATATTCAGATAGGAGCTGTGTTCTGTGGGCAAATGGAAGACTTGGAGTAGGAGGCAGCTGGGATATTATAGCAGAATGGTCATCTTGTTGACTAAAGAAAGAAGTGAATTGAGGAGAGGACTGATAGGCAGCAAAGTGATGAGGGAGGTGGTATCGAGAGGCTGGAAACCTCAGTGAAGTTGAAGAAGCAGCTGTAGATGAGATGAGAAAGAGGTCCTATAGATAGGAGGATATAGGAGATCGTGAGCAGGCAGAAGGTCTGACTTGAAGTGGAAAGGCAGACTGATCAAGGAGGCAAAGTCCTTGATGAGTGAGAGGTTAGTAACTTAACAGCAATGAGGAGGAGGGGCATAGTTGTTTGGTATAGACCTCGGCCAAGGGAGGGTTTTTTTTTTTAAGGTTATAGGAATAAAACAACACTGAGACAGACCATCTGTTTCTCCTTTGGATACCACTGGGTACTGAAGGATGATTTTTATGGCAGAATCTTCATTGTCCAGAAACCAAGTTCCTTAAGGAGTGTCAGGTTTCAACTAGGAAAAAGATGTCCAGAAGCATCTTTTAGTCCTGCCTTCTGCACAGCTGGCTGAATACCATAGAGTTTTAGCACTGGGGAGGCAGGTAGTTCTGGCCAAGTGGGACAGCCTCCACAAGAGTACTGGGTCTGTAGGCAGAGTTTGCAGCAACAAGGACCAAGTACTCTCGCAGGGAAATCCCATTTGGCCACTAGGGTTTTTTAACTGTTCGGGATCAGAGTGGGGCCAATGCTTATCTTCTGTGAAAGGCTGAGGGAAAACTTTAATGGTTTCTTGCTTGAAATACTAGGAGTTATTGGACTCTTGAGCCTTATATTCCTGTGAGGTTTGGAATGTATTTTTTCCCTCTGTAGTGACAGCAAATAATGCCCTGAAGCCCACAGTTTGAAAGGGTCTGGAAATACTCAGATTATTGTTTATAAAGATGTTTTTGGATTTTCAGTGGCTCAGGATTTCTTTGACATTGTTAGTGTATTACTCAAACATTTAAAAAAGAAGCCTCTTAATAGATGAAAACGAGCAAGCAAGTAAAATTTTTACATTTCTTTTGCTTTTTTCTTGATTAATTTATACCACCACCGTGGCTGTAAAACCAGATATGAACAGCTCAGAAAATGATTGCTTACGCAGCCATTTCACCACAGGAACCTACTAAGCACAGCTCTGTAGTCCCCAGCAGAAGAGGCTGTGTGGCTCAGAGCCTCAAGTGCATTGCACCCATGACAGTGCTTTCTAAATTGTTCATAATTGCTTTTGCCACATAAACATGAGAAACTAGTGTGTGACATAGCCACCATAAGCAAAGATAGAAGACAGTCAACAGGCTGGGAGAGAGTTTGGGGATGTATGTGATAGTGGGTTAATTTCTATACTATATAAAGGGTTTCTAAAAATCAATAACGATAAGACAACAGACTCTAAAAAATCAATAACGATAAGACAACAGACTCTAGAAAATGGGCAAAGAATACAAGTAGACAAGTCACAGTGGGGCAAACTAAGTTTCGTTTAAAGAAGTGCTTATTCTTGAGCACAGTGTTCTCTGGATGAGAATGTTCCTTGCATCGGTAGATACCCGTGAGTAGGGACTGTGAAATGCTGTGTGGCTATGAAAACATAACAGTAGCTTCTGTATCAGTGAAAAAGCAAGTATACCTCACAGGACTGTGAAAATAGGGGTCAGTGAAAGTATGGGTCCTGAGTTTTCTGGGGACAGTTCCAACTTTGTTTTCATTTTAAATTTGTCGCAAAATGTGACTTTTATACCTGTGTAAGGCCTGAATGTAAATAAATTCATATCCACCCCCCTAAAAAAGAAAAAAGCAAGTACAGAGCAGTATGACCAGAATGTTCCTATTTATGTATTTATTTTTTAAAAGATCTATTTACTTACTTTGCTTTCTGGCTGTGGTGGGTCTGTGTGCTGCACACAGGCTTTCTCTGGTTGCAGCGAGCAGGGCCACTCTGCATCGTAGTGCAAGGACTTCTCGTTGTGGTGACTTCTCTTATGGTACACAGGCTCTAGGCATGCGGGCTCAGTGGTTGCAGGGTATGGGCTCAACAGTTGTAGCTCTTAGGCTTAGTTGCTCCACAGTATGAGGGATCATCCTGAACCAGGGTTTGAACCAGTATCCCTTGCATTGCAAAATGGATTCTTAACCACTGGGCTGCCAGGAAAGACCCCTGCTTATTTATTTATTTATTTTTAATGTTCTCACTTATTTAATTTGGAATGTATTCATCTTGACTTAAATTTTATTAGAGGATTCCTTTAGGTTAAACAATATTTAAGGCTGTATTTTTTTTAATGTATTCATTTATTTTTATTTATTTTTGGCTTTGCTGAATCTTCATTGCTACACATGGGCTATTCTTTGTTGAGGGACATGGGCTTCTCATTTCGATGGCTTCTCTTGTTGTTCAGTTGCTCAGTTGTGTCCGACTCTATGTGACCCCATGGACTGCAGCAGGCCAGGCTTTCCTGTCCTTCACCATCTCCTGGAGCTTGCTCAAACTCTTGTCCATTGAGTTGGTGATGCCATCAAACCATCTCATCCTCTGTCATCCCCTTCTCCTGTCCTCCAATCTTTCCCAGCATCAAGGTCTTTTCTAATGAGTCAGCTCTTTGCATCAGGTGGCCAAAGTACTGGAGCTTCAGTTTCAGCATTAGTCCTTCCAGTGAATATTCAGGGTTGATTTCCTTTCAGTTCAGTTCAGTTCAGTTGCTCAGTCGTGTCCGACTCTATGTGACCCCATGGACTGCAGCAGGCCAGGCTTTCCTGTCCTTCACCATCTCCTGGAGCTTGCTCAAACTCTTGTCCATTGAGTTGGTGATGCCATCAAACCATCTCATCCTCTGTCATCCCCTTCTCCTGTCC
>NW_011494787.1:1692981-1699148 GCF_000754665.1 Bison bison bison
CAGGCTCAGTCGTGTCCGACTCTTTGTGACCCCATGAGGGGCAGCATGCCAGGCCTCCCTGTCCATCACCAACTCCTGGAGCTTACTCAGACTTGTGTCCATCGAGTCAGTGATGCCATCCAGCCATCTCATCCTCTGTCGTCCCCTTCTCTTGCTGCCCCCAGTCCCTCCCAGCATCAGAGTCTTTTCCAGTGAGTCAGCTCTTCACATGAGGTGGCCAAAGTATTGGAGTTTCAGCTTTAGCATCAGTCCTTCCAATGAACACCCAGGACTGATCTCCTTTAGAATGGACTGGTTGGATCTCCTTGCAGTCCAACGGACTCTCAAGAGTCTTCTCCAACACCACAGTTCAAAAGCATCCTTTAGTATTGACTAATTTGATCTCCTTGTTGTGCATAGGACTCTCAAGAGTCTTCTCCAACACCACAGTTCAAATGCCTCAGTTACTTGGCACTCAGCTTTCTTTATGGTCCAACTCTCACATCCATACATGACTACTGGAAAAACCATAGCTGTGACTAGATGGACCTTTGTTGGCAAAGTAACATCTCTGCGTTTTAATATGCTGTCTAGGTTTGTCATAGCTTTTCTTCCAAGGAGCAAGCGTCTTTTTAATTTCATGGCTGCAGTCACCATCTGCAGTGATTTCGGAGCCCATGGCAGGGAAAAAAGCATTAATTGCTGGGAATTTGCAGAAATTGTGGGAGGGTATTGGATAGGGGGGTCCAGGAAGCTTTTATAAGGACATGGACACGGTGGTTGCAGCTAACACATGATTGCTGTAGTGCTGTGTAACTTGTATAATGTTTGACAGTGATCCACCGCCCCCCCAACCCCCAAGATCTTTTCTATGGACGTCTGTTGGTTGGATGCTCCAGAAACTATCCTGATCCTCCCCTTCCTGCCCAGCGGAAGCCGTTTTCAATTCAGATTCCAAAAGGGAAGCAAAACTTCCCAACAAAGGGCTTGTCATTCCCTTTCTTTCATGTAATTTACACAGACCCTGAGGACACTTGACAAAGCCAGAGAGAGCTGTGGCCTTCCCAGCCCTGCCAGCACTGAGTAGGGAATGAGGAGAAGGAGAAGTCTTTCACGAGGTGAGACTTGAAGACTGCTCTGAGCAAGTACATCAACGAATATTAAGACTCCATGGAGTGCCCTAAAGATGCCAAGGTCTCCATGTAGCTGGATTGGAAACAGGGCAGATCCAGTCACTGCCACACTAAATAAGCACTCTTGCTCATTCCTCAGGAAGAAAGACCCAGTTGATGGAAGAACCTGTTGTTTCTTCTTAATATCCACTTAATTACAAACTTTGAGGACAGTAGAGATCGTGGGCTTCGACTGCCCAGCATCATTCTCCCTTCTTAGATAAGAGCACCTCAATTTTCCTTTTAGGGATCACCTCCTTCCTATTCTCAGATCAGTTTTGGTGGAGTTGAGTCCATTCTTTGGCTCTAGGTGGAGGACACCTGACTGTGCCAGTCAGAGAAGGGCATGGTCTCAAATTCAGGCCAGTTGGGACTCTGGATTTTCATTGAAACTGCTCAATGAATTCTTATTTCTTTTCCAGCTGGGTTGCTAAGCCTCTAGAATGTATGTAATTCTGAGGTTATTGGTGACCATCTTAGTACCTCAGGGGGAATTCTGAAGACAAGACAAGTGAAAGCTGAGCTGCAAGATCTAGAAATGGAGACTAATGACAGTTTTCGAGCACCAGAGAGATCTAATCATGCCTGAAGCTAGTCTAAGTCTGGATATCTCATTTACATGGGTCTAGGCTTCCCCCCACCCCCTTTTTTTCATTTTGAAAGTTTGATTTGGATTTTTGACACCTGCAGCTGATTGAGTCTTAATTCATGTCATGAATTATGTGTAGTTCTCATTGTAAAGTGTGGTTTGGCTTTTCTTAACATGACCTTTTGTCTTACAGTGCTAAATTTTTAGTTTGCTATGTGAATCAATTAGTTTGCTATGTGAGACCATAAGGAACCTAGCATTATTTTCTCTATATGGAAAAAATGGGAAGGAAGGAGGGAATGGGAAGAATATGGGATGCTGAATTTAAAGAACCCTGAAGTCCCTAGGTGCCTAGGAACCCTCAGACCCTATCTGGTCTTTCTGTTCTAAGTGCCCCAACTGTTCTATGCTTTTCCCTTATAATACATCATCATAGTAATGATATGTTCATGCAGTATTTTGATTAAGGTCTCTGTCTCCCTCATTGACCTGGCAATTCTATGAGGGCAGTGATTTTGCTAAATGTTATATCCCCAACAACTAGTCCAGCATGTGGTATTCAGCAAATGTTTATGGAATGAATTGACATGAATAGTTACACAGATTGGACTGATCCTCCTCGATTATTGGGGTTAGGATTGTGGCAGAATTGGCAAAAGCAGGGAAAGCAGTCCCTTTGTATTTCCTTTGTATTTCCTACACTACCCATACCACCAACACATGAGAATTTTTGTCTTAAATGAGATAGTTAATTTCAATTTGGTTGGGAAACCCTTTATCAAACCTTTAGTGCTTATGTTGTTATTAGAGCATTTTATTGAGGAATTAAATAGTGTGGTGGTTGACTTAATCTGTGGAAAGCCTTGCAGAGGAGTGGGTCAAATCTGTGTGATTAACAAGCAGTCTTGCTTGCTCCTTTGTCTTTATGAAATCAGGCTTGCCCAGAAATGTGTTTGAGACTGTAAGAAGGCCCAGGCAGTCAATGAGGGAGAGGTTGGGGATGTTGGAGACTTGACTGTCTTAACCAGAAACAAAAGCAGTAAAAGGTGGTCCTGGGAGGAGGGGACGGGTATCCTGAAGCTCACTCCTTCCCGGCTCCCCTCTGGACCGGGCCCAGCAGAAGCTCCAGGGCACGGTCCCACCCCTGCCTCGCCACACAAAGCCTCCCCTCCCAGCCGAGGCTGTGGTTCTTCCCTTCCCCCAGCCTGCCTTCCCTGAGATGAGGCGAGTGTTTCCCAAGGCCCATGTGACTTCCACTGGCAAGTGACGACTACAGACGGTTTACCAGTCAGTAAAACTGCCAAAGGCTTTTGTGCTGTAATAATCCTTTTCCTGTTTAAAACTCAGGGGATTTTCTACTGTTGCCAGTACTTTTTCAAGTCAGCAATTACAGTGTGGATTATGTAACGGCTAGGTATTAAAAATAGAAAAGACCAGAGTGTGCATCTATTTTAACCAAATGAAAACAGAGCAGAGGGAGGGGAAAGGAGCAGAGGGAGACCAGAGGAGGAGGGGGACAGAATTACAGGACGAGAAGCAGAGAGATCGCGTCACGTGACCAGACAGCCCAGCCCACAGTTCACCCTGCGCTTCTGTCCCGCACTCCTATTCAAGGCCTCCTCCAGGGAGGGGACCCTGCAGAGATTTCTGAGGACTCAAGACCCTCCTGGGTATTCCTCACCCTGAGGAATGTTTGCCTGCCTTGGGGTGTTTGCCTGCCTCTGACAAGGAAAGTAACCAAGAGGGGGAGGGATTGAATTTGGTGTTCTCTTCCAACCGCGCCTTCTTCTCTCCCTACCCACTCACCCCCTCTCCCAAGTCCAGGACTCCTGTGTCTTGATTTCCAAGGTCTTAGAGCTCTGCTTGTTTCTCTTGTTGCAGTGTTAGCATCACGGGATGGTTTATGGAGGAGTCTTTAGCATCCCAGGTCTCTTATCAGTCCCTTGCCAAAGCCACCCCAAATAAATATATAATGTAATTGAAACCCCTGTATTCACTATGAAAAATGGCTTCAGACCCTCCAGCCCTCCTGCTTCCCCACTCCAACTCCTCTTCCCACACTGGATTGCTACCTCTAAACCCTTCAGGTGGTGCATAGGAATTCAGAGGCTACCACTGATTTGTTCTTAGGTGACTTCTCCTTGCTAATCCCCCACCCCTACCCTGAATCAGGAAATCTTTTTGTTTTCCAGGAGACCTACTGAATTACTTTAAGTACCTCTAATGGTGAAATTTTAGGTGCCAGGTGGGTCTGGAGCAAGGAGGATATTTTTGGAAGGAGGACTTCTAAGAGTCTGGCAGATCACATCAAAATACACCAGGCTTTCTACTATGTCACCATTTATACAGAGGAACCCACAGAGGGAGGTTTTGAGTTAATCACTTATACATAGTCTTTGAGCCTACATAGAGCCTATCCTGAAAGTATCCTACCTTGTAGGTCTTGGGTGGCAGGAAGTGATGGGTACTTTGAAGAAGAAGCTCACTGTTTCCAAAGAGTGAACCTAGATGTGTTTGGTGGGATTAGGGAGAGAGACCTAAAGTCTGGATTGTCAATAGAATCAGTTGCAGGCATTATTAGAAAGTTAGTTCCTCATCATTACTTCTGTCCACTCCTGCACCTGCCCCATCACACTTCATTCTCAGAATCTTCATCTGCATTGGGGGTGGAAGAGAGTGTCAGCAATTCATAATAACACTGGTCCCAGCTCCATCCAACTCCACCCAGCCCTGCCCAAAGTAGAGGGAGTGCAGGGAAAGGAAGAGGGATCTAATTTGTGAATTTTAGGCATCATTTCACTAGATAGGAAGGGGAACCTGGGGACCTTCCTTAGGGCCTTTCAAATCATAATACCAACCTGCCCTGGGAAATGTCCATGGGGTGGCACGTCTCTTGTTGGTTTTTAGGTCTTTGATTCTGGGTTCCTGTTCACATTCTCACCAGAGGCTGACTTTGGTAAGGACTGCCAAACATCTGATATGGTCCAGATTTTAATTCTTCCAACCCACTGTGTCCATTAATGCACTTGAACATGCCTGATCAAGTTCCTGGCCTTGGGTGTGGTCAGGGTCAGTGTTGCATCAGTCATCTGTTATCTGGACAGGCTGGTCACTCCAGACCCGGCAGTCAGCAGAAGCTGGAGGTCACAGTGAGTATCTGCCTTCCACGTCCCATCCCACTCCTGAGACTTTAACAAGGTAAGGAGTCCACTGAAGCACCTGCCTTAGGGGCTGCCAGGGGCTCGAGTCAGTCCAGGACTAAATCATTAGTAGGGTTCACAAAGGAGCCCTTTCTGCCTAAACTCAACTTTGTGCTGTGGCCTTCCCATTCCCACCCCCATAGATAAGACCATAAGGAGACATGGTAACTTGGCCACAGCACCTGCCCCATCACACTTCATTCTTAGAGCCTTCATCTTCACTGGGGGTGGAAGAGAGTGTCAGCAACTCGGAATAACTGGTCCCAGCTAGTTGGGTATACTGGTCATTCCTATCCTTTTTCTGAAAGGGGTCACCTTTCCTCTCATTAAAATATCCAAGGTATTTTCACCCCTCCACACACACGCACACACACACACACAGACATGTGTGTACACATATAGGGGGTGTTTCTAGTGTCTGTTGCTTAAGATAGTACTAGTAGTCATAAGCTGGTATGGACTGGGTAACACTTCAGTTCAATTCAGTCATTCAGTCATGTCCAACTCTTTGTGACTCCATGGATTGCAGCACACCAGGCTTCCCTGTCCATCACCAACTCCTGGAGCTTGCTCAAACTCACGTCCATTGAGTTGGTGATGCCATCCAACCATCTCATCCTCTGTTGTCCCCTTCTCCTGCCTTCAGTCTTTCCCAGCATCAGGGTCTTTTCCAGTGAGTCAGTTCTTTGCGTCAGGTAGTCAAAGTATTGGAGCTTCAGCTTCAGCATTAGTTCTTCCAATGAATATTCAGGACTGATTTCCTTTAGGATTGACTGGTTTGATCTCCTTGCTCTCCAGGTGACTCTCAAGAGTCTTCTCCAACACCACAGTTCAGAAGCATCAATTCTTCGGCGCTCAGCTTTCTTTATGGTCCAACTCTCACATCCATACATGACTACTGGAAAAACCATAGCTTTTGATTATACGGACCTTTGTTGGCAGAGTAATGTCTCTGCTTTTTAATATGCTGCCTAGGTTTGTCATAGCTTTTCTTTCAAGGAGCAAGTGTCTTTTATGGTTGCAGTCACAAGCCAGGGGGAGCGTTTAAATAGATTTAATTTTTATTTATCTGGCTGCATCAACAAATTTGAGACACAGTAGTGCTTCTGTACGGAGAAGGCAATGGCACCCCACTCCAGTACTCTTGCCTGGAAAATCCCATGGACGGAGGAGCCTGGTGGGCTGCAGTCCATGGGGTCGCTAAGAGTCGGACACGACTGAGCGACT
>NW_011494787.1:1699248-1716557 GCF_000754665.1 Bison bison bison
GGGAGAATCCCAGGGACGGGGGAGCCTGGCGGGCTGCCGTCTGTGGGGTTGCACAGAGTCGGACACGACTGAAGTGACTTAGCAGCAGCAGCAGCAGCAGTGCTTCTGTAACATGGGACATTCATATGGGCCACAGAGCAAGGTGTAAATGGTAGATCTCTTGCAGTAACTCCATGACCGGGGTCAGAGCTTGACAACTTATTTCCCTTTACCACACATAGTACCACACCCCTCAGACCACACATAGTACCACACCCCTCAGACCTCTTGGTCTGATTCTGACGTCAGATTCAGAAATAAGTTTGGGAAATGAGCCAAGACAGGCTGAGGGTTGGGCCTCAGGACTCCACCTATTTGTCACAGCTCCTCTGGCTGGAAGTACCAGGAGGCAGGAGTGAGAGAGGTGGTGAAGCGCCTGATACGACTGCAGCCACACCTTGAGCTACTCTGTCACCCAGCAGAGTATGGGGGTGAGGGGAGGAAGGAGAGCGGGAGGAGGGACGGGAGGGAAGGGGAAAGGGTGAGGGGCTTGGAGCTGGGCACGGCCAGATTGACAGGGATGTCTCTGTTTCCACCAGGGACTGAGACTGTTTGCTTCTGGGACTGAGATTCAAGTATTGGGGGTGCTAGTCTTGGGAAAGTCAGCAGGGGGTGTGCTGGCAGCCAGCTTCAGCCTTGGAATAATCTGAGTCCAGGCTGACCAGGGTTGCTAAACACAGAGCCGTGCCAGCCCCTCCTCTCTACCCTCTTTCCTTCCAACCAGACAGACAGGCCTAGGCTCCAAAACTCTTGTTTTGTCACAAAAGGAAAGAAGAGGAACAACTCACTAGCACTTCCTGTCCTGAGGAGTTTGCATTTTAACTTTTTTTCTTTTTGTAAAGTTTTTATTTAATTATCTGGCTGCACTGGGTCTTAGCTGTGGCATGTGGGATCAAGTTCCCTGACCAGGGATCAAACCCAGGGCCCCTGCATTGGGAGCATGCAGTCTTAGCCACTGGACCACCAGGGAAGTCCCAGGGGTTTGCATTTTAAAAGGATACTTTCAGAGTATTATTACTATTAGTATCACTAAAAATGTTAACTTCTCCTCTGGTCAGTTTTGGTCATTTAAAATTTTTTATAAAAAGTAAAAAAAGAAACCTTAAAATTATTAGCATAAAATTTACAGTCTTTTTTCCATATATACTGTATTTAATCTTCCTTTCTTCATTCCCAGAATTTTTTTTTTTTTTTTGGGCCACGGTGTGCCCCATATGGGATCTTAATTTCCTGCCCAGGGATGGAACTCACACCCCCTGCAGTGGAAGCATGAAATCATAAAGAAGTTAATATTTTTAGTGATACTAATAGTAATAATACTCTGAAAGTATCCTTTTAAAATGCAAACCCCTGGGACTAACCTGGTGGTCCAGTGGCTAAGACTGCATGCTCCCAATGCAGGGGCCCTGGGTTTGATCCCTGGTCAGGGAACTTGATCCCACATGCCACAGCTAAGACCCTGGACTGCCAGGGAAGGCCCTCATGCCTTTTGTTTATGATTAGTTTTGTTCGAGGTCTATTTTCTAATAACCAGCTTTTGTGTTATGTCTTTTGTCTTCTATTTCGTTGTTTTACTTTTTAATCAGTTTTAAACTAGTTTTGTAGTTGAAAAATAATACAAAGGATCATTTTCATCTTATTAAAAAGACCAGTTACCCAAAAGAATGGACAAAAGATTAAAAGAGAATTTTATGTGACTTAAAAGACCTTACTTACAGGTAAAATAATGCATCTTAATGGTGGGCCTCTGGGCTTGAGTGGGGATGGGAGGCATCTTAGAGCGAGTGCCCCGTGGAGGAAAACCTGGGTCGCGCCCTGGAGGCTGCTGACCCTACCTGTGATTTAGTTACTGCTCTTAGTCAAGGCACAGACCTCTGCTTCCTCCCTGGTAAATCGTGACTAATAAAAAATGGCCCCACCTGTCTTAATCACTCGCTGTATCAGTTCAGTTTCTGAGTGTGAGGGAGATAACACACCTGAACTTGCTCTCGTCCCTCTGCTCCCAGTCTGTCAGCTACCGCAGGCGGCAGGGAGGGGCTGTGGGTGAGCCCAGCCTCGCCTGGGAGGGCTGCCTCCCCAGGCTCTGGTGTGTAGCCTTACAGGAACATTATATTGAAGGGAAGTAAAGTATCTTATTCTCTCTTTAGCTTTTGCCTGCTCCCTTATCTCTTCTTCAGCTAGGTTTTGTTATTGATTTTATTTTTAGGTGTTTTATAATTCTTTTTCTGTGGAGAAGTGAGTGGGAGGGGTAGGTGTGCTGGAAACAAGCCCAAAGAACTGGGAGTCAGGAACCAGGTGGTCTGTACCTACAGTTCTCAAATGTTTTGGTCTTGGGACCCTTTTTATGCTCTTTAAAAGTATTGAGGGCTTTAAATACTTTTGTTTGAACTTTAAAATTAGTTTATTATTTTAAAATAACAGTAACAAATCTTTTACATGTTAACATACTTCTTATAAAAATATATTTTCTAAAAGAAAAAAGAACAGTTGTATTGTTTTATAGTTTTGCAAATATCTCTTTGTTTTTTTTCCCCAGGCTGCTCCATGTACCATGTGGGATCTTAGTTTCTAGACCAGGGATCGAACCCACGCCCCCTTCATTGGAAGCATGGATCACTGGACCATCAAGGAAGTCCCAGCAAATCTGATTAACGAATAGCCTAATAGAAGACAGCTGGATTCTCATGCCTGCTTTTGTGTTCAATGATATATTGCTTTCCTTGAAGTAGATGAATGAAATTCAACTTCATACAGATTCGTATTTGGAAAAAGTAAAAGTATTTTAAGAGCCTTTTCAGATAATCATGGATATCTTTTTATTCAAAGTCATAATATTTTGATAAAGACATTTACACAGCAGTGAAAATTATATATTATACATTGTGTGTGTGTGGGCTCAGTCACTAACTCATGTCCGACTCTTTTGTGGACCCCTGGACTGTAGTCTGCCAGGTTCCTCTGCCCATGTAATTTTCCAGGCAAGAATACTGGAGTGGGTTGCCATTTCCTACTCCTTGATCTTTTTTGATATGTCACCAGAATTGGACAGATGGCATATTCTGAGAGATTAGTTGCAGTGTGAGATCTGAAACCGTATCAGTGAATTTCTCATACTCAGTTATATTAGGGCTTCATTGTGGCTCAGCAGTAGAGAATCCGCCTGCAGTGCAGGAGACATGAGTTCGATCCCTGGGTCAGGAGGATGCCCTGGAGAAGGAAATGACAATCCACTGCAGTGTTTTTGCCTGGAAAATCCCATGGACAGAGGACCCTGGCAGGCTATAGTTCATAGGGTTGCAAAGAGTCAGACACTTCTTGGTGACTAAAAAGCAGCTATATTAAAGTCTGTTGGTCTGTCTTGTGCGTTGAATGGGTCTTTTATTCATGCCTGATTTTCTAACATCGTGCATTGGTCATTGGAAATAATGGCTCAGTGATTTATGTAAATCTTCCAAATGTAGACACATTTCAGTTCGTAATACCACATTTGTTGTTATTACCACTAATTTCATCACCAAGTCTAGATATTGGGAAGCTGTCAAGCTCATTCTGTCAACAGTTTTCACTTGACAGCTCAAATTTTATCGGCAAAAAATCTAGCAGTTTCTTGATTTGACAAGCTCACTTCATTCATTTTTGAGAACACATCTTCCATTACCCGTCTGTATTATCAAAGTTTGTCAATCGTTCTTTCTAATAAAAATGATGTTCCCCCCAAAAGCAGGTAGTCTAGCTCTCCATGCAAACAATAACATAAATGCATTCAGCGCTTCAGCACAAGTGGTCTGTGCATAGACTCAACAAAAGGTATACTCAAGGGTCATGTTTCAATAAGATAAATAATTATTGCTCAATTGTAGACATTCTTAGATGAAATTGACCTTTTTATTAAAACAGAAGTGCTTGGGAATGAAGAATATGACTGTGTTGATTTGCGTTAAGGCCCCAGCAGTTCTATCTCCTGTTGCTTTTATGTTAGTACAAATGTCAACAAAGTGAACACTGCAAAAAAAATCTTGGTATTATTAAAAAAAAAAAGTCTTGGTATTATTATGGACTCCCCCACCGCAGGAGTCCAGAGATCATAATACAATAGCCACTGATCTATGTGATCATGGGCAGTGATGACTTGTGGGCTCCAACGCCTTAGTCAGCCTTCCTGGGTCTCAGTTTCTTCAACTGCATGAGGGGCCTGGTTGGGTTCTTAGTCTCTCCATACTGTTGAACCCTATTTTCTAGTCCTTGGAGCCACTTCTGCCCCAACAGCTGTGCTACAACTCTCTTCTCTGTCCCTCTCATGTCTGATTTTCTCTCCATAGATCCCCCTTAGCCCACTTTTTATAGGTGGGTGTCCTTGTTTGATGTGCTCCTTCACTCCCTGGGTGATCTTATCCCTTCCCTGGTCTTTAACCATCACCTGCAGGCTGACAGCTTCCAAATCTCTCTCTTTAGTCCAGGTATCTGTCCTGGTTTCCAGTTCTATGATTCCAGCTTCCCTTTGTACCTCTTCACCAGTATGCTTATAGGCATGTCACAGGCAGATTTCATCATCTTCCTCCACACATTGCCTTCTCTTCCAGAATAGCCAGTCTTGGTTAATCCTTCATCCACCTAACCGCTTAAACCAGAAGCCCAGGAGCTCTTCCCCCCTTATCCAGTTCCCTTCTGTCTAATCACCCAGACCTATTGGTTCTGCTCCCTAAATATTTCCCCAGTCACTCCCTGCTCTCCAATTCTTCCACTACTGCCTTGGACAGGCCCTCATCATTTCTTAAACTATTGCAAGAGCCCTCTCCCTGGTCCCCTGTCCTCCCTTTCAAACCCATACTCTAGCTTAGGCTGGAAACCATAAATTTTGTTTTCCCATTAAGTTCATATTGTGTACTTATATGTCAGGCATTGTGCCAGATCCTGGGGATACAACATAGAAAAGACACACAGAAGGCACAATCCGTTGCCTTCAGCACTCACAGTGTATGAGGGGAGAGAAAAGAATAAGAGGACACAGGAAAGCATGACAGTGTTTAGAGATTGGGGTGTGCTTGGGAACCTCTAGAAGCTTTAATTGAGGGTTCAGTTCACTCAGTTGTGTCCGACTCTTTGCGACCCTGTGAGTCCCAGCACACCAGGCCTCCCTGTCCATCACAAACTCCGGAGTTCACTCAAACTCATGTCCATCAAGTCGGTGATGCCATCAAGCCATCTCATCCTCTGTCATCCCCTTCTCTTGCTGCTCCCAATCCCTCCCAGCATCAGGGTCTTTTCCAATGAGTCTACTCTTCCGCATCAGGTGGTCAAAGTATTGGAGTTCCAGCTTTAGCATCAGTCCTTCCAATGAACACCCAGGACTGATCTCCTTTAGGATGGACTGGTTGGATCTCCTTGCAGTCCAAGGAACTCTCAAGAGTCTTCTCCAACACCACAGTTCAAGGGGTGGCCAAAGAACAACTTCCTGGAGGAAGCAACACTCAGACTGCGCAACTGCGTGAGAGTTAGCTAGGAGTGGTGGGAGTGTGGTGGTGAAAAAGCTTTCCTAGTGACTTGATCATCCCGTTTCCCTGCTTAAAGTGCCTTTCTGAGTGTCACCACTGCCTGTAGGATAAAGTTCAAATTCCTTACCATGGAACACAAACTTTGCCGCCTCTTAACCATTACCCTGTATTCACCCCGAGCTGCTTTCAGTTCCCTAAACCGCGGCTCATTCCCTCACAGTTCCTGGCCTTTGCATACAGGATTCCTCACATCCTCCACCCTTCCCACCCACTCTGAGTTACCTGTGTCAGCTGACTCAGGAGACCGTCCCTGACCTCTCCTGTATAGACACTGTGGCTCCATCGCCTGTGCTCCCCACCTGTGCACACACCTGGAGTCGTGTTCATTTATCACGTCATTAGAGCCCAGCCGAATGTCTCTGACTTTTGCTCCTACTTGCCAGTGCGAGGTCCTAGGTCCTGTCTGGTTCCCACTCATTCACCCCATGATCATTTTGGGGATTCTCAGGGTGTGTGTCTCCCATGTGCCGATGGATAAGGTTAGTTTAACCCCCTACCCCCACTCCCACTATCTTTTCCCTTTGTTCAGCTCTGCAACCTCCCTTTGCCCCTGCCACACCCCCATGGAGCTATCAGATCTCCTTGACATTACCACACCCATTAGGCACACTGCACCTGTTAAGAGCCACTGACAGTCCTGTTGGCGTGAAGTCAGCCAGCTCTCTAGTGTCAGAGCAGGGCCATGGGGCTTCTGGTACCCCTATTGCCTTACAGAGCCATCAGTTTCAGCTCCACAGATAAGTCTAAATCACAACTACCATCCTAGCTTAGAATTACATCCTCCATTCCACAGAGCAGAGCTTTTGTCTCTGGGTCAGCTCGTACCTATCTCTTCCTTCCTTTAGAAAGAGTTATTTCCCAACAGGCGCCTCAACCCATCATGCAAATAGCTGCCAAGGCACCAGTGGGTCAGACAGGTGTCACCATCATCACCTTCCACCCCCAGCCTGAAGGTAAAAAAATGTATGGATATTATTTATTTAAAATAATAGATTGTATAAACAGTACTGAATATGGCTTAATCATTACAAATCCACGCAGGTTAGAGATTCATAGAATAACACTGATAAAGCTCCTCTTGCATTCCTGCCCCTGTCTTACAGTTTACATGCCTGGTAGGTACTGGTGGGTTAATTATTTGCTGGAAATGTTCAGACTTTCTGCTTTGCATTTATACATATGTGTGGCTTGCATAAAACTTGAGAAAGGATTCTTTTTTCCTCCCTGGATTTTCCCCCTTTCCACTCTCATATTCATGGAGCTGATTTCCTCGAGTCAGCTCTCCAGATTAGAAAAAGGAATCATCCCTCGGGTGTCTCTGGCTTTTGTGTGTCAAAAGCTTACACATTTAGGGAAACTTTAGGGTGTGTAGAATAGCTCATGGAAGAAAAAGGATTCTCTTCCTCAGGATGAATGCTTTGACTAGAAACAAGATGGAAGAATGATTTCACCTAAGTGGCAAGACCCCAACTTCTTGCAGCCTTACCCTCTGCAGACTGGATGAGGGCAGGAGACAGGGAAGAAAGATCTGAGGTGTCTGGAGCCCTGCCCTGCCTTCTAGCAGCTCACCTGGGCAGGCAGGAGTGAGGTCCCAGAGAGTGATGGCCACGTAGTGGGGCCAAGCTGGGGGGACACAGGCAGCCTGGTCCAAGATTCCTGGCTGCCCATAGCAGCCCAGAGCAGCAGAGGTTACTACATCTGGCCTCAGCCCGCTTCACAGCTGCCTCCAGTGTCCCATGTCTGGCACTTCTCAGTGTTCAGACATACCTAGCATTAAGCTTCCCATTGGCCGGATGGAAACTCACCATGAACACTGTGTTGAGTTATAGAAACTAAAGTTTGATTTCTTGCACATCTGAATTTGTGAACTGAGATTTGTTCCTGTGGCTTGTACCATTCATATTTTGCCACTTGTGAAAATGATTTCACAATATATCTTGAAAATGTTTCCACAGAAGTAGATACATATTTATCCTTTTTTTAAAAAATAAAAAACTATAATTTTTTTTAAAATACAGGCTCATAGTAGGAAATTCTAACAATACTGCAGGAGAAAGCAAAAATTCCCCAGTCATCGATTCCCACTCCCTAGATATAACTACTGCTAACAGCTTCTTGAGTGTTCTAGAAATTTCCCATGAAGATAAAGATGTGTCCGTTTCTGTATAGCTCTTTTTATATACAAATAATCTCAAGCTACAGGTACTTATCTGCAACTCTTTTGATTATTTAACAATTTGACCTTTATTGTTAAATAAGTTCCAGTATTTAAATAGATACAGTTCAACTTTCTTTCAGTGATGCCCAGTATTCCGTAGAATGGATGTGCCACATATTTTTAACCAGTTGATTCATAAATTTCTAGATTTTTAGCTATTACTAATCAAGGGCACAATGAATATCACAATAGCTAGCATTTATCGGAGAAGGCAGTGGCACCCCACTCCAGTACTCTTGCCTGGAAAATCCCATGGACGGAGAAGCCTGGTAGGCTCCAGTCCATGGGGTCGCCAAGAGTCGGGCACGACTGAGCGACTTCACTTTCACTTTTCACTTTCATGGATTGGAGAAGGAAATGGCAACCCACTCCAGTATTCTTGCCTGGAGAATCCCAGGGACAGAGGAGCCTGGTGGGCTGCCATCTATGGGGTCACACAGAGTTGGATACGACTGAAGCGACTTGGCAGCAGCAGCATTGATCACAGATACCGTTCTTAGCATATTGGAAAGTCATAACCCTTACAACAGCCCATTGAGGTATAGGCGCTGTTATTGCCCTGCTTCACAAATAAAGGGGCTAAGCCACAAAAGAGGTCAATAACTTTGTCTCGGTCACATATCTGGTGGTGCTGGGTCTGGAATTTGAACCAGGCATCAGGTCCCAAGCCCAAACTTTAGATTAGTATACCACAGCCCCGTGTGAATGTTGTACACCTGTGCTAATATCTCCATAGACGGGTTTGTAGCAGTTGCAAATGCTGGGTCAAAATAAATGCACAATAAACTTCAACAGTGCTAAGTGCTTAGAAGCCTATTTTATGAAGAGAGCAACGTGCTTCTTTTCAGAATCAAGTGCAGAGGCCACTTGTTTCCTGAGAAGAGGCTACACCTCTTGTGCCCAGATACCTCACTAGGTAAGGGTGTTTTCTCTGCCGTGGCGAGGGCTTCAGTTCTGCCTCCTAATCTGGCCCTCTCTCTGGGCTAGACTATGCTCCCAGGAGCCTTGGTAGCCACGCCTATGCCCTTTAACTAAGGCCACAGCCACAGGCTGCCAGAGGTACCTCCCAGCTAGGAGATGGCCTAGACTCCAGTTTCTTGTTTATCTGAAAGAAGAGAAGAGGGTAGCCACCTAGAGAAACACGTTGGCCACTGTTTACTTTCCCACCCGAAGCTCCTACATCTGACTACAAGGGGCATCAACAAGGGGCTTCCAGGTCTGGATCCACACTGGACCTGCGCAGAGGTGTGAGATCAGAGTATGTGGTATGGCTCCTCCTTGGCAGTGGTTTTTATAGGACTGTGTCATGAACGTTTAGTCACTCAGTCATGTCTGACTTTGCATGTCATATCTGCTGTAGCCCACCAGGTTCCTCTGTCCTCTGCAACACCATGGGCTGTAGCCCACCAGGCTCCTCTGTCCATGGGATTTCCCAGGCAAGAATACTGCGGTGGATTGCCACTTCCTACTCCAGGGGATCTTCCTGACCCAGGGATTGAACCTGAGTCTCCAGCATTGCAGGTGGATTCTTTACCGCTGAGCTACCACGGAAGCCCTAGGACTGTCAGTGGTTCTCAAGTGGGGGCCGTTTTGCCCTCACCAGCACCAGTAGGGGATATTTACCAATGTTTGGGGATGTTTTCCATTATCACAACTTGGTGAGGGGGTGAGGTGGGGTGTGCTGCTGGCATCCAGCGGATAGAGAGAGGCCACGGATGCTGCTAGACATCCTCTCAATGAAGGCACAGGACAGCTGTTCACGACGAAGAGTTATCCAGCCCAAAATATCAGCAGTGTTGAGGTGAGAAATCCTGGGCTACAGAAGGGCAGACAGTGCCCAGCACATGGCTGTCACCGTGACATTATCAGTGGCAAACACTTAACATCTTGTTCACCTGTAGCTTGCCACTGTTTTAAAGTGGTTCATACCCATGAACTCATTTAATCCCCACAACAAGTCTATGAAGCAAGTTCCACTATTATCGCCCCATTTTCAGATGAGGAACTGAGGCATGGGGCTGTGAACTGCTACCTCAAGGTCCCCATGGTGGCATCTAAGCTTGGCCTCTCACAAGTGCTCATGGCAGTTGCTCCAGGACTTCCCTTCTCTCTCTGCTTCTTCCAGAACCTTGGGAGCACCCAGGATTGTTTATATCTGTACAAAGAGGGAGTAGAAAAGCAGTCAACTGGTCATCTCTTTGACTCTGACACCTCTGTTTCCAATAGCATTTGTATTTTTTTTCTCCAGAGAGTTTAACTGAAATGAGTACTGAGGGCAGAAATTATGGACAACCATGATGAGTTTACATGAAAAAAATTCCTCATGTCACTCCTCCAGTGGTCTCTTAGGACTCTTTCAACCTCTGGGCTTACTGCTTGGAAGGCTGAGCTGCTTGGGAAGTAGATTTGCTTAAACACAAGAGCAAACTTTATCATCTAGGGGGACAAGGAGCATCTGGTGAGTCAGGTTAGGGATACCAGGGACGCAGGGCTGTTCTGATGAGGCCCATAGTTTGGATAAAGGGGGTGCTTCTCCAGACGAGGCCTCCAACGGCCTAGATGGGAAGTTGTAAATAGGATGAGGATGGCGGAAGGAGTGGGAAGGGATCTGTTGGATCAAAGCCAACTTTTCGCCATAGGGAATACTTATTAATTACAGGATGCCACAGGATTGGCTATGCCTCTGAGTGTGGGAGCAGTAACCTTTGCTTTAAACAAACAGCCCCATCACTCAACAGTAATTAGCAGCAACAATAGGCATCTTCACAAGACCAGATTGACAGGTGGCCCACAACACACAGCCTCAAGCCTGGCCGGGAACCGGGCTTGGATGCTACACCTGTGGAGCCAATCAGCCCGTGCTTGGGCAGCCCAAGAAGTACTGACACAGAAATGACATATTCATCCTTGGGCTGTTTGCTGGAAACTTGCTATGTCCTAGGTACTGAGAAGGGGCTTCCCTCGTGGCTTGGATGGTAAAGAATGTGTCTGCATTGTGGAAGACCCAGGTTTGATCGCTGGGCCAAGAAGACCCCCTGGAGAAAGGAACAGCTACCCGTTCCAGTATTCTTGCTGGAGAATTCCATGGACAGAGAGGAGCCTGGTGGGCTACAGTCCATGGGGTCGCAAAGAGTCAAACACGACTGAGCGACTAACAGTTTCACAGTTTTTCTTTCAGGCATTTAGAGGAACACAAAAGAAATGTAAGACACAGACCGTACCCACAGTCAAGAGAATTGAGTAGACAACATTGTTTGAAAGGTTGTAATAGCACAGAAATATACAGAGTTGTCCCTCCATGTCCAGGCCTTGGTTCCAGGAGCTCTCCCCTCATCCCTGGAGTTACCAAAATTCATGGATGCTCAAGTCCCCTGTATAAAATGGTGTAGTATTTGTGTATAACCTATGCACATCTTCCCACATACTTTTTTTCTTTTTTTTGGCCATACTGTGTGGCTTGTGAGATCTTAGTTCTCCAAGTAGGGATTGAACCCAGGCCTCGACAGTGAAAACACAGAGTCCTAACCACTGGACCTCCAGGAATTCCAGTGTACTTTAAAGCATCTCTAGAGTACTTACAGTAACTAATACAATGGAAATGCTGTGTAAATAGTTGTAAATACAATATAAGTGCTGTGTAAATGATTGCCAGTGAGAGGACAAATTCAAGTTTTGCTTTTTGGGACTTGATGGATTTTTCTCCCCCTCGAATATTTTCAATCCTTGGCTTGTTGGATTTGCAGATAAGGAAGGCAGTATATTATATATATGGACCCTCAGAGCCAAATGGGAATTCTAGACCAGGTGACGGGAGAGGTCTGTATCACACTGGTGTGTTTCTTGTAAAAGAAGTAGGAAACACAAAGAAGAAAATAAATTATACTAATTAATGCTTGTCAGAGACATATATTGTAAACTATTTTGGTTATATCCTTTAAGATCTTTTTTCTGTGCACATACATAGATATAAATACACATTCCATTACACAAATGGGTTCATATACTCATATGTTACATGCTGTTCTGTGACTTACTTTTTATACTTAACAATACATTGTTGACAGTTTTCCTTGTCAATAAATTAATGACTCTGGTATTTCACTATATATCTACCACGATTTAAGCAATTCCTTAGTAATGTCCCTTTAGGTTACCAACAGTGGTGGCCTATATATAATACTGACTCTGTGCATGTCCTTATTTTCAATCCTTAGGCTATAGTCTTTAAGTAGAATTGTTAGATCAAAGGATATGCACGCTTTCAGTGATTTTGATACATTGCCCAGTTGCCTTCAGAAAGTTTATATCAATTAGGCTCTGTAGTCCTGCGAGACTCTCTCTTTCACTACATCTTTCCCAACACTAGATATTATTTTTTTTAATTGCAAATTTGATAAGCAAAATAGTGTTTTGTTGTTACCGCTTTATTTTTACTTATTATTTTATTACTTGGACTTTGTTTGTTTTGGACTTTTTTTTACAGGCCAGTTAGTCATTGGTGATTCTCTTGAGAAATTGTTTCTATTTGTCAATAGTTTTCTATTGGTATATCCTTTTTAAAAATTTCATTTGTATTTTATTATTATTTAGTGTTACTAGGGTCTTCCCTGGTGGCTCAAATGGTAAAGAATCTGCCTGCAATGCCAGAGACCCAGGTTCGATCCCTGGGTCAAGAAGATCCCCTGGAGAAGGAAATGGAGACCCACTCTAGTATTTTTGCCTGGAGAATTCCACGGACAGGGGAGCCTGGTGGGCTACAGTCCATGGGGTCGCATTTTAAAAAAAATTTTAATGTGGTTTATTCTTTTTGTCTTATTGATTGAAAAGAGTACTCAGTGTATATTCAGACTATTAACTCTTTGTCTATTTTACGTTACAAATATTTTATCCTAGATTGTCGTTTGCCATTTAGTTTTGTTTGCTATTTAAGCATTTGTAAAACTAAAATGTCCATGCAATCAAGGTAGTCTGTATAGGCTTTCCAAGCTGCTAGGCGGAGGTGGCCATGGCTGGGAGCAGGGAGGCCCGTTGGTGGCCCTCGCACTGGCACGACGGTGGCAAGACAAGGCCCAGTGGGGCCGCCTGGAGAGAATTGAGTTGTGCAGCTACAGACAGAGTAGAGGTGGCCAAGATATGGTGGTCTTGGTGAGGGAGTGAAGAGGGAGGGAGAGGAGTCTGGGTGGCCCACAGGGTGCTGATGGAGGGCAGAAGGAGCAGGGGGAGGATGAGCCAGAACGGGACTGGAGGAAGAGGAGGGGCTGGGGGCGAGGGGGAGGGGCTGTTGATGGACTCTCTGGATCTCTAGGCCTGGCCTGGTTTCTGTCTTTGTGTCAAACTCAGAGAGGCTTTCTCTGCTACAGAATTATAGATTTAGTTAAATTCTCTCTTAATACTTTTAATTTCATCTTTTTGGGATTTTTTTTTTTACATTAAAATCTGGATGAATTTGTTGTATTTTCCTGAGTTGTGAGTTAAAGATTTAACTTCCTTTTCCTTAAGGATAGATAGATAATCCTGTTTATGCTTGCCCTCCTGATCCAAAATACCACCTGGATCTTACAGTAGATTCCATGTATATACCTGAGTCTGCTCCAGGATTCTCTGGTGTGTCCCAGTGAACTGTTTTGTACTGCACCAGCACCATATGTCCTGATCACATTTTCTTTAAATATTGGGTTGGCCAAAAAATTATGATGTTACGGAAAAACCCAAGTGAACTTTTTGGCCAATACAATATATCTAATCGGTGCTAGTGATAAGGTATACTTCACACTTGTTTTTTTTTTTTCTCTCAGAATTTTCTTTGCTCTTTTAGGATGGACTTCAAAATCATTGTGTCAGGCCCTGTTCCCTTGGACTGCACAGTGGGAGCTGGAAACACCGGTGACCCCAGTGGGACCCTTTGTATTCATCAGCACCCAATATACCAGGAACTGGGTTTGATGAGGCTGGACTTCCTTATTGGTACAGAAATCACATGAAGTTTCTTTCGGAAGAATCCCCTCAGCGCTATCGACTTGGGGGCATCCGCCATTCTCTGGCCCAAGGACACGCCTGTGGACTCTTAGAGCCCCTGTGTCCTTGCTGCTGTGGCTGCTACAGCTCCCAGCTATATGCTCCCCACTGTAGACAAGTCAGCCTGTGCTGGGGTTTTTTATTCTTCATCTTGCAGGGAATCCTGTCTTCAGTCATTGCCTCCTCCAAGCCTTCTCTTCTCTAACGATTTCCTGTAGGTTAGCTCTGGGGATCTTTCCTTAATTGGTTCTTAAATGTGTTTTTCTTCTAGAGAATTCTTTGTAATTGCCAGCATTGTGATGGCTTCTTCCTAGTTTCTTCTGTGCCTGCAAGTTCCTTCCTCTTTCACATTTGCTAGTTTTTTGTGTTTTTTTCTTATCTAAGTGACTTTTCCAGGGTCCGTTTTTATTGAGGAATAATCAGAGAAGGCGATGGCACCCCACTCCAGTGCTCTTGCCTGGAAAATCCCACTGACGGAGGAGCCTGGTAGGCTGCAGTACATTGCATTGCGAAGAGTTGGACACAACTGCGCGACTTCCCTTTCACTTTTCACTTTCATGTATTGGAGAAGGAAATGGCAACCCACTCCAGTGTTCTTGCCTGGAGAATCCCAGGGATGGGGGAGCCTGGTGGGCTGCCGTCTATGGGGTCACCAGAGTCAGACCTACTGAAGCGACTTAGCAGCAGCAGCAGCAATGAACATAAAATCACAAATTCTAAGCATACATCTCAGTAAGTTTTTTTCATATCTGTACACCATGGAACTACCACACTGATCAAGGTAATTCTTTCAGAGTTTAGAAGCTGTTGGTGGGAGGTTGCATGGAGAGGGAAATGATGAGTGTGTCCCCAAGATGCCATCTTTTTCTAGAACTGTCTTTAAAGAGGTTTAAGGAGGGAGCCTCACACCAAGACTATATAGTAGTGTGGAGAGCAGACTGGTTAGGAGTGATGTGTCATGGTTTGGTCATCCCCCTTACCAGCCATGGGACTTACGTACCTCAGTGTCAATAACTGTAAAATGGGAGTAGGTGATAGCTCTTACCTAACCAGCTTGTCATGAAGATTACACAAGGAAGTACCTGTCAGTGCCCAAAAAAATGTTAATTGTTGTTTTTGTTGTTATTAATAACGAGGAGGAGGAGGAGGCAGTGGTTCTTAATGAAGGGTACACATCAGAATCACCTGGGAGTGCTTTTGCAAAAATATACGTGCTCAATCTGGCCAGATGTATTGAGTCAGAGTCTAGATTTTGAATACCTCCCCAAGTCATTCTGTTGCTTATCTTGGTTAAGAACCACTTGGCTGGAGGCGGCCATGACAGGACGCAGGAAGATCAGTGGGTGGCTGCTGCAATAGTGAGGGCAGGAGAGGATTGAGCTGGACAGATTCAAGACAGAGTGGAGAGGTCGCCGGGATGATGACCTTGGGTGGGGAGCAAGGAGGGAGGGGAAGGAGTGTGGGGTGACTCACAGGGTGCTGACCTGGATGATGGCTTGAGTAGGTGGAGGATGAGCCAGAATCAGGAATACAGGAAGGGGGGTGGGGAGTGGGCCAGAGATTGTTATAATTCTTCTTGGGATTGTTGAATGGAGGCTTCTGGTGGGAACACCAAGCAAGTTTGTGGGTCTCCAGGCCTGGACCAGTGGTGTTTTCAGGAAGTCACTGGTGGGAAGGAGATAGATCAAGCCATGTGCATGATCATAGAGTGAATGTTGAAGGCAGAAGAGGGTCAAGTTCACAATTATTCACCTCTGGGAAGGCGTGGGTCTATCCACTTCTTACTCCTTCTCTCAAAACAGAAATGCTTATTTCTCATGTAACCATCCCGTTGCTGAGGACTGCTGGGAAATAAAATCAGTCTTCTCACTTGAGGATGAGTAATCACTGTGGGTCACATCCTTTCCTCACAGGTCTCAAGGTTTTCCTCATCTGCTGATGGAAGACCTTAATCCTCCACCAGCATCCTCAGACAGCACATTCTCTGGCTTTCTTCAGGCCCTTGATATCAACCAGTTATGCTTTAGTAAGAGTTTAACCCATTCCAGGATTAGTTTCTTTCTTTTTTTTTTTATTTCTTTATTTTTTTAAATTTTATTTTATTTTTAAACTTTACAGTATTGTATTAGTTTTGCCAAATATCGAAATGAATCCACCACAGGTATACATGTGTTCCCCATCCTGAACCCTCCTCCTTCCTCCCTCTCCATAACATCCCTCTGGGTCGTCCCAGTGCACCAGCCCCAAGCATCCAATATCGTGCATCGAACCTGGACTGGTGACTTATTTCATACATGATATTATACATGTTTCAATGCCATTCTCCCAAATCTTCCCCCGCTCTCCCTCTCCCACAGAGTCCATAAGACTGTTCTATACATCAGTGTCTCTTTTGCTGTCTAGTACACAGGGTTATTGTTACCATCTTTCTAAATTCCATATATATGCGTTAGTATACTGTATTGGTGTTTTTCTTTCTGGCTTACTTCACTCTGTATAATAGGCTCCAGTTTCATCCACCTCATTAGAACTGATTCAAATGTATTCTTTTTAAAGGCTGAGTAATACTCCATTGTGTATATGTACCATAGCTTTCTTATCCATTCATCTGCTGATGGGCATCTAGGTTGCTTCCATGTCCTGGCTATTATAAACAGTGCTGCGATGAACATTGGGGTACATGTGTCTCTTTCCCTTCTGGTTTCCTCAGTGTGTATGCCCAGCAGTGGGATTGCTGGATCATAAGGCAGTTCTATTTCCAGTTTTTTAAGGAATCTCCACACTGTTCTCCATAGTGGCTGTACTAGTTTGCATTCCCACCAACAGTGTAAGAGGGTTCCCTTTTCTCCACACCCTCTCCAGCATTTATTGCTTGTAGACTTATGGATTGCAGCCATTCTGACTGGCGTGAAATGGTACCTCATAGTGGTTTTGATTTGCATTTCTCTGATAATGAGTGATGTTGAGCATCTTTTCATGTGTTTGTTAGCCATCTGTATGTCTTCTTTGGAGAGATGTCTATTTAGTTCTTTGGCCCATTTTTTGATTGGGTCATTTATTTTTCTGGAGTTGAGCTGGAGGAGTTGCTTGTATATTTTTGAGATTAGTTGTTTGTCAGTTGTTTCATTTGCTATTATTTTCTCCCATTCTGAAGGCTGCCTTTTCACCTTACTAATAGTTTCCTTAGTTGTGCAGAAGCTTTTAAGTTTAATTAGGTCCCATTTGTTTATTTTTGCTTTTATTTCCAATATTCTGGGAGGTGGGTCATAGAGGATTCTGCTGTGATGTATGTCGGAGAGTGATATATACATAATACATAATACAAAAAACCTCGAATAGCCAAAGCTATCTTGAGAAAGAAGAATGGAACTGGAGGAATCAACCTACCTGACTTCAGGCTCTACTACAAAGCCACAGTTATCAAGACAGTATGGTACTGGCACAAAGACAGAAATATAGATCAATGGAACAAAATAGAAAGCCCC
>NW_011494787.1:1716657-1728006 GCF_000754665.1 Bison bison bison
ACGCACATATGGACACCTTATCTTTGACAAAGGAGGCAAGAATATACAATGGATTAAAGACAATCTCTTTAACAAGTGGTGCTGGGAAAACTGGTCAACCACTTGTAAAAGAATGAAACTAGAACACTTTCTAACACCATACACAAAAATAAACTCAAAATGGATTAAAGATCTAAATGTAAGACCAGAAACTATAAAACTCCTAGAGGAGAACATAGGATTAGTTTCTTGATTAAATATGTGTGTGATTTTTAAAAAAAGGAAAGAAAATGGGTCTTTGAAATTAAACGGGCTTTCTTTTCCCACCTCTCCAAGGGAGCAGGCTGTCCCCTCAGGTCCCTCCGGGGCCTAGTCTGCCTCACTCATTACCATAGGACGCTGCCCATACCTTTCCTTCTGCCCTGCCGCCCCCTCTCTATTCCTGCTTGTGCCATGGCAAGCCCTGCCTCCTCCAAGATTTCCCTGACTCCCGTCCCTTCCAGGTGAATCCAGATGTGGGGCTCTGAACAGATTCCCACTGGCTTCCCAGTTGGGCATGGGGGTGGCAGGGATGGGTCTCAGGAAGATGGGTCTCAGGATGGATGTGCACAAGGTCACTGCCTTTCAAACTTCCTTGATCACCACCTACAAACAGATATATAAAACCGAAGCAAAAGTTTTGTAAAAATAACACTCACTCTGTGTGATCCATTTGGGTATTTTCTGTTCCGTTTATTTTTTAAAGAAAAATGTTGGTTGCAGCCCCTTAAACTGATTTCACAACCCAGTCATGGGTCCCAGCCCAACAGGGTGAAAGACACAGAGTAAGATCATTAGTGCTCAGAACAACTCCAAACACAGCCAAGGGGCCCTCTCCAAACGTTGCGGGCAGATGGTGGTGCCGGCAGCCGTGTGCGCCTGGTGGCGGTCCAGTGGGCAGTGCTCTGCTCTCTCCATGGAGTCTCCTTTTAGGGCCGCTGTTGGCTGTGCCATAAAGTGGCCATGGGCACAGATACTTTGTCAGTGCTGAGAGGTGGAAGTCTGTGAAGCACTCCAGATGCCTGATAGCAAGATGCCAGCTCAGTGTCAAGTATCACAGGACTGGGTATCTTATCTATTAGATGAGGCTCCTCGTGGAGGCAAAGCTTCCAGCCCCTCTGGGGCTCAGTTGCTCAGTCATGTCTGACTCTTTGCGACCCCATGGACTGTAGCCCACCAGGTTCCTCTGTCCATGGAATTTTCCAGGCAAGAATACTACAGCAGGTTGCCATTTCCTCCTCCAGGGCATCTTCCCCACCCAGGGATCAAACCTACTTCTCTTGCGTCGTCTGCATTGGCAGACAGATTCTTTACCAGTTGTGCTAGCCAGGAAGCCCTACTCACCTAACAGGGCTACAAATAACGAATAGAATAAGAGCAAAACATGGGGCTCTTGCATGCAGCATAATAACAACGATAGAAGTGATGGCTGTTACTGGCCAGAGGATGGATAATAAATCCATCAGTACACAAGAAACATTCCAGGTGCAGTGAATCTTGGAGCCCCCTCTCCCTCTGGAACTGGGAGTTAGTGAAAACAGAGCCCATAAGGAGTAACTACCTCAAACCCCCTGCATTTAAGCCGGGTGCTTTATCTCTCTGAGAGCCTCAAAGTCTGTTGACATTTACTTAGTACACTTTTCTAAGAAAAGCGGCTATCTGATTTCTCAACCCACTGAAGAAGAAAATAAATTGCCCAGAAAGGTGAAGGTGGTAGGTCTTTTCTAGAGAGAGAGAGATGTGTAGGTAAAAGGAAAGTAAAAGCCATGGGGAGGGAGAGAGAAAACGCAAACAGTAACCACAGTCATGTGGTTATCTTGTTCCTTAGGGAAAGCTCCTAATGATGACCACTTCAGTGGGAAAAGGGTATTTTTTAAAAGCATTAGAAAACTGGGCCACATTTGAGCAACCACTTTAAAATGGTTAAAATAGTGTTTTGGCCATTGAAGTTTCATTTTCAGAAAACATATTCATGGGAACCTCAGTTATTCTGGAAATTAGGTGCTGTTGAACTGCCCCTGATCAGGGCTAGTTTGGGGTTCACGGGCAAGTCCTCCCCATCCAGCCCTAGTCGGCCTCGTAGCCTGAAACCCCTCCATTACTGTTAAGTCAGGTTCCTTTTTTCATCAGTGTGAATTTGTGAATAAACTCTTTCCATTCTGAAAGCTTCTTGATACAATTATGGCTCACTGATATTCTGAAGGGAGATGTATAGAGGGGACTGAACGGGACACTCCCTGAGGATGGGGTGGGGCAGGACCTGATGGAGTGGCCTGAAGGACTAGTTGTTGTTAAGTCACTGTTATGTCTGACTCTTTGTGGCCCCATGGACTGTAGCACACCAGGCTCCTCTGTCCTCTACTATCTCCCAGAGTCTGCTCAAGTTCATGTCCATCGAGTTGGTGATGCTATCTAACCATCTCATCCTCTGCTGCCCTCTTCTCCTTTCATCTTTTACCTTTCTCAGTATCAGGGTCTTTTCCAGTAAGTTGGCTCTTGGCATCAGATGGCCAAAGTATTGGAGCTTCAGTTTCAGCATCAGTCCTTCCAATGAATGTTCAGGGTTGATTTCCTTTAGGATTGACCAGAGGGCGGGACAAAACTCCTGGGATTGGGGCTGGGATGAGTTTTTAGGGAGCAGTGGGGGGGCCCGAGTTCTCCCCTTTTCAGTGCTTTGCTTGAAGACAGCCCACTCACTGAGACAGAGCCAGGTTTCTGCTTCTCCCATAACCTGACCATTTGAGGCTCACTGGCCACCTTATCCCCAAATCTGCTTCTGTGAGTCACCCTGAGTGACTGAAGGAGTGCCCCAAGGAGTAAGGGGACTTAAAGAAAAGCCAGGTTATGTCTGAGACAAAGATCACTTATTCCACACCATTTGAGAAAGCTACCTTTGAGTAGAAAGCAGTGGAGTTGGTGGTTTGTCACACCCCTAGGGGGTTTCTGTCTTACTTATTTATTTGTTATTTTTGCCTGTGCTGGGTCTTCGTTGCTATGTGCAGGCTTTTCTTGAGTTGCGGTGAGTGGGGGCTCCTCTTCTTGGCCGCGCGCAGGCTTCTCATTGCGGCGGCTTCCCTTGTTGTGGAACACTGGCTCCAGGACACTCAAGCTCAGTAGCTGTGACACATGGGCTTGGCTGCCCTGTGGCATGTGAAATGTTGCTGGACCAGGGATCGAACCTGTGTCCCCTGCACTGGCAGGCGGATTCTTAACCACTGGACCACCAGGGAAGTCTGAGGTTTCTGTCTTAACAATAGATTATACATAGTATGCATGCATAATGCAATTTTATTATTGATATTTGCAAATGCTGTCTGACTATAAAATGATGATACCATGTCTCCCCATGGGGAGAATAACAATACACTAAAATGACAATATCACACATCTTTGAAAAGATTTCAGGAGTTTGCAAAGTCATTTGCTGATGTGTCCCCAAGGCCTGAAATGAATTTGGGCTTGGTCAGGTGGTGATTCTGAGATGCTGCCTAATGGAATTCTTTTCTTTTTTTTAAAAAATTAGGAATATAATGTGAAGGATAGAGAAAAAACCACTTAAGCTTAAGCACTCTAACTAGTGGAAATTAGATTCTGATGATGAAATCACAAATGATTTTAACAAGGAAAAGAAGGGGCATCAGCAAAAGAAGCCCCAGGAGCTTAGATTTTCAATGAACCCACTGTTTTTGCACATGTATGGGGTACTTGGTGTGTGGTACACGCATGTGAGAATGTCCAGAAGGAGCCAAGTCCAGAATTAGAAGAGATTGTACAGGAATCCCAACCAGCACAAAAGTTGCCTGTCTGCTTCCTCATTGAAGTCAAGAGGAGGAATAAGGCAAAGACAGGCCCACTGCTAGGGGGGATGGGCAAAGTATTCATGTCACAGAGGAAAAAAATATCTGCCAATTCCCATTTACTCCCAACTCTGCCTCCCTTCAGAATAGTCCCCAGGCTGGGGAGAAAAAGTAACAGCGTCATATGGAATGAAATGAGGCTCCCAACAGTAGAGGACATGGTAATGGAACCCGCTTCCCCAGAGCAAAGTCCACCCGTCACATTTCCCCATCTCGGTTGACTCATGTCCCTGAAATAGTACTTCCAGGGAGAGGCAGTCTGTCCACAGACAGATCCATTAGTCCTAGATTGAAACACAGATAAGGAAACTGAAAGCTGTCCTGAAAAGGATTTTTAAATCAGCAATTTTAAATCAATAAAGACCCACTGGGTAGGGTCTGCTCTAAGCTAAAGATGACAGCTCTGGTAAATGGCTTTGGGGTGACAAAGTGAGGGTTTGAAACAGTCTTATCAGGGTGGAAAAAGAGGAAGGAATTTTGTAAGGGAAAAGGTAGTATTTTATATTTGGGTTCAACGAACTTAGTCATCCAAGAAGGTACTGGGGGAGCCTGAGATGGGCTTGTGGAGGGGCATGAAGAGGCTGGTTTAGCATAGGCTCCCTGTAGACCAGGAGTGCGCACCAAGAAGGAAACATCTGGGGCGGGTCATCAGGATGGAGAGGGTCTGGGGACCTGGGAGCCCAGGGTGTTGAGCCCAGGACCGTCAGCTTGGGGAAGAGTCCAAATACTTGAGAGTCGCCTGAGAGTGAAGGAGGGGACAGAGCTGTATGTCCAGAGGCTGGGCCAAGTGAGAGGGAAGCAGGCCTAGGCTCTGTCTGAGGAGGTTGTGTCTTCTCTGTTAATGAAAGCTTTGTGCAGCCTTGGGATGGCCTCCCTGCAGGGACATCTCGGGGCAGATGCCTCTCCAGGTGGCCTGCAGATCCCCTTTGCAAACATGGATGAGGAGTCCGCAGAGAGCACCTTGGCCCAGGCACTTTGGAGCAAGGGGCAAACTGAGGCCTCGGGTTCAAGTCCTTCCTCTGCCACTCTGCCTGTTACTCTCTACACCTTGGTTCCTTCATTAAACACATGGATCATGGCAATAGTACACGCCTGCTAGGACTCTTGTGAAGTTTATGTGAGTGAAAGCGAGGCCCTTAGAACCACGCCTCAGCCTTGCTAAGGGCTATGTACCATATAACCTCTGTGATTGTCATCTACCCGATGTCACCGCCCCCACCCCCCCAACCTGTCACACAATTACTAATCTATACTGATCTCTGGGCTGGAGGAGTAGAGGCGAGTACTTTGGGTCCCTGCCTTCCAGAACTCAAAGCCCAGTGTGGAAGGTGGAGACCCATCACGTGTGGAGAGGGGGTTCGGGCAGTACAGGGCAAGGCTTGGGCGGGGGTGTGTATGGCAGGCCGGGGCCTCCTTCCTCTGAAACTAGCTTCTGAAACCCTGACTTGGCTCCGGAGCATTTTCAGGTGTCCCAGGGCTGCTGTCTCATCAACCCGGCGCTCTCCCTGGCTGCTGGCTCTGGGGGTGGTGGCTGTGCTTGAGGGCCCCTTCTGCATCCCATCAATGCTGGGACTGGCCAGGCTGGCTTGGCAGGTCCAAGCGTCTAGGGGTGCCCCAGGGCCCCGCAGCACAGCTGGGGCCCACAGACCCTCTTCCTGAACTCTAGGGCCCCAAATGCTAAGCCCCCTGGGCACCTCCCCGGGCAGTGGTGGCACGTCGTATCCCGGGAGACGGGTGGTATTGGTGTCGCTCATCCCCATTTTACAGCTAAGCAAACAGGCTGGGACCTTAAGTGTCTTATAAAGGGTGGGGCCACAACTGGGACCCAAGGTTTCCAAGGGCAAAATTGGGTGCCATTTCCACACCTCACCCTGGGCAAGACCGAGGTGACTCAGCCAGGAACCCTTCCCTCCAGAGGAGCTGGAGCCAGACATCTGATAACTGACTACTGCAGCCAGGGGAGGGGCCAGAGGGCTATGAGAGCCCCAGCCTGCCAGGCCTGTCTCCTGCTCCCTGGATCCCCATCTCGCCATGGGATCCCCCCACAAAGCCAGTGCCTGTCTGGGAACCCTGGTTCAGGGGACCCTCCTGCCAAGTTGTCCTGCCCGCTCACTCTTCAAGGAAATATCTCTCAACTAGTGATCATTTTAGAGAAAGAAGGCAGTAGTTTAGGAAAAAGACCTGTTTTTAAGCAGTGGTGGCCTTTTGTTTTCCCTAAAGACATTTTTAAAAAGCAACAGTTTTCGGTCCACAACAAAATTAAGAGGAAGGTAGAATGTTCCCATATAGGCCCTGACTCCACACATACACAGCCTCCCCCAGCGCCAGCATTTCCTACTGGACCCATGTATTTATTACAACTGATGAATCTATGTGGTGGCCTTGCTTCCCCCAGAGTTTTATCGGAACAGACTTGACACTGAAAACAGATATTCTGTGTGAAGAGGACACGTGGGAACCTGTGCCTGCCCTCCTCTCTCTTGACCCTCTTCTACTGCCCCACCCAGATTCTGGAGAACCCGGATGCAGTTTATGCCCCTGATCTGAGATGGGGACAGTTAGCGCTACCCTTCGTTAATGAGCTCTGCTCCAGGTTGTGCCTCTAGAACCTGAGCTCCATGTGCCGGGTTTTAAAAAATATATATTGTAAAGCATACACAACACAAAATTTGCCATTTTAACCATTTTTTGAGTGTATAGTTCAGTGGCATTAAAGTACATTCACATTGTTCTGCAACTATGACCACCATCCATTTCCAGAACTTTTTCATCATCCCAAACAGATTCTCTCCACCCATTAAACAATAACTCCCATCTTCCCTCCCTCTAGATTCTGGCAGTCACCATTCTACTCTGTCTCTGTAATTTGTCTATTCTAGCTGCCTCATAATTGGAGTCATACAATATTTGTCTTTTTGAATTTGACTTATCTCGCTTAGCATAATGTCTTCAAGGTTCAGGCATGTGGTAGCATGTGTCAGATTTCCTTCCTTTTTAAGGTTGAATAATATTCCACTCCATGGTATGTATATGCCACATGATTCTATGTTTAATTGTTTGAGGAAACGCCATGCCATTTTCCACAAAGGACATACCATCTTACATTCCCACTGGCAATGTACAGAGGTTCCAGTTTCTCCATGTTCTTGTCATCATGGCAGGGTTTCTAATCTCTCATTCATGATTGTGTCCCCAGAGACGAGGACAGTGCCCAGCACATAGTTCAGTTCAGTTTAGTCGCTCAGTCGTGTCCAACTCTTTGCGACCCCATGGACTGCAGCACGCCAGGCTTCCCTGTCTATCACCAACTCCCAGAGCTTACTCAAACTCATGTCCATCGAGTCGGTGATCACATCCAACAATCTCACCCTCTGTCATCCCCTTCTCCTCCTGCCTTCAATCTTTCCCAGCATCAGGGTTTTTTTTTCCAGTGAGTCAGTTCTTTGCATCAGGTGGCCAAAGTATTGGAGCTTCAGCTTCAGCATCAGTCCTTGCAATGAATATTCAGGACTGATTTCCTTTAGGATTGACTGCAGATAGTAGGTACTCAATAAACATTTGTTGAGTTGGATGAATGGGAGGCTTTGGTCTCTAGGCACGTGTGGAGAGCCCTTGTACTTGTCAACAGAACCTTCCCCTTCTAGTCCCTAAACTCCATGTGCAGAACTGTGTGCCCACTGCTTCCCCTTTCCTCCCCCACTCTCTGAATTCCTCCACTGATTTTTTTATTGGCGTGTAATTGCTTTACAATGTTGCACTAGTTTCTGCTGTACAGTGAAGTAAATCAGCTCTGTGTGTACCTATATCCCCTCCCTCTTGGACCTCCCTCCAAGCGCACCCCATATCCCGCTCCTCTAGGTTAGCACAGAGCACAGAGCTGAGTTCCTTGTGCTGTACGGCAGGTTCCGACTAGCTGTCTGTTTTACACATGACAGTGTATATGTGTCAAAACCCATCTCCCAATTCTTCCACTCTCCCCTATCTCCCTGTGTCCATATGTCTGTTCTCTATGTCTGGATTTCTATTCCTGCCCTGCAAATAGGTTCATCTGTGCCATTTTTCTAGATTCCACATATATGCGTTAATGTACAATAAAAAACTAAAAATAAAACTACCATATAACCCAGCAATCACACTCCTGGGTATACGCCCTGAGAAAACCATAGTGCAAAAAGACATGTGTATGCCAGTGTTCATTGCAGCACTGTTTACAATAGCCAGGACATGGAAGCAACCTAAATGTCCATCGATAGACGAATAGATAAAGAAGATGTGGTACATATTTACAATGGAATATTACTCAGCCATAAAAAGGAATGCAGCTGGGTCATTTGTAGAGATGTGGATGGACCTAGAGTCTGTCATACTGAGTGAGGTTAAGTCCTCCACCAGTTTTTCATTTCAACACACTATCTGCCCAACCCAGGCCGGCCTGGCCCCGAGCAGGAGGACAGCATCTTTACTCAAAGGGCTACAGTGCTCAGGACCTCCCACCTCTGCCCCATCCTCCACAAGAATTCCAGCCCACATACTCACCTGCTCTTTGCTAAGTTCTGTACACCTTGCGGAAAAAAACCTCAGGCCACTTTTTATTTATTCATTTTTCTAATTAAAAAAATTCGTTTTGGCTGTACTGCACAGCCTGCGAGCTTTTAGCTTCTTGACTAGGGATGGAACCCTTGCCCACTGCAGTGGGAATGGAGTCTTAACCACTGAACCCCCAGGGAAGTCCTCAGGCCAGCTTTTAAAATTTCAAGTACGCTTTTTTTGAAACTGACTCTTTTTGCTTTACTCTTGGCCCTGTCTTATATTCCTGGGAAGGCTGCGGGAGAACTTGGCCTTCTAACTGAACAAGAGGCTCAACTGAGGCAAACTGAGAAGACAAGTACTGAGATCGCCAAGTGTCCTTAGGTGCCAAGCCTTCCATGGGGCTATGGGAGGGGAGGGTCTGGGGGAGACACCCGCCACCAGCTTTGCCAGCCCTTTCTGCTCCGCTTCACTTTTAAGGCCTCCAGGCCTGAGTAGGTTGAGAAGCACATTTAGCTGCTTAGGACTGGGAAGTTGGTGTGCTTGCCTTGATGCCCTTGTCCTCATTCCCTCTTTGAAGGCTCCTAGCACCAGTGCCCTCGTGCCCACCAAGACTTTTCCATCCCAGGAGGCTCTGCTGCTGCGAACCTCGGCAAGCCCTCGGCAAAGTTCTCTCTCCTGGGTTGCCTTCCCTTTCAGCAATTAATTCCCACACAGGTGGTGCATTTAAAATATCAGAAAACTTGTATTTTATAGGGGAGATTTAATAGAGAATGTCAATCTCGAAGGGTAACTTGAAGGATTAGCTCCTTATTGTGGGGTTCCCTGGGCAGGGCGATTCTAGTGCCTGGGGATGGAAAGAGGGAGGCGGGGAGGGGGGCAGGGAGCAAGGACTAACTGGTGGAAGGAAGGAACTGATGGGGAGTGATTTCTTGTTACTTTCTCAGAATTCCATTCACCCCATAAACAGATGGTCACCTGCTCTGCCTACAAAGGCTTGGCATTTTGGGGGCAGCTGAGCTCTACCATCTTGAGTTTTCTTTGAAAAGTAAGGACACTAAATTGTTGAATTGATGAGAAGGCAATGGCATCCCACTCCAGTACTCTTGCCTGGAAAATCCCATGGATGGAGGAGCCTGGTAGGCTGCAGTCCATGGGCTCGCTAAGAGTCGGACACAACTGAACGACTTCACTTTCACTTTTCACTTTCATGCACTGGAGAAGGAAATGGCAACCCACTCCAGTATTCTTGCCTGGAGAATCCCAGGGATGGGGAAGCCTGGTGGGCTGCCATCTATGGGGTCTCACAGAGTCGGACATGACTGAAGCAACTCAACAGCAGCAGCAGCAGCAGCAGCAGCAGTGAAATGTAACATTTGAGTAGGAGAATTTTTTTTTCTCTCTCTTTTTTTTTTTGAGATATAATAATCCACAAACCACAACGTTTACCCTTTAAAGTGTATAATTTAGTGGTTTTTAGTATACTCATAAAGTAGCAGAACCATCATCACTGTTTAATTCTAAAACATTTTCTTCATCTCACCCATTAGCAGTCACTCCCTATGCCCCACTGCCAACCACTAACCTACTTTCTGTTGCTATGGGTTTACTTATTCTGGACATTTCCGGTGAATAGAATCATACAATCAGTGTCATTTTGTGTCTGGTGTCTTTCACTTAACAATATTTTCAAGGTTCACCCATGTTATACATGTCAGTAATTCATTCTGTTTATTGCTGGAAAATATTCCATTGGCTGGATATACCACATTTCATTTGTCATGAGGGGTGTGCGGATTGTTTCCATTTTGGGGGCTATTATAAATAATATTGCTGTGTACATTCACATAGAAGTTATTTTTTGTGGATATATGTTTTCAGTTCTCTTGAGTACATGTCTCATAGTGGAGTTGCTCAGTCATTTGGTAACTCTGTGTTTAAATTTTTGAGGAACTGCCATGGGTTGGGGACTTTTGATAGCTTTTTTCCCTGATTATAAAAGTAGTATACATTCATTGTAGAAAATTTATAATGTACATAAATGCATTTAAGAAGCAGCTTAAGTGAAGTGAAAGTCACTCAGTTGGGTCTGACTCTTTGTGACCCTGTGGACTATACAGTCTGTGGAATTCTCCAGGCCAGAATACTGGAGATATTAGATAATACAGCCATTCCCTTCTCCAGGGGCTCTTCCTGACCCAGGGATTGAACCCAGGTCTCCCACATTGCAGGCAGATTCTTTGCTAGCTGAGCTACCAGAGAAGCCCAAGAAGCAGCTTAGGTCCACTCCAATTATATTAATAACTATATTAATCTATTAATCTATTAACATGTTATATTAACTATGTTAGTAACCTATTAATGTATTAATATGATGTTATATAACTTTAACATCAATATATTGGTGTGTTTGCTTATGTACATCATTTAAAAATTGTACTATGCTTAAAATATATATATCTTGTGTCCCCATTCTTTCTCTTTACCTTCTATTATAAGCATTTCCAATGTCAATCCATATTATTATGGTGTAACTCTTTCTGACCACATTCTATCATCACTGGATGCACCATAACTTACTTACTCAACATGCTGTTCTTGGGCATATTCTTTTCCACATTTCTGTGATTATCACAATTGGTGCAATATCCTGGTACGTAAATGTCCATCCACATCTCTGATAAGTTTTGATATAAAATCTTAGAAGTGAAATTCTGGGTAAAAAAAAAAAAAAAAAGCTTTCACTTTGAAATAATTTTAGATTTGCAGAAAATTTGCAAAGATAGTACAGCAAGTTCCCGTATTCCCTTCACCCAGCTTCCTCCATGTTAATATCTTACCAGCCAGAGTATATTTGTTCAAACTAATCAGTTAACACTGGTATGCTACTATTAACTAAATTCCAGACTTTATTTGGCTTTGACCAGTTTTCTTACCAATGTTCTTT
>NW_011494787.1:1728106-1735468 GCF_000754665.1 Bison bison bison
AGGAAATGAATACTTTTAAGGCTTTGGGGGTGTGTGTGTGTGTGTGTGTGTGTGTAGAAAAGTTGTATCAATTTTTATTCTCATGAATAGTATTTAAGGAAAAAGACTTTGCCAATCTAATAGACATAAAAGCAAAAATAGGAATGTGACTTTAATAGGCTATTTTCTGACCATGCCACACGGCTTGTGGGCTCTTAGTTCCCTGACCAGGGACTGAACCCAGGCCCTTGGTAATGAAAGTGAAGAATCCTAAGTGCTGGACTGCCACGGAATTTCCCTAACATGCATTTCTTAATTGTTAGTGGGTTTACAGATTTGTTCGTATTTGGTGGCCAGTTGTACTTTTCGCTTTTGGTTTCCAGTCACCTGTAGGGGTTTTTGTCCACATCTAGGCCTTTAGCTTCCACCCAAGCTGACATCGTACCAGTGTCAGGTGAGTTTCTAGAAAGCCAACATTGCATCCTGCCAAGTCACCAAGGCAGGGGTCCCCGGGAAGGGTGGGCCCCCCAGAGGCCTGTTTCTCCCACAGAGGCCTGGCCTGGGTCGTGGAACCAGGTGACATGAGGTGTGCTCTCTGAGACTGGGCTCAGCCAGTGGCCAGGAGACCACCTGTATGCAAAGAGCAGGACAGCGCAGACAGCGACGTGTTGTCAAGAGCTCTGTCTCGGGGTCAGGAGAATTGGGTTTTGTCCTGCTTCTCTTACTACTTATGTGACCTTGAGCAAGTGCAGTCTATTTAGCGAGCTCTGGTTTTTTCCCTCTGGTTAATGGGCAGAATCTCAGGGACTGAATGGACAGTTGTGAAGGCACTTGGTCAAGCGCTGTACAAATGGGTGATGTGGTCAGAGAGAACCACGCAGTGGAGGGGACTGAGCAGGGCCTTGTGTAGACCGTGTGGATCTCAACGCACCACCCTCCCAAGATCAACTCGTTTCCACACCTGAGCTCCCATCAGGTCTGACGGGGAGGAAATTGCACTGTGGTCATTCTAGGGCCCTTCCCAGTGAGGGTCACCCTGGAATCCAGGAGGCTCGTGGTGCTGCAGGAAGCGGCCTCCTGTGGGCTTAGGCCCCACTCGCTTGGGCCCCAGTGCCCTGTGAGGCTCTGCCTTGCCTCCAGGTCATGAGTCAGGCTTCTGTGCCCAGGATCAGGTGTCTGGTCCTGAAGATCCAAGACCTTCCTGGAATGGCAAGAGACAGGAAGAACACACCATTTAAACACAAGTTAATATCCGAGAAGATAATCTGGCCATGCTGAGAAGACACTGGAAGATATGTTCTCTTGTCCAAATGCAGTCACCAACTTGTAGCGTGACCTCTGGCATGTCACCCATAGTCTCTGAGAATGTTTCCTTGGCTGTGCAATGAGTGTGTGGTTTCATAACCTCTACAGCCGCCGTGGACTCTCACCGTCCTGGAGTCTGCCAGTCCTGGGAGGGGGCAGATTTTCCTTTTTTGTGATGTTCCTGGCCTGTCCCAGTCCCTGTCCCGTGACCTGACCAGGAGTCCTTTAGCAGCACGGCTGACAGACTTCCTGAGGCCTGCGGTTGGTCTAATCTGTGAGGGTTATGCAGCTCTGTGTAATCCTCACGGTAAATATGCCCTAGCTCTGGGTTGGCCAGTGCTCTCGCTACACTATCTCATTTAATTCTCATTAATGTGTGTTGGGTTGGTCCTATCTTTCATGTTATGAGAGAGGAGACAGAGGCCAGGTAGCTTTCCCACAGCTGAATGGTGACTGAGAGGCGGTACTGGCTGACTGAGGATTCTAGGCTAAGAATTCTAGATTCTGTGCTGGGGATTCCAGCCTACTGGGTTGTGTCCCCTCCGGGGCAGAGGGAACCTGAGGGCAAATGTCCTGGGAGGCACGTGTGACCATCCCGAGAACCAATCTAGGACAGTCCTCCCGAGGAGACTCCCAGGTCTCACGTCCTGCATCCTGAACAGATAGGGAGAGAGTATTGGGAGGAGAGTCAGGACTCCTGGGGAAGAGGGTTCTCTGAGGGTGACAGCAAGCATCTCTTAGAGTTCTGGGGTCTCTGTCTGGACAGAAGGCCCAGGACCTGCCTGCACACCCGTCCTGCAGAGGGCTCTCCTCGTTTCTCCTGTGTTTCTGCAAATGGGGTCCAGGGTAACTCCCCTGCTTCCTCTTTAGGAGTGGGCAGACACACGCATTGTCATCGTGTACCCACCAAGGGCAGTGACCCGCATCTGGGGCTCACCACCTAGAGACAGGTGCAAGCCAGCCTGCAGTGGTGCAGGACACAGCAAGACCCCGCTTAGCGGCTGTGTCACATGAGCCCTTCCACTGCCCCCACAGAGTTACTCCTACTGATTTCAACCTCTCTCCCCTTCACCCCAGGGACTGAAAAGTTGGTTGTCAAAAAAAGAGAAGATCTCTTATGATCCTCCAAAGATGCATTCTGTCCAACTTTCCTGAAGAATTTGTTGGGAAATGGTACCTTCATCCAAATCTTAATTCAGATTTGGGGTTATATTGACTCATAAATCATGTTGGACCATTTCTTTCCATTTGTATTTATTAGAAGCCCTTCCAAGGTGGTACTGGGCCAGGCGCTGTGAGTACAACAGGAGTTCTAAAGGCCAGCCTTTAATTTACAGGTGGAGGGAGGACAGCCCAGAGACACTAAGGAGCTCAGCCAAGGTCACACAGCCACTTAGGTTCCTGCCTTTTGGCCCCGTTGCTCTTTCGACAGCATCTTACTCAACTTACACTCTGGTTGGAGATGCAGGAAAGGCACCTGTGGAACAATTACAGAACTCTCATGGGGAGGAGACTTCCCCTTGCTGGTGATTTCCCACCCACAGTGGGCTTGTTGCCAGTGTTTTTATGCTGTTTACTTATATATGTTTGTCTGGGGAGAGGGGTTGTAATTTTCTTTTGAGACATTGGGAAATCCCATAATTTAAAAAAATTCAGTGAAATCTAATTCCTATATTTTTGTCCAGTTTGTGCTTCTTCAGTGTGTGTGTGTGTGTGTGTATTTTGCATTCTAGCACTTTCTATCCTCAGACGATTTCACATAGGCTGATCTGGGTGAGGGCTCTCTATGTGTGCTTTACATGGAGCACAATGACAGAGAAGAATGGGCATGAAGTGTGGGGAAGAGACAGCCGGCGTCCATGAGGGAAGGAGGCCTCATGCCATCTTCCTCTCTGGGATGCTCCAGACCTGAGGGAGAAGGGTGTCTGTCTGCCATGGCTGTGCCCTGGTGGGGTGAGGGGGAGTCTCTGGAAAAAAGGAAAGAGGGCTGGTAAAAAGTTTCCTTAACCCAGAGACATATAGGTTTCTGAAGGAGCCTGACAGTGTCAGTGGCATTCATTCATTCATTCAAGTACTTCTGGAGAAGATTCAACAAATAATGATATAAAATCACCTCTGGGCAAAGACCTAGTGTCAAGTTCCAGAAGGGACGTGTTTCATAACTGAGGGTATGTCTTGGTTCTGTTCTGTCCTCTCTACGGAAGAATGAGTCTGCTCTGGGCCCATGGCCTGCCTGAGGGCTCCCACTCTGCCTCAAGGCCCCAGAGAGACTCCTGGCTGGGGCCTGGCCTCTTGGGGCCGGGGTGGGGGTGAAGGCTGCCCTGTACACTGCTGCCTCCTCAAGATCAGATTGGAGGGAGTGACGTGCCATGGGGCTGGTCTGCTGCTGCTGCTGCTGCTGCTGCTAAGTCACTTCAGTCGTGTTCGACTCTGTGTGACCCCATAGACGGCACGCCCACCAGGCCTCCCCGATCCCTGGGATTCTCCAGGCAAGAACACTGGAGTGGGTTGCCATTACCTTCTCCAATGCATGAAAGTGAAAAGTGAAAGTGAAGTCACTCAGTCGTGTCTGACTCTTAGCGACCCCATGGACTGCAGCCCACCAGGCTCCTCTGTCCATGGGATTTTCCAGGCAAGAGTACTGGAGTGGGGTGCCATTGTCTTCTCCAGGGGCTGGCCTGGCTCCCAAGAAAAAGCACCACTGCAGCTCGTCTGAGAAGCCCTCGGGCCGGGAGCAGGGCTTGGAGGATTGTGAGCCCCCAGTCCTCCCTGACGTATCCCTGACCCTCTGTCAGAGAAGATGAAAGCAACCAGGCCCACTGTCCAGAAATTAAACCAGGTCTGGCTCTCACGAGAGACCAGAATAGAGTGTAAAGATGGAGACCCGGGAACCCTGGCACAGCTGGGGCACCTGCCTCAGGGGTCTCTGTCCTGGGTTGGGCCGCCCCTGGCCACATGGTGGAGTTAGACGGGGATGGGTGGGTCACATTTCTGACTCCTGTCTCTTTGGAGCTGTGAATTAGACAGATTTTATCTTGCTTGTTTTGACCTTTCATGAAGCAACAGCTAGAGGTGGGGCATCGAGTGTGCAGGTTCTTCTTTTGGCCCATTTAGCAACTTCCTGTAATTTTTGAGCAAGGACAGGTATAACCCCTTGCACCCTGAGGCACACAGGCTCCAACATATGCTCTGGCCTCAGGGCATCTACTGACCCTGGCTCAGTCCAGTCAAAGGGGAATTCATTGTTTGTGGGGAAGCATGGACATTAAATATGCCACTGAGTCCGGCCCCTGCCATCTCCTGTTTGACCACTTCCAATTTATTTTGATTCATGGACCTAACATTCCAGGTTCCTATGCAATATTGTTCTTTACAGCATCGGACTTTACTTCCATCACCAGTCACATCCACAACTGGGTGTTGTTTTTGCTTTGGCTCCATCTCTTCATTCTTTCTGGAGTTATTTCTCCACTGATCTCCAGTAGCATATTGGGCACCTCCCACCCTAGGGAGTTCATCTTCCAGTGTGCTATCTTTTTGCCTTTCATACTGTTCATGGGGTTCTCAAGGCAAGAATATTGAAGTGGTTTGCCATTCCCTTCTCCAGTGGACCACGTTTTGTCAGAACTCTCCAGCGTGACCCATCCGTCTTGGGTGGCCCCACACAGCATGGCTCATAGTTTTACTGCGTTAGACAAGACTGTGGTCCATGTGATAAGATTGGTTAGCTTTCTTTGATTGTGGTTTTCATTCTGTCTGCCCTCTGATGGATAAGGATAAGAGGCTTATGGAAGCTTCCTGATGGGAGAGACTGACTGAGGGGGAAACTGGGTCTTGTTCTGATGGGCCGGGCAGTGCTCAGTAAATCTTTAATCCAATTTTCTGTTGAAGGGCGGGGCTGTATTCCCTCCCAGTTGTTTGACCTGAGGCCAAACTATGGTGGAGGAAATGAAGATAATGGCGACCTCCTTCAAGAGGTCTCATGCTCACACTGCTGCATTCAGTGCCCCCAGCCCTGCAGCAGGCTATCACCACCCCATGCCTCCACCAGAGACTCCTGGACACTCACAGGCAAGTCTGGGTCAGTCTCTTGTGGGGTCACTGCTCCTTTCTCCTTGGTCCTGGTGCACACAAGGTTTTGTTTGTGCCCTCCAAGAGTCTGTTTTCCCCAGTCCTGTGTAAGTTCTGGCGGCTGTATGGTGGGGTTGATGGCGACCTCCTCCAAGAGGGCTTATGCCATACCACGTCTGCTGCACCCAGAGCCCCTGCCCCAGAGGCAGACCACTGCTGACCCGTACCTCCACAGGAGACACTCAAACACTCAAACACAGGTCTGGCTCAGTTTCTGTGGGATCTCCTGGTGTGCATAAGGTTTTGTTTGAGCCCTCTGAGTGTCTCTGGAAGGTATGGGGTTTGATTCTAAATGTGATTTAGCCCCTCCTACCATCTTGCTGGGACTTCTCCTTTCCCTTGGATGTGGGGTATATTTTTTTGGTGGAATGCAGCATTCTCCTGTTGATGGTTGTTCAGCAGTGAGCTGTAATTCTGGGGTTCTCGCAGGAGAAGAAGATGAGCACACGTCCTTCTACTCTGCCATCTTAAAAATAAATGTTAGGTTTGAACTGAACTGAGGCTGGGCCCAACTGATCAGTTATTCAGCAAATAATTTGGGGCATCTACTTTGTGCTTGTCACAGTGAGGGGCCTCCAGGCTCGCGTCTCCTTCAAGCTTCACTCCTTTCCCCTTTATCACTCAGCAAGGCCCACACTTTCCCAGTGATGACATGGCACCCCGGGGAGAAAAACCACAGACTTGGCCTCTGCCTCTAAGTGGGGCGTGTGGCAAATTCAAGTGTATCTGCTATAGAGCCTTCCTCAAGTAATTCTGGGTGCTTTCCAAACTCAGCAATTCCCTAAAGGAGGGGGAGGGGCAGGGGAACTTTCCGGGGTGAGGAACAGCACGTGCAAGGGGCCTGTAGTGGACGGTAACAAGGGCCCTTCAAAACCCTGAAGGAAGGCAGTGTGATGGGAAGAAAAGGGGACTTTGCAGGTTGGGCTTCTCCTGGGCAAGTGGGGCCTCTCTGTGAGCCTCCTCTTGATCCCCCCATTTCACCTAGGGCACCCCCTTTCTCCCCTCAGATCTCAAATGTGGAAAGCCTTCCCTCAGTGCCTGGAGGCAGTCAGGTCCTCTGTTAATGCCCACTTATACTTCCTCTTGGGACCCTAATGTCTGAGGGAGCTCTGCCCTTCAGGGATGGGGGTCTTCGACCTTCCTTGGCCTCTGGCTAGGGTGGACCCTGCCTGAGGGTCAAGCCTTAGCCTGAAATTGCCCTGAGGGGAGCACTGGCAGGAGAGTTAGCCCTGCTGTGTGCCTCGGGTTAGCCCTGCTCCAGGGGCTCAGGGGGTCATCAGGCACAGGGCCACAGGGCCGCCCACTGACGGGGGATGTGACAGGACTGCAAATGTGCCATCAGTCCACGACCCCACACCCTGGGAGCAGCCTGGCCTCGTGGTGCTGTGCCCTCCTCAGCCACCCAACATTGTCATGACTGAGAACTGTTCCACCTCTGCTCTAAAACAGTCCCCACGCTCTGATCCCAGCCTTCTCCCTCACAGACTTTTCATCCACGACTCCATCACCCCGTCCTCAGCCTCACAGAGTTCCCCAGCACATGCCCTAGCCCATCCTCCCCTCCCATTCCCAGAGGCCCAGACCCTTTCATCACGTCAGGCACCTTCTTCCCCCAGCCTGCTGTCCCCTGCTCCTCTGTCCTTCCACTGCCCCTTACTGGGCTAGACATCTGGCCCAGGACAGACCAGCCTCCTGCTATCCTCATTCCCCCGTGGGGTTACTGAAGTGATTACAGACTCCAGGCCTCCACACGCAGCCACACCTCAGGCCTCCAGCCTTAGTCTCCTTCTCCCCAGAACTGTCCCAAGCCCTCCCCTCCATCCTCCACCCATCAGCTCTCCACCACACGCCTGCCAAACAACCCCAACCCCATGTCTCTGAGAGATGGGGAGCCCCTGCTGTGGCCATCATGGAGGCACACTGCTCAGCCCTGGGAGGGGGCTGAGG
>NW_011494787.1:1735568-1738012 GCF_000754665.1 Bison bison bison
GGGGGGAGCTGCGCCCAAGTTCCCCCAGTACTGAGGCCACAGGGCAGAGAGAGCCCCCCCTCTTCTTCCCCCGGTGTGAGGTGTCTCCTGCCTGCTCTCAGCCTTCTCTGCCTGCTCCTGCTTCCCCTCCCTCTCTCTCACAGGTGTTTCCCCACTGAATCTCGTCACTCCTAACTCCATTCCGCATCTGCTTCCCAGGGAATCTGGACGGACACCCTGCCTTCCTGGCTCGCCTTGGTGTCTCCCTGCACACCTCCTGAGACACAGCTCCTTGCCCGCCCAAGGCTAACCCTTCTAGCGAGGCTGTGGACGCCTCCCTCATTTGTCCCCCTCAGGCCCCACGCTCCTGGGAGCCAGCATCCCCTCTTCCCAACCTTCTCCTTCCCTCCACTGCCCTGCCCTTGTCCTCACCAGCTGGCCTTCCTTCAACCCATGTCTCTGGGCCACCAAGTTGCTAAATGCTCAGCAATAATGTCCATCCTTCCCACCCTTGGCCGGTGCTAAGCACGCCCTCCTCCCGGAATTGTCGCCCCTTCTGTCTCTCTGGCCCCCACTCTGCTTTCGGCCTCTTGCCTCTCTCACTGCTTCTCCGTCTCCAGGCCCATGGCCACCCCTCCAACCCTGGTGTCCCCAGGCCTGAGGCGGGGTCCTCTGCCCAGCCAATTCCCTCTCTCCAAGGGGAGATGGTTCCTAAATACTGATCTGTTGATGGCTCTCAAATTCCATCTTTTGATCATGACCTTTTCCTGAAGTCCAGATTCCGATATCCAACTGACAAAGGGACTTTTCCATTTGGTTGAACATGGACCTCAAACCCAGAACACCCCAGAATGAGTTCATAGTCACCCCACAAAGCCATTCCTTCGTGGTCTCCAGAGAGTTCTGCCACTGTCCTCCAAGACACCCAGGCCAGGAACCAGGCAGCCTCCTCAATCATCCCTTCCAGGTTGTCACCAGGTACTCCTGCATTCCTTCCTAAGCTGTCCTCCTCCCTAATCATCCCCAGAATCACCGTGCCTTAAGCATTTTAAAATTGTACTTCTGATTCCATCACTTAATCCTGTACTCTGTATCTCTCCATTATATTTCTCAAATTGATCCTCCAGAAAGGCCTGTAATTCTGGATAAGGAAGAATTTCATTGCTCCCCATTGCCTTCATCACCATTTATCAGCATCATCATTTATCAAATTTTCTCTATGTGCCGATTAAAATCCCTCTGGATCATGCCTTTCTCTGTGGGCTTCTCTTGACCCTTGAGGGCCAACCAGACTGAATCACATAGTGGTTTCTGGCCTTGGGTTCCTCAGTGGATGGAGAAGCCCTTCACCAAGATGGTAGCCCTGGAGTGGAGCAAGTTTGAGAGCAAGAAAATTAGTTCAGTTTTGCTTACAAGATAGGACCTGAAATTTATACATTGGAAGGTGCCATCAGGCTGGGAGAACTTTCTGGAGATCCCATTCAAGGCAGAGCTGGGGGGAGGGGTCAGATCCACACGTGTTCAGATCAGATCAGCTCCTAAGGACTAAATTCCTAAGTTTTTAGGAACTTTGTGAGGCAGTTGTTAAACCTAGCTATTATTAAAAAGTTAAGCTAAATAAAATTATAATGAAATAAGTTCTGTTAAAAAAAAAGATAAATACTCAAAACTCATCATCTCCTAAGAATTTTACTAGGTTTTACTGTTTATGCTTTTTTTTTTTTTTACCTCTTATGTCTGTGGAAATACTATATAATGTTGTGTTACTGGCTTTTCTTCCCAGCTCTGCATTCAGTGACATCCTGTTGGTAGCTTGAAACTGGCCATGGTGGGAATATTTACACCATTGAAATTCATAAATACCACAAATCAGAGCTTGATTTATTGTATTGTTGACTATCTAGACATAAGAAATTTATAAAGGAAATGTTAACAAGGCAGATTAAATTAAATTTAAATGTATGGTTTGCCAGTAGCCCCACATTATGAATGGCACAAAAAAAATTGAACACATGTTCTTCCAGTATTCAAAAAGTATTATCTGATTCAGTAGGGAAGTTGGTCCCACCATAGACAAATGAGTGAAATTCCAACATATATTCCTATTGTTTCACTTTTTTCTTACTAGATAGCACAAACAAAAATATCAACCGCCATTCATGATGGAACTACACTCACTTTTCAATTATAATTTTAGGTTGTTTATGGAGTCAGGGGGTTGGTAAAAATCAATGAAAACATTCTATAAGACTCCATTTGCTGTATTCAGTTGACAATAAAGAATACAGTATTACAATTTTTGACAATAAAAAATACAGTATTTTTATTATTATTTATAAATTGCTAAACATCAGCAATACATGAACCATGAACTTCCAGATGTACAAGCTGGTTTTAGAAAAGGCAGAGGAACCAGAGATCAAATTGCCAACATCCGCTGGATCATCGAAAAAGCAAGAGAGTTC
>NW_011494787.1:1738139-1738529 GCF_000754665.1 Bison bison bison
GAAATATCAATAACCTCAGATATGCAGATGACACCACCCTTATGGCAGAAAGTGAAGAGGAACTCAAAAGCCTCTTGATGAAGGTGAAAGAGGACAGTGAAAAAGTTGGCTTAAAACTCAACATTCAGAAAACGAAGATCATGGCATCTGGTCCCATCACTTCATGGGAAATAGATGGGGAAACAGTGGAAACAGTGTCAGACTTTATTTTGGGGGCTCCAAAATCACTGCAGATGGTGACTGCAGTCATGAAATTAAAAGATACTTACCCCTTGGAAGAAAAGTTATGACCAACCTAGATAGCATATTGAAAAGCAGAGACATTACTTTGCCAACAAAGGTCCTTCTAGTCAAGGCTATGGTTTTTCCTGTGGTCATGTATGGATGCTG
>NW_011494787.1:1738980-1748142 GCF_000754665.1 Bison bison bison
CATGCGAAGAATTGACTCATTGGAAAAGATCTGATGCTGGGAGGGATTGGGGGCAAGAGGAGAAGGGGACCACAGAGGATGAGATGGCTGGATGGCATCACTGACTTGATGGACGTGAGTCTGAGTGCAAACTCCGGGAGTTGGTGATGGACAGGGAGGCCTGTGATTCGTGGGGTTGCAAAGAGTCGGACATGACTGAGCGACTGAACTGAACTGAACTGAAACATCTTTTATGTCAGTAAAATTTATAATAAACTCATATACGTGTATATATGCATACATTATTTTCTCTAGCGGGTCTGTTGTTTAACGTTTATCAGCACACCACAGGGCAGATTTCCTTAGGCTGAGGAGTGATCAGAGACTTGACTCTTTGGAAGGATACTCAGAAGAGGGAGGGAATAATCGGTGGAAAGAAGCTCCATCAATGTAGAGAGGAGGGGTGGGTGAGTGAGACCCAGGTGGAGGGATTAGTCTGATGCGTACAGAGTCCCCGAGAAAGGAGTGGGAGTGGACAGAAACTGGGGCTTACTATTCTCTCTGCCTTGTAGGATGCAAGCCATCTTCTTCTTCTTTTTTTTTTTTTTTAGAGAATATGCTATTATTTTATTTTATTTTTTTCCTTTAACATTTTTTTTATTTTTTTATTTTATTCTATTTTTTAACTTTAGAATATTGTATTGGTTTTGCCATATATCAACATGAATCCACCACAGGTATACACGTGTTCCCCATCCTGAACTCTCCTCCCTCCCCATACCATCCCTCTGGGTTGTCCCAGTGCACCAGCCCCAAGCATCCAGTATCGTGCATTGAACCTGGACTGGTGACTTGTTTCATATATGATATTATACATGTTTCAATGCCATTTTCCCAAACCATCCCACCCTCTCCCTCTCCCACAGAGTCCAAAAGACTGTTCTATACATCAGTGTCTCTTTTGCTGTCTTGTATGCAGGGTTATTGTTACCATCTTTCTAAATTCCATATATATGCGTTAGTATACTGTATTGGTGTTTTTCTTTCTGGCTTACTTCACTCTGTATAATAGGCTCCAGTTTCATCCACCTCATTAGAACTGATTCAAATGTATTCTTTTTAAAGGCTGAGTAATACTCCATTGTGTATATGTACCACAGCTTTCTTATCCATTCATCTGCTGATGGACATCTAGGTTGCTTCCACATCCTGGTGCAAGCCACCTTCTGAGAGCATGAGACAGAGAGGAAGCAAGGAGCTGAGGTGGTTTGGCTGCAGTGGTCGGTGAGGGGCAGAGAAGGGACCTGCAAGGATGAGGCTGACTCAGAAAGACAGGGGACCAGAATCCTAACCATGAGCAGCAGAAGCAGGGGTGTCCACCAGGTTCCAGTTCTGGGCCCCTCCCTGCAGGACAGATTGTTTTATTAATCTCCCAGGATGATTCCAAGAAGGAACAGAGGCTGGGAGAGGCTAAGTCCTTTGACCATGGCCCACAGCTGCTTAGTGGCTGAGTTGGGATTCGAATGTAAGCAGAGTGGATCCATAGACAAGGAGCCTGCATAGCAGTGCTTGTCGCCTTAGCAAAGCCCTTCAGACTGTGCAAATTGGAAGTGCCCTGGGACAGAGGTTGGCAGTGCAGGTGTGGCATGTGTCAAGGGCTCAAATGCACTGCCTGGCAAACAGGCCTGGCAAAGTCACCTCACATGCCTGGTCCCAGCCTAGCATCTGTCTCCCAGCATGCTTCTGACATCACTCCACAGTGTCCACAAAGGATATTTTTTTATTACAGCAAATAGGGGCTTGTGTTATTTTGTATATTTTTATTTTATTTTCTAATAATTCATTTTTATTGTTTTTTTTTTTTTAAGTAAAGTGTAGGATGGATTGTAAATGCACAAGGCCTTCACTTTCATACATTTGAGAAGCACTGTCCTAACCCACCCTTCTAATCATGTTGCTCCCTTGCAGGAAACCCTTAGTGATCCCCACTGGCTACAGAAGAGGTTTTAAATGGTGAGGGCAGGGGACCAGTTCATGGTTGGGAGCTTAATTTAGTGTGTCATTACCAGCATTTAAAAAAGAAAATGTGGAGTAAAATAGAAAACATGAGTTTATCACATATGGTAAATGCATTTTCCTTATACACACATATATGGGCTTCCCTGGTAGCTCAGCTGGTAAAGAATCTGCCTGTAGCTCAGGAGATCTGGTTCAAGTCTTGTCTTGGGAAGATCCCCTGGAGAAGGGATATGCCACCCACTCCAGTATACTTGGGCTTCCCTGGTGGCTCAGATGGTAAAGAATCTGCCTGCAGTGTGGGATACCTGGGTTCAATCCCTGGGTTGGGATGATCCCCTAGAGGAGGGCAAGGCAACCCACTCCAGTATTCTTGCCTGGAGAATCCCCATGGACAGAGGAGCCTGGTAGGCTATAGTCCATGGGGCTGGGAAGAGTTGGACACAACTGAGTGGCTAAGCACAGCACATACACATATGTAAATGTATTTTTCATATGTTATAATGCATATGTATGCTGGAGTATGATGAAAAATGTCTTCCTTACTAGGATCACAGTAACAGGTTTGAATAACACCAGTCTACCTGGTGAAGACAGCACTGCTAGCCTGACTTGCAAAGTCACAGAGGAGAGGCAATTGTTGAGGGAGAGCAGGTACTGCTTCTGGGGAAAGAGTGAAGGTGAGCAGGGTCTAGCGGATGGATGAGCAGAGGGAATGCTAGGAGTAAAGACCCTCACAGACCACGTCCTTCATGCTTAGATCGTGCTGGTGCTCCAGCTAGGAACTGGTCTGGCCCTGGCTTCTGGCAGCTTGCAGATGACATGAAGACTACAGTCCCTGAGATGGGAGCTTAGAGGAGGGAGCCCTTAAGTCTGTCAGGGAAATCAAGGAAGACTTCCAGGAGATGGCAGTAGCTTAGCTGACTTCTGAGGGAAGAGTTAGAGTTCACTTGGAGAATAGGTGGGGAAGGCTTGCCAGCCAAGTGACAGGCTTGTGAAAAGGCATGAAAAAGCCTTTCACGTTTGGGGAACTACAAGTCATTTGGTGAAGGTAGACCATGAGTTAGGGAGGGGCCTCACGTGCCCTGCTGAGAGTCAGGATTTTGTTTTGGCCTGAGGAGCCATGGAGGAATTTGGGGCAGAAGAATGACATGGGTGGCCTTCCATCTCAGGACTCTGGCATCCCCAGGAGGGTGGATTACCAAGGAGGGGACAGCGGGGATGGAGACTGTGGGACAGCTATTACAGTAGCTGGGCTTGAAGTAGGGCAGTAGCGGTGTAGAGGGCAGATGGACCTGGGATGGGGGTGGGCATGGAGGTAGGGGTGTGGGAGCTGGGGTAGGGACTCAGGAGGAGCCAGCAGAGGAGGCAGGCGGTGAAGGTGAATGATTTGGGAAACTGGCTCCACGGTGGTGCTTTTGCCCAGAAAAAGAAGAACACATGAGGCAGAGCAGGTCTGGGAAGACAATGTGTTTAGTGTTGAAAGTGGACTTGTGGGGTGTACGTGCCAGTGGAGCAGAGAGTTCAGTCAGGGTACAGGCTGGGGAGAGTGTAGGATGACAGGGGAAGGGCGGTAGAGGGAGCCTGGGGAGAAAGGCGCCATGAAAGACTAGGGGAGTGCTCTTTGAGGCACAAGATCAAAAAACTTGGGTCCCAGGAACCAATGGGGCAGGAGAGACCTAGGAGGAAAAGCAGATTGCCTGAGGGGCTCCTGGGATGAGGCCATTGGGAAGCCACTGATGCCCTTGGCAAGGGTGCAGCTCCAGGAGGAGGGGGCAGAAGCCAGGGGCTTGGGGAGTGAGTGGCACAGACACAGTGAAACAGAAGGAAGTAACATTGCTCTAGCCTGTATGGCGCCTTGTGCGAGGTGGACCAGCTCAGTGACAGAGGGATGCAGGTGGCCTTGAGCCACAGTGGGGCACGTGCCTGCCTTGGTCCTGCGAGTGTGGACCAGCCCTTCTAGAAACTGACTGGGGAGGAAGGAGAGGAACAGTCATTAACCAAGGGGGATGCTGGACCAGCAAGGGACTTTTTTAGGATGTGAGAGCCTGGTGCCAGCTGACTCAGATGAAGACGGAGAGTCCATGAGGAAAGAGTACAGGACAGGAGCCTGCAGCCTGCAGGAAGCTGGGTGGCGGCCCTGGCAGGAGGGTCAAGGCTAGTGTTGTTGTCGTGAGTTTGGGGGGCTGGGCGCTGACGGGGAGCAGGATTGTATGTTGAGCCTGGAGCCTAGGGCCCCGTGTGTCAGTGGTGCTGCAGACAGGAGTTAGCTGAGAACCTCTGCTTTGGGGCTGGGGAGAGGATGCCCAGAAGGGACACCGACCCTGCCTGTGTGGCTCCAGTGGCTCCAGTGGCTCCAGTGCCCAAGCCTGGGTGACACACAGACTGCTGGGCAGTGGGTCTAGAACCGGGCAGGCCAGGCTGGGGATGGTCTTGGCACAGAGCCTTGGTTTACTTTTTTTTTTTTTTTTAATTTGGTTGTTCAATGTCTTAGTTTCGGGATGCAGGATTTTTAGTTGCAGCACGTGGGATCTAATTTCCTGACCAGGGATTGAATCCCGGCTCCCTGCACTGGGAGCATGGAGTCTTAGCCCCTGATCACCAGGGAAGTCCCTTGTTTACTTACAATTTTACTTTTTATTATGGAATATTTTTAAACACACCCCAAAGTTATGGGAAACTCAAACTCTCATACCTATCATTTAGTTTCAACAGTTATTACTATTGGCAATGTTATTATCCCTTCTTTAAGTACCTTTTAAAAATTAGAAAAAAATAGACAATTTTTTAGAGCAGTTTTAGATTCATAGCAAAACTGAGTGGAAGGAACAGATTTCTCATACACTCCCTGTGAAAAACTTTACTTGAAAATAATTTTAAACTTATAGAACTTGTAAGAACAAGTTTATTTTTAAATAATGTTTTTATTAGAGAATATATTCTCAGAATGAATATAGAAGAAAATTAAGGTCCTCATGATCCCACCACCCAGACAAAGGTAATGTCCTTGTTTTGTTGTATTGGGTTGGCCAAGAAGGTTGTTTGGATTTTTCCATAAGATGTTAAAAAAACCTGAACCAACTTTTGGGTCAAACTAGTATTTTCTTCCAGTCTTTTTTCCATGTTTACACACATATTTTCAATTGGACTGCTGCATCTAGCGACTAAATGCCTTCCTGTCTTGTGTGTTAGCCCGAGGGCCTTCGCCCCCAAATCCCTGCACAGAGTGAGCCGAGAGCAACAGCAGTCCATCTGAATTGTGATGTGTGATTGCCCTCATTCCCCGGTTTCAGCTCATTCCCTCCTCTCTGGCACCCCTTTACTTTTTGTTTTTCTTGGGTAATACTAGTAGATTTCTGGCGGGATGAGGTGCCCAGTGCTCCTTGGACCACCATCTTGCCCACCTCCCATTCTCATCTCTCTGGAATTAGGGCACCCATGAGTCTTTCTTCCCCACTTACCTGAGAACTCTGTGAGGGCAGGGCTCAGATCTGATTCATCACCCAACGTGAAGCAGAGTTAGCCTCAAGAAATAGGTCTGGAATGGAACCAACCCGCTTCTTCAGCACTGCCCATCCCCATCTAGCTTCAGACTAGACTCAGAGCCTTACACACACTTACAGCCGCCAGCATGGTGTGTGACCCAGGGTAGGTGCTCGATAAATGGCTGTTACTGTTGCTACTAATAACCTGGAGATTTCCATCTGTGTCAGAGCTCCCCTGGCAGTTCCATCTTCCCTTTCCTGCCTTCCCCTCCTTCTTCTGGATGGTAAAGCAGAGACCACTTTGACACACCAGACAGAATGAGCCACCCTTTGTCCCCTGTCTTCCATAAGTCAGGAGCAAAGCTGAGTCGGCCGTGGATTCCAAAGCAGCAGCTCCTGTGCCGAGGCTGTTTTATATGTTTGCATTCCTCAAGATACCAGTTATCATTAGCAGCAAATTAAAGCTATTTTGGGATCAGTTCAAAGCTGCCTTTGAGGTATTTTAAGTTGGACAAAAGTCCTCTACGTGTCTAGCTTTAAGCTGAGCGTCCTGATGTCATTAGAAGCCCACTTGTACTTGGAGACTACAATCTGTATACCTTGATTTTTGTGAACGTTTCATAAATTTCAGGATTGTTTGTTAAAAGTGAGTTCATGTCTCCAGAGCTGTTTGGACTACCTGATGAGTCCTGCTGCCAACCTCAGTTGGCATCATTCCCCATGGGGATGGGAAACAGGGGGATCTTCTGGGGTCTTCCCTTAGAGCCAGTCCCTGTCGCCAGGTAGAACTCCTGCCCCTAGGGAGGGTGGCAGAAATCAGAAAAGGAAGGGATGAGGGCTTGGTCCAGGCTGGGGGCACCAGGAATTGGGAAGAAGGCGGGAGCCTATTTTGGAGGGTCTGGGTTGGGAGGAGGGGAGTGGGGAAGGCCTTCCGAACACCTTAAGTAATCTTCATAGTTGACTGAAAGATTAAAAACGGGGGAAGAACTGGTTTTGGCATATTGAACTTCTAGGGACTCAGCCAGAAACTTGTTCTAACCAACTGTTGGTTGGTCCTGGCCTTAACCGTGGGTCTGGAGGGCTGGCAGTGGCTTTAGGCCTGGGATCACTGTTCCCTAAACTTCTCTGGGACCCTCCAGTGTGATGGTCTTGCAGGCTGCTGACAAGGGGAGTTCAGCTGGTGGGTTGAGCAGGGCGGCATCCAGGTGGAAGGCTTTTAAACCAGGTGGTAGATGAGTGTCGAGGGGGTCACAAATGGGAGAAGGTGGTTCTGGAACAGTGGAGAATGGGGGCAGGGAGCTGGGGCAGGAATACTCTGTCCCCGAGCTGTGCCCAGGATCCAGGGTGGGAAACACACAAGGAAAAGCTGCCCTTGCGCCTTTGGCCACAGGTGATGTGAATGCCGGGTGTGGGATTCCCACTCAGAACAGCAGGCCTGGCCGTCCAGGGGCTGTGGTTTGGGGTTCGGGCACCTGCCAGTGCCGTGGATTTCCCCACATGCCTGGCTTGGGTCAGAGCCCACCCAGATGCCCTTGGATTCTGATCTGAATCCCTAACTAGATTTTCGTGCACAATTCACTGCTCTGCCCCTCTTTTCGGCTTGAGGACCTGATGCCACCACCCACTTAAGCAGGACACCGGAAGCAGCTGGGTCCCCACCTCCCAGGAGCTGTGCCATCAACCCTCCCCAACCCCACATTCACATCAACCCTCGGACAGGGCCTTGGGGGGAACGGGCCAGGTGGGAGTTGCAAGGAGCGAGGCAGGCTGAGGGAGTTGCTTGTGGTGGGAGAGCCTGCAGGCAGGAGAAACAGAGGGCATCGTGTCTTTGGCCCCGCACAGTGAGGGCAGAGGGTGGGGGCAGAAGGCGGTGTGACCTACTTTCGAAGCAGTGTGGCTGTGACTGGGGCTCTTCAAGTGGTCAGCCTGCACACACACGTTGGTCTTAAACTCTTCAAAACCAGGCTGTTAACCAGCTGTATCCTGTTTTCATTAGCGTGTAAGCCACGGTGATGGGACCTGCCTAGTTTTCTGGGCCAGTAAGTATGCCCAGGGGCTAATAAACTGCAGGTGCCTCCAATAAATATGGTTTTAATACTTAGTGTAAATGTGTATGCAAAGAAATCTGTGAAAAGAAAGGTGGGAGCTGAGTTCTATATGCATGTTACATAATTGCTTAGTCGTTTTGAGCTGAGAACTAGAGTGTGACTGTGTGTTTGGTGTGGATTTTACATGCACAGGATGTGAGCACAGTGTGTGTGGGGGGGTGCGTTTTTGTGGACACGTGTATATGTGTGAGGGCTTCCCCGGTGGCAGGAGACGCAAGAGACATGGGTTCCACCCTTGGGTCAGGAAGATCCCCTGGAGTAGGAAATAGCAACCCACTCCAGTATTCTGGCCTGGAAAATCCCCTGGACAGAAGAGCCTGGCAGGCTTCAGTCCACGGGGTCACAGAGTCGGAAACAACTGAGTGACTGAGCATATATATATGATGCGTGGTAAGGAGGGTGTGTAGTGTGTGTGGGTATGTATGTGTGTGTTTGTGTGTGTATGTGTGTGCTAAATCGTTTCAGTCATGTCCGATTTTGCCTGGAGTGGGTTGCTGCGCCCTCCTCCACACGGTCTTCCCAACCCAGGGTGCAAACCTGTGTCTCTTACATCTCCCGCCTTGGCAGGAGGGTTCTTTACCACCAGTGCCACCTGGGAAGCAGGTTTGATCCCTGGATCAAGAAGATCTCCTGGAATAGGAAATGGAAACACACTTCAGTACTCTTGCCTGCAGAATCCCATGGACAGAGGAGCTTGGCGGGCTTCGGTCCATGGGGTCACAAAGAGTCGGATACAACTGAGTGACAGCATATATGTGTGATACGTGGTAAGGAGGGTGTGCGTGTGTGCATGTGTGTATGTCCATGTGTGTATATGTCCATGTGTGTGAAGTCCCATCAGATGGGTTGGAGACACAACCAGCTACATAATTTACAGGGCCTGGAAAAAATGAGCGTGGGGCTCTTTGTTCCAACTACTGGGAATTTAAAGTCAGCAGCACATCAGACCAACCCTGGCCTTTCTGAGAGCAGAGTCCCTGGGACTTCACAGGTTGGATGCTCATGAAGCCGTCCCCACTTAGAGAAAGTGCACCTTCTGTCTCCCCTCAACCTTCTTTATTGCCTTGAAAACTCCTTAAATTTGTGTCTGCTCTTGCCCCATCCAGTTCCCAGGGTGACCTTGATCCTGGGAGTGCGGGGCGCCGGCCAGAGGCAGCTGGAGAGGAGCTGCAGAGCCCCTTATCTGGGCACAGCAAGGGCTGGTGGTGCCTTTTCTGCCCCTCCTGGTGTTACATCTGGGCCTCACCCAGAGCCCTGGAATCTGTAGGGTGTCTCCAGGCTCTTTGTTCAAAATGACCTCCTGAGAATGCCCAGGCCCCCTCCCAGGCCCCCCCCACTGCCCACTCTGCATCCCAGGACCCCCCTAATCTCAGAACTTGAGGGGTTTGGCTCCTCTCTGGGTCCCACTGTACCCCAGCAGTGGTCAGGCAGAAGAAACAGTAAAGAGAAGGGGAATGAGGCTTCTGGGGTGTCCCCACTGCTCACCAAGGGCTTCAATTCTCAGGGGCCCCCGATGGGCCCTTTCATGGGCTTATAATGCGTCACACGCCACCCCCCACCCCGCCCGCCCCCTT
>NW_011494787.1:1748242-1769767 GCF_000754665.1 Bison bison bison
GACCCCTAGGGCTGGGGAGGGATGAAATGGCAAAGGGGAGGCAGGGAGTGGGGCCAGCAGAGCTCAGAGCCCCAAAATCTCAATGAGGGGTGTGGAGGGTGGGGACCCTGTAAACCCTTCCTGTTTAACCTCCTCTTGGGATGTGCCTGCCTCCAAGCACACTTTGGAGATGCCAATGGGTAATAATGAGGGTGTTCCCACCCCAATACCTATATTTATCAATAATTAACCACGATTTCCTGGGTCCTGGGAGGAGGCAGTGGCACCTGGCCTGGCCTGGCTGGGCTACGCATCAGTTCAACACTGACACGGCAAACCCAAGGTTCCTGAGTGGTTCTGAGGTGTTCCAGGGATGGGCCTCTCCCAAGGCTGAAGGGAGCTGGAGAACTGAGGTCACTATTTTCCTGATCTTCACGAGAGAACCTCCCTAATCCAACCCTTGCCAGCTCGCCTAATAACCATGAGGTCCCCTGTGTGCTTCTGTCTTGGGGACCCCAGGTGGGACTGTGTGGACAGCTAACCTAGAGGGGTTCGCTGAGGAGGCCCTCAGGTCCAAGGACCCAGAAGAATAAGGGCTGTGGGGGAGCGTGAGGCAAGGGGGGCTGGAGAGGGGACTTGGGCACAAGTGGTTGGGCAGGAGTGGAGATGCTAGAAGCTTGTTAATCACTGGCTGTGGTGCTTTGCCTGCCCCAGAGAGAGTGACCAAGGTCTGCAGGCAGGAATGTGATGACAAGCTGGCTTTCCAGAAAAAGGGGGGCTTGATTTAGAATTTGCCAATTTCTGTGGTATAAATGCTCCCACCAAGTCTGGTTTCAAGCTGCCAGTTGGTTTAAGACTAACTCAGAAAATTCTCAAATATTTAGCCATCAGCTCTCATTGCCCACTAGATCACTGCCCCCTTCAGAGGCCATCAACAGCAAAGCCCAGGACCTAGCCGGATGCCTCTCTGAGCCCAACACACCTGCTTCCCTGCCTTTATTTGCAAAATGCCGTTACATGCACTGGGCAACTTGGGCCTGAGACAAGCCATTTAGCCATTCAAGCTCCTTGTTTTTCAGAATGGTGGAGTATGGCAGCTGGTCTGTCCTGCAGGTTGTCCCGATGCTCACTGGGGGGATAGACATTGAATGACTTGGCCAAAGTGTACACCAAACCCAATCAAGTGAGGACCATGACCCAGGTCCTGAAAGGCCACAGTCGGGGCATCCAGCCGTCCTAGTTGCTAGTTGAGAAGCCACCTTATTTCTTACTTCCCTCGGTCACATGCCAGCCTCCTAACTCATTCCCACTTCCAGGGGACCAAGGGTTCAAGGTGATGAATACCAGGGAGCCACTAAGTCAGTACCTGGGCCACAGAACAATGCCCATTCCAGGGACTGGGAGTCTATCCACAAACATCCACTTGCAGAAGGGGCTTCCTGGTCTTGTGGGTGCAGGGCCGTTTCTCTGGGTGCAGGTTTTGCATTGTGCAATCCTCTAGGAGACCCACCTGCCCAGTGACTCCACTTCCCCCTCCTCTGGGTTTCTGGAATGGCACGATGGCCCCACCTCAGCCAGGCAGCTGTGATGAGAGGTGTTGACCCAGCTGCCTCTGTGCTGGCTCACTGTGTCAGGTGTGAGGGGCTGACACAGCCACAGGGGCTAAGGGTCTTCTGGCATAGTCAGAGGCCCTGGGGCCAACCAGGGACTGGACCCAGGACTGAAGCCAGGGTCCTCTGGAATTCAACCAGGTACCACGTGATCAGTGGGACAGGGAGTTGGTGAGAGACAGGCTCTGGGCCAGGAAAAACAGCCCAGAGCCACAGGTGTGCTGCTGGTTCTTGCTCCTCTCCTGTCTTCATCTCTCCTGTTTGGTGACAGCACTCAGCAGGCTTGGAGCCCAGGAAAGAGCACCTACTTGTCCCAGAGTCAGTTTCTACTGGGCCTGGAGGCAGTCGTACATGGGCAGGACACAGACTTATGAATGAACCACACAGCACACTGCCATGGTTGTCACCTGGGAGTGGGCACAGAGTAGAGGGCTCTGTGGAGGGGTGGCATTTAAACAGGGTCATCAATGTGGGCCCCCCAGTAGCCCCAGTCACCCTGCACAAACCCAAGTCAGACTCCAGCCATGAACTCCCAGATCTGTCTTCTGGGTATCCATGGGGTGCCCTGGGACGGCTCTCCACCCTCCCACCCCCAAGCCCCGCAGGAGGTCCCACAGCCAGCCTCCTCCATCTAAAGCCATCCAGACTCTCACTGCTGGCTCTGCCAATACAGTGGGTGCTTCCCCCTCTTGGAATAAAAAGGAGTGGAATTCTCTTGCTGCTCTTTCCATAAATGCCCAGATGAAGAGGTGGTCTGAAGAACCTGGGGAACAGACTCTTACAAAGGTTTCTGGAAGGTGAGAGGGGAGAAGCCGAGGAGGGGGCCTGCCCAGAGCTAGAGTCAGAGCCTGACTCCAGGTTCTGGCACTCACTCCCAGAAGGCAGAATGACTCTGAATTAGGTGTGATCAACCAGGGAAAACTACTGTAGCAATTGCATTCATGGAAAATGTGTGCATGTGTTCCCTCATTTAAAGAAACTATTTATGGGCATTCTTGATCCTGGGGACTCTCCTCCATCTCTCCAGAGAATCTTATGGGATTCTGTACTTGGTTCAGAGCTCATGAGAAACACCCAGCCCCTCACTTCAATCAGAGCAGAAACATAGTAAATGTAAGCTCCTTCCCCTTAACCACTCAAAGGGGGTCACACGAGGCTGAGGGCAAAGGGGCCTCCCCAGTTTAGAAGCTGATGGTCCCTGGTCCCTGCCTCTGGTCCCTGACTCCACCTTCCTTTAGCTGATGACAAACACCTGGATGTCGTAACGTCGTCCTGTCCTCATCTGTGATTCTGGGACACAGGCTCGGGAGGGTACCTGAGGAGGCCCCCTCTGACCCAGGCTGGCCTTCGTGGGCTGCCCGCGGCCTGTCCCGTTGATGGATGCAGAAGGGCGGGGCACTGATCCTGCCCGTCGAACAGGATGCTGGAGGAAGGGGGAGTGGGAGGAGCAGGGGCGGAGCTCCCAGAACAAAGGCGAATGGGGAGCCGTGGGGGGCCCAGGCTGGGTATCAAAAAGGCTCTGCAGCGTGAGCAGGCCACAGCTCTGCGCCCAGCAGTTCATCAGACAGCCTTCGCCTGGTCCCTCCAGCCTGCCAACAGCCGGCACCCAGAAACAGTCTGCTTAGAGAAGCCTTGTTCTCCAGCGTGATTGCGCTGACACTGCTCTGTGGCTTTCTCTACCTGCTGTGGGTTGTTGCTGCAGTTCCAGAAGGGAGCAGAGGGATGGCCGGGAGCGGAGTCAGGAGCCAGGAGCGAGCCTTCGTCCCAGAGCCTTTCGATGGAGCCAGTGTGGCCCCACACCTCTGGCTGCATCGCTTTGAGGTCATCAACCACCTCAACCACTGGGACCACATCACCAAGCTGAGGTTCCTGAAAGAGTCCCTCAGGGGAGACGCCCTGGGGGCCTTCAATGGTCTCAGTCCCGAGGACCAGGGAAACTACGAGGCTGTGAAAGAGACCCTCCTGAAGACCTTCGGGGGGCCCGAGGCTGCCCACAGCCATCTGCCCAAGGAGATCGTCTTTGCCAACAGCATGGGTAAGGGCTACTACCTCAAGGGGAAAATTGGCAAAGTGCCCGTGAGGTTCCTGGTGGACTCTGGGGCCCAGGTCTCCGTGGTCCACCCGAGCTTGTGGGAGGAGGTCACCGATGGCGACCTGGATACACTGCGGCCCTTTGAGAATGTGGTGAAAGTGGCCAACGGGGCCGAAATGAAGATCTTGGGCGTCTGGGATACAGTGGTGTCCCTGGGCAAGCTGAAGCTGAAGGCAGCCTTCCTAGTGGCCAACGCGAGTGCAGAGGAAGCCATCATTGGGACCGACGTGCTCCAGGATCACAACGCAGTCCTGGACTTCGAGCATCGCACTTGCACACTTAAAGGGAGGAAGTTCCGCCTTCTGCCGGTGGGAGGGTCCCTGGAAGATGAGTTCGACCTGGAGCTCATAGAGGAGGAGCCCTCCTCAGAGGAGGGGGGGCAGCAACTCTCTTGTTGAGAAGCCCCCTTTGCCTCATCCCTCAGATATTGGCGGGAGGACCCACTGTGGTGGAGGGGACAGGCACGTCTCCTCAGGGGGTCACTGGACTTGGCCAACCCTCTGAAACCAACTGCCCCCCTCATGCCCCCCTCCCTTTTCTTTCTCCCCTCCCCACTCCTCCCTCTGCTGCTGCTGAGTCGCTTTAGTCGTGTCCAACTCTGTGCGACACCATGGACTGCAGCCTACCAGGCTTCTCCGTCCCTGGGATTCTCCAGGCAAGAACACTGGAGTGGGTTGCCATTTCCTTCTCCAACTGCAGGGGCCTTTATCTGCCCTGGTTAGGGGAAGCTTCCATTGGAAAAGGAACAGGTGAGGAGAGTAGGTTGGCTGTCTCAGAGGGGAGAGGTCCTTGTGATTGTCACACTGCTGTTGGTGGCCAAGACTTGGCGGCTAGAAGAAGGTTCCAAAAAGGCTACAATGATGGTCTTTGAGAGAGGACTGGGGGACCCCTTCCCTGGAGATGTGGCTCGATCACCTGTGGGCCAGGTAGTCTGACTCGACTGGGCTAGATCCTGGCTGCAGAGTCCTTACAAGAAAGACCCAACCCTCAAGGCCAAGGTCATGGCTGCTTTGGGATTCTTCACTGTTGGGTCTTCCCACCTGCAAACTGTATTTCCTTCTGTCATTTGCTTTGAAACCCACTGCGTCTTGTGCCAATAATTCATGACTTCAAACAGCAATAAAGAATGACTCATGGAAAAACCATGTAATGTGTTGATTGGGGATGAATGCAATGGATGTGAGAGGTTGGGGAAAACAGGGAATGAGTGGTAAAGAGAAGGAAGGTTCAAGTATTTTCAGAGGGTCTCGCTAGAAAACAGAAGAGAATACATGTACAGAGACAATAGAGCTTGGATTTTCCAAGACAACCTCGATTTCAAATAGCTTGACTTATTTCCTCCATAATTCTTGTCATGTCTAATCTAATCCTGATTCCTCTAATCATTACAAACTGCAATATTTTAGTATCCAACTTGCCTCTTATACCCAAGAGTGACCCTCAAGTTGTGGTCTTGATTGGGGATTGGAAAATTACGGTTATTGTAAACAACTGATAAAGTCTCTGCCTGGAAAATAGGTTCTTACAGCCACCTGGGAGCCAGGACTTGGAGACAGAAAGCATGATTGGGGGCCAAGGGTTACCCTGCCTGGGGCAGCCCAAGGGCATTCTGCAGGACAGTGGAAGTGGGGTGGGGAGAGGACACTCCAGATCCAGGAATGCGGTACCTCTCTCTTAGGGGATCTACCTCATATTTGCATCCAGGTTCCTGCCCCTCTCTCTAGAACTCAGTGGGACTGGGACTCTGAAAACTCCCTGGTGCAAAGGGAGACTAAGTGTGCAAAGCTTAAAGAACTTTGATGGGAGGCGGGAAGGGTCTTCTCCCTACATGAGGGTGGAATGAGCCTCTCCTGGGAGTTTCCATCTGGACATTCATGAGGGAGAGGGGAACAGCCTGAGTGGGAGTCAGAGGTGGGGATGAGCTTTATTCTAAGAAGCCTTTGGGGCCTTGACCTTGAACCTGTCTGAGCCGAGAGTAGTTGCTCCTCCCTCAGATTCCAGCTGTGATTCTCCTGGAAACTGCAGCACCCCCGGTCCCTAAGCCCCTTCTCCCCAGCATCCTAACAGGGATTGGCTACATCAGCCACAGGGCGCGTGGGGCAGCAGCGGGTGCTGGATTGAGCGGAAGTTCTTCCTCAGGAATGTGAGGACCAGGGAAGTGTCAGCCCAGCCCTGGCCCTTGCCTTGGAGCCGAGCGGAAGGGGAGAAGGAGGTGGTCTCCTGGTATTCAGGTCCCCCATCCCCCATCTCAAAGTTGGGTTTCAACGCCTGACAAATACATCTCTCCTAGGCCAAACCCTCCCCAGAGGGGACAACCTAGGTGGCACCTCCCTGTGACCTATTTTCCTCTAGGTCCCTCAGATCCTAGGCACCTGCTGGTCTGGAGGAGGGAAGGGAAAGAGTGGGTGGGAGGGGAACAGGTGAATGGGGAGCTGGGTGCCAGGCTAGAATTTCAGGGCAACACCCAAGTTGTTCCCCACGGACGCAGGCTGCAGAGCCCTGCCTGTACGAACAGGGGCAGGATGACCTGTGTCCCCGCCACAGAGACCCTTCGTGCCCTGCTATGAGTGAGTCTGAGTCACCAGGCTCTCAGCTAGCTCTCTCCTGGGGGAAGCGAGCACCCGGGTGGGCCCAGCCAGACTGACATCACAGCACAGGCCTCCTGGAGGAAGGTTGGTTCCTCTTACCTGGAGACCGGACTGAGACAAGAGTTGCTGTGTGTGTGAAGGGAGCCTGGGTTGCAGGACCAGGACGCTGCTTCCTGGGAGCAGAGTATCGAGGGGGAGGGTGGTGAGCAGCCGGGTACAGTGGGTTTCGGCCACACATCTCAGAGGGCTTGATCTCTGGGTGGGGAGTTGCACCTAACTTGTATGAAAGTGTTTGAACTGTGAAGGAGCAGCAAGATTCACCTGGCTTCTGGGAACAGGACAGAGTAGAGGAACAGCAACAAATTCAGCTTGGCAGCCATGGCAGTATTCAGACTTCGGGTCTGAACTTGAGACAGTGGATAGGAGAAGACAGAAACAGGTGAGGCTGTGAAGGTCTAATCCTGGCTGCCTGTCAGAATCACTGGGAGGATCAGTAAAATCCATTTCTTCCTGGTGGTCCTGTGCAGCTAGGCTCAAGAAGGCCTGGTCTTAATCCCAGCTGTATCTACCTCATTGAGACCCAGAGGGTGGTCCCTGGGCCAGCAGAAAGGCATTGTGAGCATCACCTGGGAGTTGTTAGAAACAGAGGCTCTGAGCACCAACCCAGACATGCAGCAGAACCTGCACTGAACAAAATCTCCAGGTGATTCTTACACACACAAATGCTTGAAAATTCCTATCCTAGAACTTTCTGATATCTCTAGTTAAGGGGCAACTCATGATCCCCACCAGACACCCTTTTAAATAGTGACCCAGGTGGCTCTGGGGTAAAAGAATCCTCCTGCCAGTGCAAGAGTCGCAGGAGATGCGGGTCCCATCCCTGGGTCGGAAAGATCCCCTGAAGAAGGAAACGGCAACCCACTCCGGTGTTATATCTTGCCTGGGGAAATCCCATGGACAGAGGAGCCTGGCCTGCTATAGTTCGTGGGGTTGCAAGAGTTGGACATAACTGAGTGTGCATGCAAGCACCATATACTAAATGCCTACTAATTCTACTAACTTTGCTAGGTAATTCTTCATGCCTTTTTTTTTTTAATTAAATTATTTCCCTGACCAGGCATTGAACCTGCACCCCCTGCATTGGAAGCGCAGAGTCTTAACTACTGGACCACCAGGGAAGGCCCAATACTGACCTTTATAGTGAAAGAAAACAATTGTTCTCTGGTCCAGATCCAAGCCAGCCACACACTGCATTTAGTGGTCATGTCTCTTCAATCTCCTTTAATCTGAACCAGTCCTCAGTCTTTGTCTTGCATGATCTTGACATTTATGAAGAGCCTGGTCGGTTATTTTGCAGAATGTGAACCTACATTTGTGACTCTGATATTTTCTCAGGATTAGATTCAGGTTATGCATTTTTGGTAAGAGTATCCAAAAGTGATATTGTATCCTTCTCAAGTGGATCATATCAGGTGCTGTGGGACACCTATTTATTCCATTACTGGTGATGTTAACTTGAATTAGCTGGTCAAAATGGTGACAGATTTCCCTCTGTAAACTACATGTCTTTTCCTTGTATAATTTTTAAAAATATTTATCTTCTTTATTACTTATTTATTTGTCTGCTCCGGGTCATATTTAGAACACACAAGATTCTTTAGCTATGGCATGCATACTCCTAGTTGCAGCATGCGGATCTAGTTCCCTGACCAGGGATCAAACCCAGGCCCCCTGCATTGAGAGTGCAGAATCTTGGCCTTTGGAGCACAGGGAAGTCCCTTCCCCATATAATTAATGAGTGTCTTCCAGGCTGAAGCTCTGAGACTATATAAATAGCCTTTCTTATCAGTCACCAATTAGACCCGTCAATGGTCCTGGCCTGCCAATGGTGATTTTCTAATTCTACCCTTCTACATTTGTTAGCTGGCATTCAACTCTGAAGAAGAGTTTTCCCCTCCTGTTTGTTTATTGTTTATTTAAATAATTGTAGACTCACAGACTATTGTTTTATTTGGTGAGCTATACTCTGTTACTATCATTCTGATGCTCACATTGTTTTAAATTTGGCCTTGGGAAACTCTTCAGACTGGTTTTTGTCTTTCTGGGACATGTCCCTACCATCATCTGAGCCCTTCTTTATTTATGTTCCAGGTTCATCTTGTACCTTCCCTGAACCACTCCTGAAACTGGCCATTTCTCCAAGACCCCTGGTTCCTTTAGGTGGAGTCTGGTATTTAGAAACCAGGACCTGGGTGTTGGGTATGCTTGTTACTACTAGGGTGTCAATACTCTTAGATGCTCTCAGTAGTCAGAACTAAGAAAAAAATAGTACATCTATGTATGCTTCTGTATGTATCTCTCAATATATATATGTGTGTGTGTGTGTGTGTATATATATACTCTCTCTATATATTTAAAATTTGAGTTCACACTGAACCTCCAATTCCAACCCAGCACCATAGAGTTTATTCTAATCTCCCTCCTTTCCATATTTGCAACTTCTTTCTCCAGTGAGAAATCTGATCCCGGGTTACTTATTTGCTCAATTCTAAGTACCCAGAGAGTAGTTTCAGAATTGCTAACCCATAAGCCTATGAAAAACAAAGCCAGAAGCAACCAATTATTAATCACCTACTCAATGCCATGTGTGGGTGGTCCTTGGCAACAAATAAGAAAGATAAACAATGAAATTAGACTGCAGTCATCACAAGGCGAGTTAAGGCTCCCAGGTGTGCTTAGGTGCCCATCTGTGGCCATTAGTTTACCTTGAGGACATAATGTGTCCATCAGGAGGGCAGTTGGGGGCAGAGACCAAAGGTCACACATCCTTCTCTTACGGCAATGCTGAGGGAGTGGCCAGCCTCAATGCCCCAGAGAGGTGACCTGGCCTACCCACCTGGTCCTCAGTCCCCGAGGAGACACTGAGGCAGCTGTCAGAGCTGATGCCACCACATGTTTTGGTCCCATCAGGCACTGTCCTGGCCAGAATCCACTGCTACCAAGCAACCCTAGGTAATACGTGTGGATTCCCTGGCTTGGTGGCAAAGAGGACCGGCCTTGCTCAGGCCACTATGACCACCCACTCCACCTGGCTGTTGCTTCTCGCTGTGGACTCATAAATTGGTTCTTGAGTTCTGACTGCTCAATTTTGTGGGCCAGCCTTGCCTAAACCTGGATAGGGGTGAATTCTCTACCTGCTGCCTGTGGGACTTGCCTGGGGCCAGCCTTGCCCTGGCCTGTCTCTCTGAGCTCCACTTAGAGCATCTTCCAGCCCTGGGAAGGGTGTGAAGTGAGCCCTGCCCTCCAGGGATTCACAATCTGAAGAGGAGGAAGGCAGCCGGACAAAGGAAGCCCAAGCCTTAGAGTGGCCCAGCGTGGCATCCCCTCCTCATGCCCATGTGCGCATGGGCACAGGGGGCTCATGTGGTGGGGCTGGGGGTCAGGAAGGGCTCCAGAGATCTTTAAGTTGAGTCCTGAAAGACAAGTGGTTGTTCCCCAAGACGATGCAGGGTAGAGGGAGAAATGTGAGGGGAGGGAGGGAGACAAGCTGGGCTGGTGCTGGCTAACAGGGTGACTTGGGTTGGGGACAAAGGGGCAGGGTCCTAAATGGCCTTTGAGGAAACTCCAGAAAGCCAGGAATAACCAACGCTGGGTTTCTTCAGCTCTGAGATGCACTCAATTCAAGAGTGCATTATAAATTTAGTATTTTTTTAATTCTATTTTATTTTTAAACTTTACATAATTGTATTAGTTTTGCCAAATATCAAAATGAATCCGCCACAGGTATACATGTGTTCCCCATCCTGAACACCTACAGGCCTCCCCCTACCTCCCGTTCAGGACACTCGAACATATTGTCATCTGTGGGTTTGGGCAGGCACAAAGGATGGGGAAGGGACGTATCTTCTGATTTACAGGTGACACTGGCTTTTGGCCCAGGGACATAAGAGAGCCCTAAAACCCGGTTACTTGCTCTAGATGGAACAGTCAATGACAAAAGCGCACATTCACATTCTCCTGTGCCACCACCCGCAGATGGAGCACAGGGAACAAGTCGGGGTGGAGGGAGGCTGTCTGGGGTTTTTGTGGGATTTTTGCATTGGCTGACGAGGCTAAGCAGGCTCAGTGGGGAAAGGGGCCGATTCCCAAGATACCAACAGGATTTGGGGAACCTCAGTGATGGGCTATGAGAGGGGGACAAGTCTACGTGAGACAGCAGTTTTGCCCTCAGGGCGCAGTTGGCAACTTCTGGACATAATTTTGGTTGTTACAGCTCTGAGGGGTTGCTAATGGCATCCTCCAGTGCACGTGACCGCCCCCTCCAACCCGACCCCCCAACACAGAATTCCCCAGTCCTGCACATCAACAGTGCTGAGACTGAGACTGGCCTGAGGTGACTCGTGGATGCTGATGTGGACGTTTCTTTCTAAGTGTCACAAGACCCCTACAGTGTAGGTTTTACCCCGCTTTAACAGATGGGGAAGTTGAAATAGAGAAAGGTTAATCTGCTGTGTTGCTCTCACGGTAAATGATTGAACTGAGGTTGGCATTGAAGACTGCCTGCCTTTAGAATATTCAGTTCAGTCCACTGGAGCGGTTTGGACAAATGGAGATTCGGCTAAAGTGAATTTAGGTTGTTTGCATCTATTATAAATAGAGCGAGGCAAGACAAAGTGGGTGAAAATAAATTTGAATAGCTGAAATGTTCAACAAAGAGGTCTTCATTAACTAAACAGTGTGTAAGGTATTTGCAGAACTCACTAACGTGTTAACTGTGGTCAGAAACATTCATTGATTCTATCGCTTTATAAAAAAAATTCACAAAAATAATCAAACAAGTAGAGGAGACATATTGGCGTTAAAATAAACTAGGAAGGAAAACCCTCCCTTAAACCTCACCCAAATTCCACAGCCTTTTTTGTTTTGATTGTTGCTTATTATTGCTTGATGAGTTTTTCATTATTTAAATTCCTTTTTCCCCTTTCTTTTACAAAAGCAATACTGCTCGTTTAGGAAAACCAGAAAATTAGGTCAGTCCAAAAATATACGAAGAAACTTTGCAAAGAGCCTTGTGCCCACTCACTCCGCCTAGGTCAGATGTAGCATATTTTTCCAGACCTTTCTCTGTAGACATTCATATGGATGTATTTCCCTTCATTCTTTCTCTTTCACTCTCTAACTCTTGGTTTTCCTTTTCAGCAAAAATAGGATTATGCAGTACTTTTCTGTTTTGTAAACTCATACTTTATTCGGCCAGTCCCCTATTTTTGGACACTCAGATTGTTTCCAACCTTTTGCTGTTACCAACCTCACAATACGGTGATGAAAACGAGCATACTGCAACCACGTGTGACACACACAAACCTCCCAGCTATACTGTTAAGTGAAAAACGCCAGACGCAGACCTGTACAGTGTGATACCATTTACAAAATATTCTAAAACCAACAAGCAAAACTAGGCTGCAGTGCGTACAGATGTCTACTCAGGAGGAAAGTTATAAAGGCAAGAAAGGATATGATTATAGCAGAAGCAGGGTTGCCCTTTTGGGTAACGAGGGTTCTGTGTTGGGAAAGGCCTTTGGGGGTGCCTGAGGGCTGACAGTGTCCTGGTTCTCGACGGGGTCGTGTCTATATGGGTGTTTATAATAATTCACTAAGCAGTACATTTATGTTTTATGGACTTTTATCTATATGTGTAACATTTAATGATAAAGTTTTTAAATGAACAGAATTAAAATATTAATAATTGGCTAAAATATTAACTAGATATTTAAAGCAGAGAGTAAAACTATTCTGAAATTTAAGCAACATACTTGAAAAGGCGCAAAAGAATGCACTCCTCTTTTTTTTAATTAATTAATTAATTTATTTTACTTTACAATATTGTATTCATTTTGTCATACATTGACTTGAATCTGCCATGGGTGTACATGTGTTCCCCATCCTGAACCCCCCTCTCTCCTCCCCTCCCCATCCCATCCCTCTGGGTCATCCCAGTACACCAGCCCTGAGCACCCTGTATCATGCATCGAACCTGGACTGCCAATTCGTTTCACATATGATAATTTACATGTTTCAATGCCATTCTCCCATATCATCCCACCCTCACCCTCTCCCACAGAGTCCAAAAGACTGTTCAATACATCTGTGTTTCTTTTGCTGTCTTGCATACAGGGTTATCGTTACCATCCTTCTAAATTCCATATATATGCGTTAGTATACTGTATTGGTGTTTTTCTTTCTGGCTTGCTTCACTCTGTATAATAGGCTCCTGCATTCCTCTTCAATGCTACATCAAAATTCTAGTTTTTGGAAAGTAAGGTGGAATGTCCTTTTTAGACCAAATTGTCCCTCAGGCTGAATTGTTTTCCTCTAAACTTCTTCTCAATCAAATTATTTGCTATCAAATTGCTTTTATTTTTGGCCAAGTCATCTGGATTATTCTAAAACTCAGGCAATTTCCATGGCTCTCATCGTGCTGCCTTCATTGTGTTTTGATGGTGATAAAGTCCTTAACATGTAGGAGAAAACTCATTCCGAGTCTCACTATCTGCTCTCGGGGCACATGACTTTGGAGACTATTGTCTGCTTCAGCTCTGAATTAGAAGTTCGTCTCTTACTCATTCACTCACTCACCCATCCATCCATCCATCTATCCATTTGTCCATCCATCCATCCCTCCATCCAGCCATTCAAGCATCCATCCATCCAGTGTGCTGGGCACTGGCCTAGGACAGAGCCACAGAGGAGAGTCAAGCCTCTGGTTTTGCACAGCTGTATTTGAATACCAGACAGAAAAAAAATGACTTGTCCTGTGGGGATAAAGAGAAATGAATCAGGGTGGGTGGGCAGTGGATTGAACTGATATGCAGTTTTATGCAGTTTTATGCAAAGGGGGTCAAGGAGTTCTCTGGGGTCAGCTGATGTTTGTGCAGAGCCCTGAGTGAAGGGAGGTGGCCGGGCTACCCTTCTAGGCAGAGGCCCAGCCCCTAGGCTAGGGCAGGTGAAACAAAATGAGTGAGGGGTAGGATGGTAGGATCTGAGCTCAGGGAGGGTAGTTGTTCAGTTGCTCAGTCATGTCCAACTCTTTGCAACTCCATGAGGGCCTTTTTGAATGAGTTGGCTCTTTGCATCAGGTGGCCAAAGGATTGGAGCTTCAGCTTCACCATCAGTCTTTCCAATGAATATTCAGGGTTGATTTCCTTTGGGATTGACTGGTGCAATCTCCTTACTGTCCAAGGGGCTCTCAAGAGTCTTCTTTAGCACCACAGTCTGAAAACATCAGTTCTTCAGCTCTCAGCCTTCTTTATGATCCAACCATAAGGATTCTGTCATATACTCTCACATCCATATATGACTACTAGAAAAACCATAGCTTTGACTATATGGACTTTTGAAATCGGCAAAGAGATGTCAGGGAGGGTGGCCAGGACCAGGTCAGGTGGGGACTCAGATGGGATTCAGATGAGACACAGATGTGCTGCTGAGCCAGGTGGAGTTCGGCAAGGGGGTTTGGGCCATTAAGGAAGGCTGAGATCTGAAGTCTGTTTCGAAATGCTCATAGATGGGGGTGGGGAGAGCCTGGGGTGGAGTGAAGGGAGCAGAACCAGGGAGGAAGTTTTGCTGCGCCCTGTGCTGTCTTGAGCTGTTAGCCCCCATTCTGGGGGCCCCTACTTGCTCTGGTTTCCCCTATGGGCCTCTTTATGAGACCCGAGAGCTTTGCTCTGTGGTAGCCCCTTCACAGGAGAAGGCAATAGCAACCCACTCCCCTACTCTTGCCTGGAAAATCCCATGGATGGAGGAGCCTGGTTGGCTGCAGTCCATGGGGTCGCTAAGAGTCGGACACGACTAAGCAACTTCACTTTCACTTTTCACTTTCATGCACTGGAGAAGGAAATGGCAACCCACTCCAGTGTTCTTGCCTGGAGAATCCCAGGGGCAGGGGAGCCTGGCGGGCTGCAGTCTATGGGGTCGCGCAGAGTCGGACACGACTGAAGCGACTTAGCAGCAGCAGCCCCTTCACAGTGGAGACTTGGCATCCAGCCCACCTGGCGACAGGCCCCTGTGACTGGTGTGTTCATGACTGAACACAAGAGCCTGTACTGTCTCTTCAATTGCATCTGTCCATGACGACGCCCCTCACAGATCCACGACGCCCCTCATGGCAGCCTGTCAATAATGACTGGACCCTGATTCTGTTAGACGGTCTGCGTGCCAACTTGCTATCCAGGGGTCATCACAGATGTGGAGAACGTGCCAGCCACACTAGACTCCAGGTTCCCACAGTCGTGTTGAATGGCCAAGGGCTGAGGACAGTGTTCCATTTACACTGCCGGGCGCCATCTTGCAGATTGGCCTGTGTCCACTAACCCATGGTCCACTTGGTGGGGCCATGAGTAATTTAATAAAATGCTGACATTTGTGGGTGATTTACTTTTTAAAAATATGCACTAGAGCAGATTCCAGGCTAGTCCTATAAAAACACTATTCTCATTTGCTTTCAATTCAGTGAACTTTCTTGAGTTGGGAAGAAAAGGCGGTGTTCCTTCCGCTTCTGACAGGTGACTCAGACCCAGGTCAACTCTTCCGCTGCCTCCAGCCTGTGTGGAAAGCCCTGGAGGAGCCCAGTTCCTCTAGACGAGGTGGGGTTACCTTCTGCCCCAAGGCAGCTCTCTTTTATATTTTGGAAAATTCATTTCCACTACTTAAAGAAAAACACTTCACCTTCCCTCTCCTCACTGTTGACCCTCATCACCTCACCCTGGCTTAGTCAACCTCACTTCCCCCTGATTGCAAAAGAAAAGACCGGAAACTTTTTCATTATACACAGGCAGTGCTCCTATATGACCGTCCTCTTTGTTCTCTACATGAGTAGATCTGAAATGACTTCCAAATTTACATATATTAAAGTAGGAAACTTTTAAAATAAAAATCAAGGTGAAAGAAAAGACTAGGGGGAATTTAGAACACTAATTACAAATCACATAGTCTCACATAATTACTAAAGGTGAGGTGTGCATTTAACTCTGAGCTTCCCAGCAGCCAAAGCAAGAAGACAAAGATGATCAACTCCATGATTCACCGTTTCTCTGAGGAAACACACACCCTTTCTTCAGGGAAAGCACTGGGATTCTTGCACTGGGTTCTGAATTTTTGCCCCGCCTTAAAGGACCTGAACTGAAGTGAAGTGAAAGTCATTCAGTCACATCTGACTCTTTGTGACCCCATGGACTATAAAGTCCATGGAATTCTCTTGGCCAGAATACTGGAGTGGGTAGTCTTTCCCTTCTCCAGGGGATCTTCCCAACCCAGGGATCGCACCCAGGTCTCCCGCATTGCAGGCGGATTCTTTATCATCTGAGCCACAAGGGAAGCCCAAGAATACTGGAGTGGGCAGCCTATCCCTTCTCCAGCAGATCTTCCTGACCCAGGAATTGAACCGGGGTCTCCTGCGTTGCAGGAGGATACTTTACCAACTGACCTATCAGGGAGGCCCTTAAATGATCTAAGTGTGATGAAGAGAGAGGTCCTACCCTGATGATCTGTTTCCATTGATGCTTTTTCTAGACCCCATGCAGTTACTGCCTGGTGCTGGTCTGCTTGACCAGCAACTGCTTTGACTCAAGCTTTTAACTCCAAAATTGCAGAGAATGTCACCATGTCTGTAGTTGCTCAGAGTTCACACCTGAAGTGTGGCTTTTCCTTGACTGTCTGGCTAGTGCTCTAGCTCTGATTGGTCTGAATTTGCTGTTGGAAAGATGCATGCAAAGGCCGGGACTTGAGCATCTAGCACTCTTTTGATGAGTTACTTGAAAATGTCTCTCAGAGCCACCCCTGCACCGCCTGCTTTCTCTTTGAGGGTTGCCCTTACAGGGCTGGGGGATTCTGGGCTAGTTTTTTTTTTTTTTAATATTTATTTACTTGGCTGTGCTGGGTCTTAGCTGTGATACACGGGACTCTATGATTGCAGCACGTGAACTCTTAGTTGCGGTATGTGGAATCTAGTTCCCTGACCAGGGAGTGAACCTGGGCCTGAACCTGGGCCCCCTGCATTGGGAGCTTGGAGTTTAGCCACTGGACCACAAGGGAAGTCCCATGTCAGGGAAGTCCCATTAGGGCTAGTTTTGCCTTTCTGAGCAGCACCCCGGGTGAGGGACCACCTGAAAACTGTGGCGGTCCCCCACAGTCAGTCACCTTCTGTCCCTGAGTCAGCCTTTCTCTGCTCCTCCTCTCAGTTTAACCACTTTCTGTCCACAATTTGTTGTCTAAACAGCACAGTCAGAATGACATATTTGAACACTTCCCTACCCTCTAATGTAATTTTACTTTCCAGGCTGATTTCTTTCTGAAAGTCAGAACTTTGTTTCCTGAAAATCTGTTGCATTCCTGACACTCCTCCAGCTCCTATCCTTGCTAGTGAACTAACTCTCATTGCTCAAAGACACTAAACTTTCTGACCACCAGGCCCTGGACTTTCCACACCATGTTTCCCTTAATTCCCTCAACAGCCCCAAGAAGTAAATACTATTATATGTTCACTATGCAGACCCAGGAAACTAGAGCCAGGTCACCCAGAGTGGAAAGGGTGGGATCCTTCTGAGCAGAGTGTGTGTGTTTGACCGTCACCTGGGACCCCCTTCTGAGGCATCTAAGGGACACAATGCTCCTCCTGAGGACCTCTCCTCCCACTTGGCCATCCTGCTTGTCTTCATGGATCAGAATTCTCTCTGGTGTTTCATGAAAACATCTTCTGCCTTCTGGGAGGTGAGAATATCAACCAGGCAAGGCAGGAGTTAGTCAGACATTGTGTTTTTAACTGAACAAACTTCCCAGCAGATGGATGTTGGGTCTCCTATCCCCCTGCGCTCTGTGCAGGGCTGGGGACAGCCTCCAGGTGTCTTCTCTCCCAGGTCATGCTTTCTCTGAAGGCAGGCGGATCCTTGACACAGAGCTCTCTGCTTTGACTGTCCTCGCCCACCTCTGCCCCAGGTGCGGCCAAAGGGATTCTATAAAAGAACACCCCACCACCATCCCAAGGCTTCTCAGGGGGCGCTAGTGGTAAAGAGTCTGCCTGCCATGCAGGAAACTTAAGAGATGGGGTTCAATCCCTGGGTCAGGAAGATCCCCTGGAGGAGGGCATGGCAACCCACTCCAGTATTCTTGCCTGGAGAATCCCATGCACAGAGGAGCCTGGCAGGCTAAAGTCCATGGGGTCACACAGAGTCAGACACGACTAAAATGACTTAGCACACATGCTGAGGCCACAGTGAACCCCTTCAACACTCCAAGTTCCCCAGCCATCAGCTCTTCCGTGGTCTTGGGGCCACTGCCTTGGCTCCAGTGCTGGTTCTTACCTCAGTTACCCACCAAGTCTGGAGCCTGTGTTCACAGAGATGCTGCCTTTGCTCCCAAGGAAGGAGGTTGGAGGAAGCTCCAGCTAGACAGAGCTTACCCTCCAATCTGCCTGAAGGAGGGTCCCTCACTCTCTTCCTGCATGTGGCTTCCTTTCCCTTTGGGCAGCCTGTCACCCCTAGTCAGCAGCCCCAACCACTTTGTCTGGGCTCCACACGGCCACTCCACAAGTCTCACCTGGGACAGAGGGGGCAGAGAGCGGACTTTCCACCCAGTCAGTGCTGAGCCCTGAACAGGATTTCCTGTGGGGCCCTTGAGCCCTGGAAGCTGACTATCCCAAACAGAGGGGAAGGCCAAATGGTCTGTACGCACAGGCCTGCTGTACCAGGGTCTCCGTGCAGGGAGTTTCACTGTGCCCCTCCTCGTCTAGGTCACATGACACCCAAGAGGTGGACAAAGCAGTGCTTGGTGGTGATGGGGTGATGGGGATCTGCCTATGCTAAGCAGATCTGTATGTGGTAAAGCTGGTTGAATCAGGAGAGTGATGTCACGGGGTCGTCAACCCAAAAGACATGGTAGAGAAAGAGCATCTTCAGTGCTTGGACAGAACGTCCTCTTTCAGGAGCTGCCTGGGTTGCTGCCACGGGCTCCGTGTTAGGGTCCAGAGACGGTGGTTATTCCTCACCACAAGCGCAGAGAGGAGAGATCTAGGGGAGGGTGATGACCAAGCCATGACAATCCCCAACTGTCTTGTGCTTTCCCTGTTTCGGCCCCGCTAACTGGAGCTGAAGGCTCCTCCACAGAAAGTAGGTGGCTGCATTCAAAGGCTTAAAACAGAAAAGGTGTCTATGCATGCAAAACTGATTACAACTTGACACAATTGCAATTTGCAAAATTTGAGGCAAGGGAGAGTGGGGCTCTGGCCAGAGGTCACCAGCCCCGTGGACTCAAGGCAAGATGCCTCAGCCTTCTCTCTGCGTCCCCACCTATGAAATGGGCATAATGATGGCACATCCCCAGGGCTGTGAGAGTTCCTGGCCAGGGGTTGGGGGGCACAGGGCAGAGCACTCAGTGCTTAATAAGCACTCAGTACGTGTAAGCTGACCATGGGCCCAAATAGCAGAAGAGAAGAAGACTCTTTTCATCAGGCTACTGTGAACAAAGTCAGGAAACCTTGAAAATAAGATTTGTCATCTGTGGGAGAGGTTCTCTTTAAGTGAGAGCTGTCTTGGTTATCTGTGGTTTAAAGCTTCCTCTCTCGGCCACAGTAAACAGGGGTCCTGATGCGAGGCAGAATGTAGCTTTCTTCCATGTTGCTGGCAAGTTAGTTTTGGTGGATTCAGTTTGGAGCCTGTCCACAGAGATGGGTCCCAGACTCACATGTCCTAGGAGGGCCTACCATATAGCCCCGCTTTTGGGGGAGAAAACAGAACAGGTAGGCCTTAGCTTTTCCCAAGTAGAACTAGCAGAAGGAGCCTTTTTCATAACACCCTCACGTCATCATAGTTCACTTTTGGGGCACCATAAAAATCTTTCAAAATTTTTAGGTGGTTTTAGAATAAGAAGCCACTGGCCAAGAAGAAAGAAGCTTTTTCCTTAACTCTGAACAAGTGCTCTGCTGTGGGAACGATGTCAGGTCAGGACGGTGCACTCAGCTCAGCAAACTTGCCTGGCCAAGGACTTGAACACTAAGCCTGCTGCTCTAGAAAGGAACTCCGAGGGCAGGGTTTTGTGTGTTTCGTTCATTGGTATGTCTTCATCTCTAAGACAGAGCCTGGCCCCACCCAGGCACTCAATCCCTGTTTGTCAAATGAATGACTAGAAAGGGACTTCCCTGGTGGTCCACGGGCTAAGACCCTGCGCTCTCAATGCAGGCGGGCAGTTCAATTTCTGTTCGGGGAACTAGGTCTCGCATGCCATAATGAAGACTTAAGACCCGAGTGCCACAACTAAGACCTGGCACAGCCAAATAAGTGAATAAAAAATAATAAATATTTCAGAACAGCAGCAACAAGGGAAGTCTGAGTGGCAGTTACAGCCAGAGGAGTCTGAAGGAGAGATGGTTGGGATTTAACATGTGTCTTTGGTAGGATCGTGGATCAAGAAAAACAAATGAAGTCCAAATAAATTTTTTAAAAATGAATGAATAAATACAAATTAACCAAAGGGTTTAATATGTGAAAAAACAAATTTCCTAAACTGGGTGTGCTTTCTCCTCTCAGTGACTTGTCTTTCCTGGTGTGGTGTCCCCCTTGCACCCCATCACTCACCATGGGCTCCCAGCCACACCCCAGTCCCAGGAGCTCTCCCTTCTCCCTCACCTGCCTGGTTGTACTGACTCTTTGCCTGCAAGGGAAAACTTTCTCCAGGGCCCAACCTGAATGTCACCAGCTCTATGATTTCTCATAGCCTGTCCCGGTATGATTTTATTCCACCACTGACTGTATTGCATCGAATGGTGAGTACATCGCCCTCTTCCCCACCAGACCACGGGCTGCCAGAAAGGCAGGGTAGTCTGGTTTGCTGCGTGGCCCTGCACGCAGTCTGCATGATCAGATGTATTGCAGTGGAGCAGAGCCAAAAGCGAGTGCCTGAGCAGGAGAACAGGAGGAAAGCATCGGGGAAGGGCCTCAATCGGAGCCACACGATCAAAGCTCCCATTACAGAATCCAAGTCCTGAGAACTTCTGGCCAGCAAATTTTCCATGATTATTAAAAGGAAAAGAGAAACCTGATGAACTCAGTTCTCAAGTAAAAAACCACGAAAGGTTAAACTGGGTACAAAACATCAGGAAGACGAGAATTTCTTTAATAATGAAATAATTTATTATTTGTTAACGGTTGAACAATACAGAAGTTTACATATACACAGCAAAGATTCTCTAAAACATGGAGTAGTTCTCAAAATGCATGTACTAACTGTAGTAAAAAGCACCATTCTCTATGTCTTGACACAGGATTTACATTGGCATCATATTTACATCAAGAAATAAACATCTGGAAACAGAAATTCACACTCTTGTCTGCTGCTCCCTGTTTCGGCTGTTTACTGTTAGGGGGATGGCCCCCAACGTTGATGATTGACAGCGACATTCCTAGAGCACCAATTCTAAGGACAGGGGTCAAGGCAAGCTTGGTTCTCTGGTGAAAGCTAAAATGAAGAAAGCCCTCTCAATCCTCCACACCCTCCAGACAGAATAAGAAATCAAAATTTAAAATCTGGGTAAATCTTAGAAACAAGTGCTTTACTAATTCTTATTTTATGATTTTGAGAGAAGACAAAGATACTCAATTTCTTCAGCCATTTAATAGCTGATGGTAACAGTGCCAGGCAATTATTTCTTCTTTCAGAAGATAGGGTAAGAAAATCATCCATGTAATAAATTAATGAAAAAATCATGATAAATCACATATCATACCCCCCTGCCCCTATCCCCAAATATTTCCAAAAACAAAACATCCCACAGTCTACAGAGATCTGATCGTGTAGAATGAGAAAAAACACCTCATCTAAAAGGGTCTTTGGGTCATCTTCTCCCAGGAAGGGTTTTTAAAATCAGGAGTAGCCAGCTACTGAAACCTACTGCATCCAAGAGTTAGACATACAAAAATAAGAGATTGACATGCAGGAAATTGCTTTGCAGCCTTTGACTTTCTGGTGTTCAACACAGAGGGCAGGTAAAAGGGGAAGACAAAGACACTCGGGAAAACGAAGAAGAAAGAAAGGAGTGAGATTTGGGGGACTAAATGGATTATAAAGCACAATGAAAGTGGTATCCTTGCCAATTCAGTATGATATAAAAACCTGTTATATATCTGCATATACTTTTCAAAAGTAAGTTTTCTCTTTAAAGGATGGGGGAGAGGAAGAAGGAAGTCCACAAAAATGATTAAGCCCCAAGATA
>NW_011494787.1:1769867-1787814 GCF_000754665.1 Bison bison bison
CAAGATATTGCTAGGCAGTTGTTCTGAACATTACAATCCTACCGTTTATACTTTTTTCCCCCACACCCCAAGATTGGCTTTTGGCCACTTGAGGGACAGAGAAGAGACCCATAGGAAACCCAGGGAAAGACCCTTTGCTTCCTTCGAAAAAAAAGGAAAGGTTAAAGGAGAATGCCCATCTTTAAAAAAAAAAAAAATCCTCAAGCCACTTAAGTGGCCAAATGTAGGGTCAGGGCCTTCTTAGAGCTCAATTCTGAATCAGCACTGAAATTATTTTAGCTTTGGGTTGACAGGAAGAAAAATCTAGGTCCTGCTCAAAAAGGTGATGGTCTTTGAAACACTAGCATAGATATGTGACTAGAGAAAGGAGCCGTGGTCACTATCAGCACCTTGAATCCAGATCTCTGCTTAGCAAAAGAAACCAAAAACACCCTGGGTGCGTGCCCGCCATTCTAAGCCAAAAGGCAGGGAAAGTTAGGTCTTCTGGGTGTTAGCAGAAGCACACAGAGATTTTCTCACTGCATGAAATTAAACTGCACTACGTACTCTTTATTTTCTCACTTGCATTGCAATGGTTATCAATAAGAGTGTAGATTTCTTCTTAGTTTCTTAAAACCAGTTTTCACATAAAAATATGCATGTGCCTATATTTACACACATCTATTATTTACGTACAACAGTCAAAGTCTTAAAGGCTGGGGTTTATATCTTTGCCCATCCCCTCCCCCCAACAACCCTAATAGAAAGGTTTTTCATTTTGCTTAAAAAATTAAAAAAAAGAAAGAAAAACCAGAACCAAAAAGACTGTCTAGCTTTTAACAGTCATGCTGGTGGATAAGTGAATGGCAGGGCAGATTGGCAAATCAGGGGGCTGATTAGCCACGTGGGGAAGAGGATTAGCTGCCTTGGGCTGAGTTTGCTGGTCCTGAAGCTTACAGTTTTGGTTAGAGAGAGGCTTGTCTGGCACGCTGATTTGGTCTACCTCGAGCTTTGAAAGTTGGGTCTAACCCTGGTGTCAGTTTATCACAAGTGCATTAAAAATATAGAGATCTATCAAGTTCCACATTTATATGCCATCAAATGGAAAAGGACCAGACAAACAGTGCAAAGGTCAAATAATCACTATTTTATATCGGGACAGTACATTTCATATTTCAACCGAAAGACAAAAATGCAGTTTAACTCAAAAGGCACAACAATTAAAACACAGAAAATAACGGCATCTCTCAGATGCCTTATTTCTAAATTAAACAAACAAAATACATGAGTTTTGTTCCCTTCCCTCCCTCAACGCAAGCCCACAAGCTTTTCCCAAAGTCTTAAGTTTTCGATGCCATACAGCATCCAGCATCGTGGACTTGTGAGGCGCTTGAAGGTAGCAATTAAAATGCTTGCGAGGTCTAGTGAATGGCATTCAAAAGGGACCTCAAAGTGCAGTTATATCTTTTTTCAAACATGTTACAGGCTGAGCTGGCTCTTTGAACACTATCACTCTGCTTAAATTCAGGAAGCAGGCTTTAAAAATGCAAAAGGCATACAAGTTGTATTTCAGTGCAAATCTTCAGCTGGTAATTGGAAAAGATTCCAACAATTAAAAAACAGAAAAAAGAAAGAAAAATCTTTTGTATCACCTGCCCCTCCCCCCACCCAAAGCTGAAATGAAGAGAAAAACAGAACAAAACAAAAATAGAAGAATTACAGATGACTTTGGAATCATTTAGGAATCCACTACTTCCAATTAAAATTTTTTGAATACATTAAGAAATCATTTAAAAAGCAAAAATAAACACAAAGGTAATGTTTCAGACTGCTCTTCACGTCTAGAGTGAGCTTCCGTGTGGAGTGCGTTTGAACTTTTAGTTGTGGGCAAGGAGGGGGCGCTGAGGAGGTGCGAGGCTGTGCTGGGGGAGACCGCAGGCCAGCTGGGGGCACAGGTGGCCACCACTCCCGCTTCAGCCAGTGAGCCCTTAGGTTGCAGTGCGGCTGTAGATTTTAGGAATGTTCTCATCACTTTGTGACACACACTCTGTTTCAGCGTCACAGTTATTACAAATGGTTCAAATTCAATGAAAAAGGTTCGCCAGAGGTTGGAAACATCGAGACCTCGAAAATATGAATGCAAAAATATTAAGGGGAAATGAACCAATTTTGTAGATACCTACATACAAAGTTTCTAGAACATCTATAAAAGCACAAAGTCATAAGAATTTATTTTCCATTACATTAGTTTATATAAAATGAATAAATAGTATTTATAGATTTAATGTGTCTTATGTACATATACATGTGCTCTGTTTTAGCTTAAATAAAAATGCTACAAAGTGGGAGACCACTTAAGGGAGAAATCATAACCAGAAAGAAAAATCAGCCTTTTAAACTATCAACCCAAAAGCCTCCATAAAGAAGTTTCTGGGTGCGTCCAAAAACAGTGAGGAAGGATTCTAGTAACACTGTACCATCCCCTCCTGTTCACCTGCAACAGAGAGTAGAAATGTGGACTTTTCCCCTTTCACTGATGATGGACACTAGCTCAGCTAGCGCCAAAGCTCAGTTATTGCTGAAAGTTACATAGGAAAATAGATTAAGATTGGACCAAATATCACTTATTCGGGAAAAAAAAAAAAAAAAAGAGGCATAATCAGTTTGTGTTAAGTGGGAAATGGAGATCTCATTTATCTCTGAGGTAGGAAAAAAAAACGTTCCAGAGACAAGTAGCAAAACCAACTGGAAGGGGAAACATGCCTTCAGAGAGCAGGCACAGCACGGACCCAGGGACAGCGCACAAAAACAGACCATACCATTGCGTTTGTGAGGACAAATGATGTTGGAACTTCTGTAAGCAAGGTGTCCATCCGAAGGTTAGAAATACTGCTCCTGTCTGCACGGGGGTTGGGGCGTTCACTCGGGGTGTGTGTATACGTGTGTGTCTGTGTGTGTATGCGTGAGAAGGGCGTGTTTTCTGGAGGTATTCCTGACTCGTCACGGGTGGTGAGGGCCAGGGCTAAGTGCTCTTCAATGCCACTTTCAAAGCTTACTTTGGAGTTCTAAGATCAAGATCTCCACTTGAAAAGTTTGTTTCCTTCAGTTTCCTAAGCACAAGACACATTTGGACATTTCTGCTAGGCATGTCACACAGGAAGCCAGAAAACGTTAAGGAAGGTCTAGAAGAACACACGGGACAGTAAGTAAGAGGGGGAACTACCGAGATGTGTGAGGGGCTTATTCGGCCTCAGAGTTCTTGGATGCTTCAAACGGATTGGAATGTACAGTCTCTCAGAGAGACTTGTGGAGAGAAAGAGAGAAGCTAGAGGATGCAATCAGAAATCCAGGATCCTGGTCGGCGTCCCCCAACTTCGTGCGGGGCTAAGCAGCATTCTGCCACCCCAGACTGAGCAACATGGAGTCGAGATGCCCCCGGGTGTCCTGGCTGCACTGACTGGCTCAGCAGGGCCGGCCTGCCCGACACTGGGCAGGTGCGGGCTGCTCAACCCTTTTTGAGATGGAAATTGGGGATTTAAAAAAAAAAAAAAGAAAAGAGAAAAAGAAAAAGGAAAAAACAGAAACCCACAATCCTAAGCACTTCCTTGACAACTTTAAACGCAGCTGCTCTTGGTGACGTGGTACACGGAAGCCGACGTGCGAGGGGATTGTGGGCAGGTCCCATACGCTACCTAAATTGGAGCCGACAGGGAGGACCATCCGGGCGGCAGCCGAAGCGACCACGCTCTCCTAGAGACCAAGACACGTCGTCTTGTGACTGTCCTGGAGCTTTATTCTCTTGACGCTGGAGCTGGAGTAGCCCTCATCACTGCCCAGGCTTTGCATGCTTCCCCGCTCGTCCGAGTCGCTCACGCTGCTGCAGCTCCAGTCCAGGTCGCCCGTGAGATAGTCTGTGCTCTCGACGTCCACGTCAATCTCTTCTGTGGGGACGAGACAGACCTTGGTGAGGGCCCGCTTTGGGAAAGACGAGCTCGGCGGCGGGCCCTAACCGCTGAGGGACCAGGAGGCCGGCTCCTGCAGGTCACACCCCTTGACTTCTCTAAGTCAGGGGGCTTCTTGGTCCCCCCTCTGCCCGGGTGGAAGGGGGCGGGGGCGGGGGGAGGCTCACCCCTGTCGGAGTCAGAGCGCTCCGAGGAGACAGTGGAGCCGGTGCTGTCCATCCGTATCCTCTCGATGCCCAGCTTCTCCAGCTGCCTCTTCAGGTGCCGCTGCTCTCGCTGCAGCTGGTCGATTTGGTGAATGGCTTTTCTGTCACAGTCTTCAAGTTTCTGTGGGTCGAAGGGGCAGTTGTTGAAGGGCGCGGGCACATTTCACAATCGGTGATGGCCCCGCACCTCCCTGTCTAGAGGTGAAATATGCCAGTTTCCCACAGAAGCCGTCTGCCGTGTCCCTTGTTGAGCTTCTTGCGGGGACAGCGAGCTGACTGGCTGGTGACCCCGTTTTCATCTACCTTTATCACCATCAACAGCACTGTGGAACCTGCACTGTTGTGTGGATTCCAGGGTGAGCTGACACACTGGCACCGGCCCCCTCAACTGCCACAGTGAAAAGACCATGGCGGGAACCCCCAACCTGGTCTCCCTTGTCTGTGGTGACGCCTCCCCCAGCACCTACTCTCTGAGCAACTGTGTGTGACAGAAGCTTAAGAAACATACCTTTTCCTTTAAAGGTATGTTTATTCAAGTACACATCCCAGTTACACTGGTGACTTTTTGTGTCAGGCCAAGTCTCCGTTAACTTCTGTCTGTTGGCGGGAATGATATTCCCTTTTGAAGTTCTCATTCCGAACTGTCCAAATAAGAGCTTAGAAAACACATTTTCCTAAATCACTTTGTTTTCACAAATCTGTTCTCCAGTGTCTCAGATAATTCTTCAGATAATTATGAAGATTGTGTAATTGTGGTTGTTTTGCTCTAAACAGAGGTTCTTGCCCCCTGCTGCAGAACTGCCATGTATGCAGGCTACTAACTATAATTCAAGTGACATGTGTCCGCTTGTGACTATAACTATAAAAACACGCTAAACAGTGATTTTGGCCCAGGATTTTACCCTTTGCTTTTCAAGACACATACTGTGTGCTGACTTTGTTTCAGACCCTCTGGGAGGTGCTGGGGATACAAGGTGAACACAAAGATCTGGTCCCATCCTTGCCTGTACTCTAACATAGTGGACGGAAACAAGTGAACAGTCACACAAACCATGGTCAGAGGTCAACTGTGACGAGTCCTAAAGGGAGAGATTCAGCAGTAAGGACCATCTCTTAACAGGAAGAAGGCAACTCAGTCATGGAAGGCGTCCCTGCACCGCGATACCTGTGCTGAGGTCTGAAGGATGACAAGAAGTCATCTAGGTGAAGAAGGGAGGGAAGAGCGCACCACGCAGAGGGCACAGCATGTGCAAAGGCCCCGCGGTGAGAGAGCCTGACAAGGGCAAGGGACTGAGCGCAGGGCTGGGTGGGGAGTGTCTGGCATGAGCTGCTGCTGCACAGGCAAGGGTGTGGGAAGGGGGCAGGTAAGGCAGGCCTGGCTCAGTATGTCCTGAGCAGCCACGGAACACTTTTCCATGTGGTGACATGTTGATTTGAACTTTGGCAGGACTGACCTTGGGAAGCAGGAGATTAGCTTGGAGGAGCCCTCTGAGGAGTCTGCTGCAGTACATGATGGTGTTTATGGAAACAGAGCAGGCTGTGGCATATGTAAGTCTTGAAGGCATGTGGCTAAGGAGCAAGACGATATCAGGATCAAGGGTGACCCTGAGTTTCTGGCTCGTACATCACATGGACAGCTGGAAGGACAATTTAACTTCTGGTTCTTGGGGGGTGAGAATTACTCGGTTGGGTGCTGGACAGGTTGAGTCTGTGATTCATCCAAGAAGCAGGTTGGAAGAGTTCAGAGGAGAGAACTGTCCCGGAGACAGTCTCTCATAACAACAAACAAACCCTTAGTGGGCAGGTCAAGACAAAAAGGTACCTCAGGATGCACTTACCTTTATGTGCAATTTGGCTTTTGTTAATAAACTCAACGTAGTGTGTCGATTTGATTCTGGACCAAGTGGCACCAGCCCTTTCAACTTTTCCAGGCATAAGCGAAGGTGGGCCCGTCTACAAAAACAAGATCAAAGAAGCACTTGAGACTTTCATAGCTGGCCAGAAGGCGCCCGGGAGAACAAGCTTTAACAGAGTATGAAGTTGCCCAGGCCCACTGAAGACAAATGCCACCAGGGACTTCTGGCCAAGAGAACATCTTTTGAAATTAGGCAACTCTGATAAAAACCAAGGAGACGCAAAAATCCCTGGTTTTCTAAAATTGAGTCTATAACACACATCAAAGGTAAACACTGATATCTATATACTATACATGCCAGTGAGAGAATCCTTTGAACCCATACCTCTCTTTCCCCTTTCAGGATCACTAAATCACGACAACTATATCTTGCTGTATATAATATTTATCCATGTGAATGACAAATGTGTATGGTTATTCGTTACAATTATTTTAATAATAGCAAAGATTGAAACAACCCAACCCATCATCAATAGGGACTGGTCAAGTGAATTATGGTGCACCCAGACAGGAGAGTACTATGCAGCTATGAAAGACAATGAAAATATGCTCTATGCATTATGAGGAAAGAGCACTCAGATATGCTGTTAAGAAAAGAAAAGCAAGATACCAAACTATGCCTATAACATGCTATCTCTGAGTAAAAATAGAAGAAAAATTATTATCTATATTCATGTTTTCTTGTGTGACATAAAGAAAGTCTGAAATGATACATAAGAAACTAGTAACAGCAACTGGGCAGAGAGGTATCAGGGCTAGTCGGACAGGGACAAAGACAGAGAGGGGATTTTTACTGAATAATTTGTTACAGGTTTTGGTTTTTCAGCCATTCAAAAAGTTAAATGCATTTTTTCAAGAATAAGGAAAAAGCCCATCAGTGGTATTGCTATACCAACAAGCATGCTGAGAGCTGGCAAGGACCACCTGTATGTCTTGGAGCGGGACAGAACAGGAGGAAGGCCGCCCGAGGCAGAAGCTGCAGACACTCACTGAAGAGACAGTATTCACTACAGACCAGAAGCATAAGAGTCTCTACAATTTTGGAAATGAATACTTCACTGAAACCCTGGTTTAGGCTTTATTCTGGAACCTAGCAGATTTTGTGAATGTAAGAAACAGCTGAGGTTCAGAGTTCTTGCTTCAGTGAACCTCTACCTCCTCAAAGCCTTTGCAGGCCATTCCAGTCCACAGGGCTTCCTCCTTTTCCTGAGTACTTTTTATACAATTCATTGGGAAATTCACTGTTCTGCCTGAATTTTTTGGTATTTGTGACTTAACCATTCATTGCTAACTCCTTAGCAAGTTGGGATTACAACTTAACTACTGTTCAGTTGCCTTGATGCCTTCCCCTCTCATATATGTGCTTAATACATGTTTGTAGCATGGATGGTGTCTTCTATTCCACTGGACCAAGTTTCTCGGGGCTTGAGTAGTTCTGAGCCCCTGCCTCATCTGCTTCTGAGCCTCCTTCCTCATCTAGCTCTGGAGGTTGCCCTGAGGTCTCCAAGGCTCCCTAAGCCCTGATGTCCAGGGGTTAGGAGCTCGAGGAGTCCAGCATTCATTCCTGAGCTAGGAAGATGTAGTGGTACAAATTCTGTACTATTTTATAAGACTTCTGCTTGCTCTGAAAACCTGCCCACGTGGAATGGCCGCAAACAAGGACTCACATTAGAAGTTTGCTCCTTCAACTACTACATGAGGAGAAACACAAACACAGGAGCTGTGTATAAAATGTACTTGTTCACCTCTTCATAAAAGAGCCATGAAAACAGATCCTACTATTAGAAACACTATGAAAAACTATGATTAGTCATATATAGTTATCTAACTTATTCCCACTACAAAGTTTACACATTTTTTTAAAAGTTCAAAAATTAAAATGAGACCTTTTTTTCAGCCTGCTCACTGCAAACACTGCATGATTGAGAACAGTGTCATATTAGTCCTCCTATGATGTGGGTTTATCTACAGATATGAGTATGTACATTTTTAAGGAAGTTTGTTTTCTGATAAAAATAATAAAAGTCATCTTTCCATGCAGTGTCATTTCTAGTTATTCAGGGAGTCGGGCCCAGAAAAGACAATTTCACTCCCCAAATGGGGGTGGCCAAAGAACACTCCCAGTTGTGAAACTTGAAATCAGCCATTTGACTGATTCAAGCTTAGAGTAATACATGTTCGTTCAGTATTTGCTGACCTAGTTTTATGAAAATAGGGCCGCAGTGCTGCTGGATTTTGTAGAGATCCAAAGTCAGCGGGTGTCTTTGGAGTGCCTGCCTCAGCCTGCTACAGCGCCTCACTGCTCCAGCCCCATAGCTGCCCTGCCCACCATGCCGCACACACATCCGCAGGCTGGTGCCTGGACCGACCTCAGGGGAGGGATGAGGTATGTGAGGAAGCTTCAGTTCTATCACAGAGCAGTGAAATTCAATTCTTGAGCCAGATGCAGAAAAGCAAACAGACCCCTCTGTAGCAGCTTCCACTGAGGGTCCTCGACTCCAAGACACACCCCGACCCCCAAGCTGGGACCCAGAATCCTTCAGCCAGCTGTGAGCACACATGGACCTCCTAGATCTAAAACAAGTAGAACAAGCTCCTGTCTCGGCTCTCTGTCCTCAGTCCTGACCCCTCCCCTGCCCAGGGCTCTGGCCTTCTAGAAGGAGCCTACTGTTCCACCGTGAACCTGGCCTAACACCCTCTTCCAGGAATTAGCAGGTTTGGCTGTATCTCCTCAACAGGAAGCCACTCGACACTTCCATCTGACCCTTACTTGGATCCCCTCTCATCACATATTCAGACAGACCTCTTCCTGTTGTCTAGAGCTGCCTCCCAGCTCCCCACCCCGACCCTGCCACCAGCAGAAAAGGGTAGTCAAATCCTGGCCCCCTCCTGCCCCAACTGCCTCCTCTTTTTGCACTGATCCAACTGCTTTGTAAGTGATGGACTTTGACAAACCTCATCTGCTGACTCTTGAGAAATATTGCTCTCGTTATTGTGAATAGGTTGATATACCTTTGATCTACAGTCGTACAGAGAAACCAATCTTTGATCTGGATGCTCAGAGTCAAGTGTGGCCTATAACTAGTGATAATTAAACTAGATGCAAACTACAGCTTCTCTTTGGTATGCTTTTTTTTTAGTATCTCAAATTTTATTTATTTTTGTTTTTAATTATTTTTATATTGTGAATGTGTCAGTCACTATACAACCAAATATTAGCGTAGTGATTAGGGTAAAGGTTTGGGACTCTGGCCTTGCCACTTATTTCCTGTGTGACCTTGAGCAGATTACTTAACTCCATGCAGCATCCGTTTCCTTGTCAGTAGAGGATGACAATGCCTCCCTGTGAGGCCTGTCGTGAGTATTGACTGAGATGGGGTATGGAAGCCCAGACCAGGGTCTGACGGGAAGTGCTCTGTATATGGTAGCAGTTATTCTTTCAATCCTAGCTTCCTTTGAGGAAGGATAATTGCTGGGAGCAAACACAGATAATTATAACCCTATCATATTCCTTTCAAAATCAACAGGGAACTCAGAGTGTCTCACTCGGTAAACAGAGGCTGTCTGGTTAAAATCCAGTTCACTCAACTCTTCCTTAAGGAAAACGGACATCTTTTGTCATTAAAAGATTTAGTGGAAAATCTAATCCATTTTCTATGGAGATACAGGTCTTGCTTATGCCAAAGGTACTATTTTTTTTTTTTTTTTAACATTTAAAATATTAGCAGGGACTTTACAAAGCTAACCCCCATCATGCAGAGGCAGGGCTGGAAGGGACTCCGCAGTGTGGAGGGAACCATCTAAATCACATGAAGACTCCTGCCTACATCTCTAGTTCGAAGGCCAAAGACAAGTAAAAATTGGGGCAAATATGTACGGACCTTGGAAATGCAAGCTCATTTCCGGATGTGTTATCCATACCCAGAAAACCTAAAATATTTCATGTACGATAGCAAGAAGAAAGGAAAGCACGTCTAAGTACAGACTTAAAATAGTCTGGGAAGGCTCTCTGGGAAGAAAACTGTAAAACTTTGCTGAGAGACATAAGAAAATCTGAATAAATGGAAAAAATAGCACATCCCTAGATATGAACCCTCAAGGTAAAAATATCAATGTTACCCAACTTTTTCTACAAATTTAACATAATTCCAGGAGAAAAAAAAATCCCCACAGCATTCTTCTTAATGCTGGGAAATTAAACTTCATCCAGAAGAATAAAGAGACTGCCAAAATTCTTGGAGAAGAATGAAGAGGACTATGCTATACTAATCATTAAGTTGTATTACAAAGTATCAATAATTAAAAACAGAATATACTAATACAGGAAAAGGTGGACAAATCAAAGGAAGAGAAGAAAAACATTCCCAGAAACAGACTTAGGAATAGATGTGAATTGAGCATATAATGGAGCTAACACTGCAAATCCTTGGAAAAGAACAGATTACTCAGAAAATAGTAGGGGAGTGGGGAATAAATATCAAAAGACATTCTAAATATATTAAACATTTAAATATAAGGTATATTTGGATATGACTTAGTTCTGTTCTTAGTTTTCCTTAACTCATGTCAGCCATGAATTATGGAAAATTAAACCTGCAAGTGAATGAGGTCATCAGTGAAGTGGGCTCTGGCCTTTGGGGGGCACTTCCTGCCACTCAAGCTTGGCACTGACAGAAGGCACCTGGGTTCACCAGTGTGCTCTCAGACAATTCTGAATGCTGCTCTTTTTATTTCTGCTTCCAGACTCAAGCTACTTTGATTCTATCCACACCTCTCTCGCTCAGGTGAGCAGATTTGTAAATTGATGGAAAGATGCAACAAAAAAGTAAGTCTCCAGGTAGAGATGATGCTATTTGCAGACAGTGCTCCTGAATTTACTCTGTTATCCCTAAAGTTCTACCTGATCGTATGTAGCCAAGACCAGGAGGAATGGTGTGAAAGAGGGTATGCAGGTGTGTGTGTGAGTGTACTGAGAGAGAGGCACTGTTATCAGACATTACTCTTCTTATGGAGGATGTAACTGGACTCTCGCTGCCAGAGTTTCACAGTGAAATGTATGACACAAAAACGTACCAGGCTGGGGCAGAGCCAACAGGATGGTAGCCAGTGAAGAGGACAGATAAGTAATCAGGTTCACAGATGGAAATCCTGAAATATACACTTGGTTGTTTCATTCACTTATTAACCTCTAGCATCTCTCAAAGGATTACTATGCATTGCTACCTTCCTAGGTGCTGGTGATAGAATGCTGAGTGAGACAAAGTCACTGCCTTCGAGGTACTAAAAGTTTAAGTTTACTTCAAACATATAAACAAATTATTGCAGAATCACTTATCTCAGCTACCTTCAGGCTGTGACAAATAACAGCTCTCACTGAAAGTTCTAGAATGGACCCTCCTTTGCCCTCTACCGAACATTATTTTTTCTTTTCCTTTATCTACATCTTGTTTGACTTAACTTCTCCATAAGGGTTTTCAAGCTTTCACAGATTAGAAGCGTGTTTCCCTTTCCAAATAGATAACATTCATTTATCCTTTTACCTGCATGCTGCAGACCTCCTATACCAACTAACAGAAGTGACTGTCTTCCATTTCGTCTTAATCCACTTGAGTCTACAAATAATAAAGCATCTGCAGATGCTGTCCTAATAGTAGAACCTGATTTCTTTGGTAATTCACATGCCTTCTCTTTGAGGAAAGCCATGCTTAATGAACATGATCCACTGGACCTCACCGAGTACTAGTTTTCATTAAAACTGGGCCTAAGACTATTACCAAGGGAGAAAATAAGTTACATAAACCATACCTATTTCCTCTCCTACTTTTGTGTGGACACAGATTTAGCCAATTAAATAGTAAATCCTATATGATAACTGGAGGGTGAAGTGAAGTGAAGTCGCTCAGTCGTGTTCAACTCTTTGTGACCCCATGGACTGTAGCCTACAAGGCTCCTCTGTCCATGGAATTTCCCAGGCAAGAGTACTGGAGTGGGTTGCCATTTCCTTCTCCAGGGGATCTTCCAGAGCCAGGGAAGGTTGAATAACTGGTGGTTGAATAAAGATAATTTCCAATATGGGTATGTAATATGGGAATGTATGAGCTGCATAGTGATTTTAAAAAAGAATATTTAGTATAGACTAAGAAGAAATAAATCTTACGGTGTCAAAAATTACTCCCCTAAAAGTGACTACAGGTCACGGAAATCATAACCTTCTCCAGATTTTGGGTTGAGACCAAAGCCTTACTGGATTACAAAAAAATCCAGGGGAAGAATACAAGTCACTCTTTGAGGGAAAAAAGTACTCTCCTTTTTCTAAAATGGTCCCTTTATAAATATTGCCAAATGCATCCTTATTACTGACTTAAGTGGAATCTTGGAAGGTTTTGAAGATCTTTCATAACTGTGATGGTAACCTTTGTAAAATACACAAAGATAGCCATACATCCTCACTGTATGGGAACATGACACTAAGTACGCAATGCATAAACAGTAATTCATGCTGACTACATTTTAATAACGTCAGTTCTATATTAAAGTATTAAATACATAATAATCTATTTAATATTTCCTTTATAGAGCCCAATTTTAAAAAAACACAAAATATAAATTATAGTACCTGCTAGGTCTATCTCACCCTTCAACTATTAATGTCTAGGACAAAAAGTCAAGGAGTGCCTGAAATTGGCTGAATAATTAGCATGTCTCTTCTACAAGTTCTTCCAAGAGGTACAGTTCAGGAAAATGGATTATAGTAGCACAAATTAGGGTGCACCTCCACACCATCACCAGAGAGATCTGTACACTAATGCCTATACCTTTCCTTTGTAATGACCTGGCTGTGTCCTCAGGGCCCTGTAGCAACAAAACAATGTGGATTTGTTACAACATCCTAGAGTGAAATGTGAATGTGGTCAAGGGTGTTCAAAAGCGGAAGAGTGGTGCAATGCACACCACAACTCAGGCCCCTACCCCTTCCGTGGGAGTCTGGCCATTTGAAAAGCAAGACTCCAGAAGAAACAACTCTAGGGAACTGCAGTCTGTTAGCATATCTTGCCAAGAGAGACCTGACTGGAATGGCTTCTCAAGTCAGACCAGATGCCATGAAATACTGTTTGACCAGATAAAAACAACAGCTTAGGTCAGGCTGCCGAGTCCTCCTCACAGAGCACACACAGAAATCTTTTGTCATGGGGTCAGAAGACTCTGGTAGAGGTACTCTCTCTAGACCAGCTGCTTAATTCCAGAAAGGCCTGCATGTGTGTACCATTCCAGAAAAAATGGGTGTCTACAATTAAAGGAGATGCTAGAGCCTTCTTTTGAAAAGGAGCCCATTCAAGCACCTGACTCCTGACCCACCGGCTGCAGCGTATTTGCATTCACTCAGCCTCCATTTTGCTGAGCAGCGTATTGAAGGGCATTCAAACCAGAGGAATTACCAGCTAAGGAAAAGAGACAGCACAATTATCATCAATAAAGGGCATATCACAGCAACCGAAGACTAAAAGGTTTCCCACCTCCCAACAATAATTAATTAGTGGTAACAACAGTGGGAAACCAGTAGCAATTTAAAAATATATACACATAAATCCAGGAATACCTTTTACAAGGCATGTGTAAGATCCACATGGAAACACAACAAAACTTGGCTTAGAGACATAAAAGAGATCTGAGTAAATGAACACACACATCAAATCCTGGATGGAAAACTCTAATATGTAAACATGTACTTTTAAAGGTTAATTTATACTGAAATTATTTCGTTTGCATTTTGAAAATCCCCAAAGAATTTGGGGTATGGAGAATTGAAAGACTAACTATGAAATTCATCAAGAAAAATAAACTGGTAAAATAAAAAAAAGGAGGAGGAGGGAAGAATAGGGATTTGCTTCACCAGATCCTGAAGTGCATGAAACCACAATGATTAAAACTGTACACTGGTGCAGGAAGAACAGACAAATCAGTGGAACAGAAGAACAAGTCCAGAATCAGACTTAGCCTGAATTTAGTACACACAGAGGCAGCAACTTTAAATAGTGTGAGAACACCGATTCTGTAAAGGTAAATGACAAACAGGGCGACCGTATGACACCTGAAGGGACAACACCTTTTTTTTGGCCACATGGCTTGTGGATCTCACTTTCCCAACCAGGGATTGAACCCACACCCTGCACTGGGAACATGGAGTCTTAACTGCTGGACTGCCAGGAAAGCCCACCAAGGGGCAATTTCTTTCATACACACCCTTCATATTTTAGAATCTTTTCAAAATAAAGAAAAAGATAAATGCCTCAGTAGAGAATTGGGCAAAGCTTATTTAACAGGCTTCCCTGGAAGCTCAGACAGTAAAGAATCTGCCTACCATGCAAGGAGACCTGGGTTGGGAAGATCCCCTGGAGAAGGGAATGACAACCCACTCCAATATTCTTGCCTGGAGAATCCCATGGACAGAGGAACCTGGTGGGCTATAGTCCAGGGTGTTGCAAAAAGTTGGACACAACTGAGCAACTAACACTTATTTAACAGGCAATTCACATACACAGACACAAACTGTCAAAGATAATAAAAACTGTTAAACTGTCTTAGTAATATAAGAATGCAAGTTAAAACAAGCTGTGTGTTTGCTTTTTATCTATCAAAGTTATAAAAGTCTAAGCTAAAACATAAACTTCCGAAGGTGAAGGAAAATATGGCCTATAATCTGCCTGGTGGGCAATCTAGCAGTCAATATCAAAAACCACAACCATTTGGATACCAGTCATTTCACAACCATGAACTTACCCTAAGGAAATAATTATCTATTTATCTATAAGATAGTTTAAGGAAGCATCAATTATATCAGCAAAATACTGGGAAGAACCTAAAATAGGAGACTGGTTATATGAGTTATGGCACACCATATGATGTAATACTGATTTTTAAAAAGTATGCACAAAAATCTAGTGGACACAGAACTTAGTAGGAATGTTGACAGTTGTTGCTGCTGCAAGGTCTGTTACCAGTGATTTTTATTTTCTTTGTGCTTTTCTGAACTTTCCAACTTACTAAACTATTTTAAAAGTTTCTTTCCAAAAAACCATTGAAAAATACATTTCAAAGTTTCACTGATCTCCTTGGGCTGCTAGAATTATGGATGATTTAATTTTTAGTGTATGATTTCTGAAGGCTTTCCTGTGGTTCAGTAGTAAAGAATGTGCCTGCAATGCAGGGGACTCAGGAGATGCATGTTTGATCCCTGGGTGGGGAAGATCCCCTGGAGGAGGGCATGGCAATCTGGTCCAGTATGCTTTCCAGGAAAATCTCATGGACAGAGGAGCCTGGCGGGCTACAGTCCATGGGGTTGCAAAGAGTAGGACATGACTGAAGCGACTGAGCACACAATACACTATATTTCTCAAAATTTTCTATGAGATCAGTTTTAAAACGAAAGAAAGATCATACACTCACCATGGGTGTTTCCTTAGGAGGCTAGACCCACAAAATTAGTTAAAATGCAGAGAAGCACATACCAAGTGACAGATGTATCTACAGTGACACCAAACTGAGCCCTCCACCCTGGGGGCTAGGGTTCTGATGGGCTCTGGACCCCAGCACCTAGTACCCAGCATCTATGGTGCTCCATGAATGCCTAGTCTATTGAATGAAAATTACTGCTGCTGCCTCTGCCACTACCACCTCCATCTCCACCATTCTAGAAATCTTTTAATTGTCCCACCACTGCCAAGATTATTAAACGGGCAGTTTGAATATAATATCCTCATAGTGGAGTCCTGATGCACACCAACTATTCAGAATCTCTTAAGAGCCACAGAAAAGGTTTTGGTGTGAAAAAAACTTAACACAAATCTAATTAACTCTGCAATGTTAAAGAGGAAAAAAAAATCCAATTATTAGAATTCTTTTCTCAATTGCCTTTTTTTTTTTTTTTTTTAGCCACAGCAACTTTTTTTTTTTTTAATGTGATGTTAAGGAAAAAATGGCCTAAGTGTATTAGCATTTTGCAAAGTGGTCTTCTTTTGTAGGATTCAGCTATGAAAACCAAGGAGATACAGCTGTTCAATTGACCATCAAACCCTAAAATCATAAGCATCTACTCTACAAGAGAAGAACCCAACAACTTTAACTCCCTCCCCGCCCTACCCCACCCCCCCCCCCACCCCACCCACCCTTCCCCGTCCCCCAACTGAAGCAACCAGCGCTTGGTTAAATTAACTAAATGTGAGTCCTTACTTCCCTCTCTTCTGCTCACATGCTTTAGACTAGAGGATAAACGATCAAGACCGTAGAAGACCAAATTCCAAAAAAGGAAGGACAATAAGGAAACCAGACCACTAGCCCTTCAATAAACAAATGTTGCCTGGGCACAATCTGAATTATAAGCAACTGGCCCAGTTATGACTTCAAATCCAGTTTTCTAGAACTTTTACCTCCATCGCTTCCTGTGCAGACTGTCTCTGCATCTTTCTCATTAGACAAACTACATTTCTCTAGGATGGAGACCATGCTGATTTCATACCCCAGTATAAACTTACTTAATACCCTAGTACTGAGCACAAGCTCTTAAGACATGGTAGGCAGAAAATAAACATTCTTGAACTGCTAAAATAAATGATAAAATTGACATCCTGTGGTATTCCTGCAGAGGTGAAGCACAAAGCTGGGTACACCTAAGAGCCTTTACCTGAAGGGATGACATTTTAATAATACAAATAAATGCCTATGAGGAGGAGGAGAACTAGGAGGCTTTTCAGCAGAAACAGTCCCAGTTAACCAGTTCCCCTAAAAACCATGGAGATGTAAGAGAATCTAAAGATGAGAAAGAGAAGCCACATCAGACTACCTTTCCACCTTCAGAAGAGATACTCTGGAGTTTCCAGTTCATGATACGTAAATCCCTAATGCATAAAGATGGTCTGATTTCAAACATGGTCAGTCACAATCATAGAGAAATTAAAAGGGGAGAAGGATGCGGAGAAGCACATGTGCAAGGCACACTCACCATCCATCTCCAACACACACACACACACACACACACACACACACTCACACGGTGGAGTAATGCTAAATGTTTGGCCTGTTCCAAGATTCTCCTCCCTAGGATGCGGAGAAGCACATGTGCAAGGCACACTTACCATCCATCTCCAACACACACACACACACACGGCCTGCACACGCACGCGTGCACACACACACACACACACGGCCTGTTCCAAGATTCTCCTCCCTTGTCAGGTCTGGTCTTCCCTTTCACTGATGAAACATGCCATTCAGATTCTGACTATCAGAGTCAGACTCTCTTCAAAGAGGGTTTGCATGAAATAACCACATGTGTTTAGAGAACCATCATCACACATCATCCTGTTCATGCAGAGCACTGAGAAAGCACTCAGTCTGGATGGACAGCCTGTACTTCAAATTGATGGGAGTTCAGAGACCAGATTGGAGAAGGAAATGGCAACCCACTCCAGTGTTCTTGCCTGGAGAGTCCCACGGACGGGGGAGCCTGGTGGGCTGCCGTCTATGGGGTCGCACAGAGTCGGACATGACTGAAGCAACTTAGCAGCAGCAGCAGCAGCATATTGCTTGGTACAAAAACTTGGAGGAAGACACTCCTGTCTGCCCAGTGGGATTACCTTAGTGTATGGAAGGGGGTCGGCTCTGGGGGAGGGTGGTTTCATGGCTTTTTATTTGTACACCCCTGTTGGGTTTGGCTTATGGCAACAAAGATACATTATTTTTGTAGTTTAAACAAAAGTACAATAAAGTATAATTTAAAATGAAATAAATAAATAAATAAATAAAAAATACTAGTGCAGGATCTCAACCCAAACCAATTAAATCAGAATTGCTAGGGGTGAGGTCTGAGCAGTGTGTGTGGGGGGGTGGGG
>NW_011494787.1:1787914-1794761 GCF_000754665.1 Bison bison bison
GGTGTGTGTGTGTGTGTGCGCATTGTGGGGTGTGTGTGTGTGTGTGTGTGTGTGTGTGTGTTCCCTAAAGTTCCACAGAGAATTATTAATTTTTTTCAGCATAATAAAAGCAAGTGGTTATGTTTTGCATTACCAGAGGTTGAAGAAAAGGTGCTTTTAAAAACACTCCCCAGAGAGTTTATTATACAAGATTGGTAAAATACTGATAATTGTGGAAGCTGGGTGATGGATACATAGAAGTTGATTACATTATTCACTCCACTTTTATATATTTGAAAAATTCTATAATAAAAAGTTACTCTATAAAATGAGCAGAAATAAAAATGTGTTCTCTTACCCCAAAGAGTACATGACTGTGTGTGCATGCTAAGTTGCTTCAGTTGTGTCTGACTCTTTTTGACCCGAGGGACTATAGCCTGCCAGGCTCCTCTGTCCATGGGATTCTCCAGGCAAGAATACTGGAGTGGGGAGCCATGCCCTCCCAACTCATATGAGTGTATGTGTATACTATATTTAATGGAAATAAACATTAAAAAAAAAAACATTAAAATAAAAGCTTTGCAAGTGATTCTAATGTGCAACCAGAGTTGAGAGTGACTAGGCCACATCATTTGAAAAATAAGGAGGCAAATGAGCAGCAGAAGGGAATCAGGTGAGATGTGGTAAGATGGAGCCCAGGGAGGGTGGTCCGCCTCCTCATCTCCAATTTCTGCTTTGCATACATTTACCTAAATTTTGAGCATCTTTACTCACAAGTGAACTTCTGTATGTGCACGTATATATATCTGTGTGTGTACATGATTTAAGACAGCACTACCAATTATATTCAGTAGCATGTAATTTTTGAAAAACACTATTTGTGGGAACATTACCTCTGACTTAAAACGCTTTGGCCTTAGAATAGTCACAGGGAAAGCACTGCTGGGGAACAGCAGGCTGCGGGGATGAGGGTTGGGGGTGTCATCTTGGGAGCTGGGGAGTCCATCTATCTAAGGGCTTTACAGGCAGTGCTGATTACAGGATACTGAGCGAACTCTAATATCAGGGGCTCACTGTGAGAAGCCAAGAGCAGCAACCAAGTGTCAATGAAAAAATACATCAAAGCTCCCCCCATCCCACACCCGGAACCCTCAACTCACCTATTCTTCTCCATTTCATTGTGAGTCGATCTGAAAGAGGGAACAATAAGAGAAACATTATTCTTATTTTAAAGGACTGCTCCAATGCCAACACAATTATTTTAACTTCTTTCTCTCTCAAGCTGGAAGGAGAGAAGACAGAGGAAGGGCTCTACCTAAGAAATTAGTCCCTCTGGGGAAATAGATAAACGTAAATATCTCAAACAGCATTCAAGAAGAAGTGACAAACTGAGAGGCATGCACTCCCTCGTGGAAAAGTAATCCATTTTAAGAAAGGAAATAAAAGGGTTCTATTTATACAAAGGGAAAACAGCTGCACAATGTGATGCGAATTTGGGTTATATAATACCACAAGGCTTTCTTTAGGCTGAGCATGGAACACCAGAAATTTGGCATCCCCACCCAGCTCTGCAGTTCTCTAGGTGTACTATACACCAAAATTGTACGCTAGGTTGTCTGACTATAGGATACAGTTTTAAAAGGATAAATATAACCCTTCTTCCCTCAATCTTTCTACTCCTTGAAGTTATTTTATTGCATGCAACCTCCCAAAAGATGCTACTGTTGAAGAGCTACCAAATGCTTTTAGGAAGGGGCTTCCAAAACTCAGTTCAATGTAAAGACGACAGGCTGGTTAAGGGCAGCCCTTTGGGTGGAATCTGAGGTCCAGCTTTGCCACTGACTGATACTGTGGAAGAAATACACATGCTTACCGTCCTGTCCTTGGTTAACTCTTGTGTAAAATGGAAATAAAAATGATTGCCAATTATCTACAGAACACATGTGGATCAATGAGGTAGCAACTGTAAAAGTGATGAGAGAGGTTTGGATGAAAGCACAGGTGTGTGTGAAATCAGACTATTAGTGCGTTTATAGCTGACCCTGAATATAAGGCCTGGCCTATGGATTCATGGACAGGTTTTCACAGATGTCACAAGAAGTCAGTCAGTGTGGCTATCTCAGCGTCCATCTCAAATAACTCATCCCAACTAGTTAAAAATAAACTTGAGGAAACTGCCAGCATTATAAATGAACTGAATCTTGACCTTACTTTTGGAAATTCTCTAGAATCTAATCAGTTCAGGAGAGATGACACCCTGGCTCAGGTCAAGAATTCTGTGGGGCAATAATTGGAACTTTACTGGGTCTTGGAAATAAATTCTCACAGTAATCATGGAGAAACCCTACTTCTGTGAATGCTCGACCATTCATTCACAGCAAGGGGCACCACCATCCCGTTCATTCACACCAGAGACTAGTTGTGGGATTTGGGGCATTCTTGAAATGGGAAATTTCTAATCCAGCACTAAACTTCTTTTCCACAAGCCTTCTGGGATACAATTTTCATTCACAAGGAAAAACAAACAAGACAATAATGACAATATTTTAAATCTTAGAATATTTGTTTTCTAGATAAGGGCTATATGAACCTTAAAACTGGTTAACTTAAAAGCTTTAAGTTGATTCACTTGGTTACCCTTCAGTGTTTTTCTGATGTATACTTCACTTCCTGCAATGGCCAGCAGGATATCACTGTTAACAAGAGTCTGGCATGCAACTGCAAACCTTTGGCTTGATAGCACGTGGCATTCTGGTTTTAACAGAGAATAACAAGTTCAAAGTCTGACACACTTTTTAGATGGATGAAAATATATGATGACAGGTGGTCAAAATTACCCTGTTTAACTGTAGACATGGACCATTCTGAGGAGGTGGAGGAGAGAAGGGTGGATATTTGAAAAGAACATGGTGTCCGGTTACAGAAAAATCAGACACCACAAGTCACCCTTATCCCATCTGGATTCTTTGAAGATACATATAAAAAAATTCAGAATTCCCAAGATAATCTTTTTTACAAATTCCATAAGCAGCACAACTCTTTCCAAACTTTGAACAGAGTTTTGGAAACTATGGATCTTATTTGATTACTTAAGAGTGTTGAACACATGGTGATTTTTACAAGGGGACTTACACCTAATGGCTAGGGCATTACTGAAGTACATTTGGTTTAGTGAAACTGAATTTGTCTTTAATAAAAGGGAGGCCATTCAGAAAAGGCCGTCCAGAGACTACCTGCCAACTCTGTTGATGGGAAAACATTTATATTTTTAATTAAAGCATAAGAATATATAGACACCTTGTATCAAAATCATTTTCCATGTGATTACTGAAAAGATTGGATAACTCTGGACTCATTGATAAAAGATCAAATGTCATCATTTAAAAACATATTTTAACAAAAATATAACTAAGCCAAACCAGTCCCTGGGTTAAAAAAGACTCACACTGTCAAGTCAGCTATATGACCACTGTCTCATAAAAGAACTGGGTGACAAGGGCTGAACTTCCTCTTTCACATGAATGCCAATGCCTGCTTCACCAATGTAACAAAACACACTTTTAAAAACTCTGGATTTCAAATTTAATTATTTAAGTAACTGATTTAAAAAATCAGTGGGAAAGAAAAAAAAATTCCATCTTCCTGTAGTTCTCCAGATGATTCCAGAACAATCAATATTCACAATTTCACTTGTTTTTGTTTTTAGACAAGCAATTAGAGAAACTTAAGATCTGCATTTTCAGTTTCCAAGAAGTTTGCTATGCAGCTAAATTTTATTTATTTTTATTGTTGTCCAAGGAAGAGTAATCCCCAGATGCTACAAGCAAAGAGCTCAGCATTTCAACCTGAATTAACAAGCATACACTGTTACCAATGGTTATGTAAACCAGAAGTAATCTATAGCTCTTACAACAGTTCAAAATTCTGACCATAAATGGCCTTGGATATAAGTCTGATTCAAATCAAGGGGTCAAACTGCATTCTCTGGGGAGATGTCTCATTGCTCAGGTAAGGGTCATTCCAAACAGGTCATGAAGGAAGTGATTACATTTAAAGAAAACAACCTGCTGTTGCTTCATCTGTTTTGCTTGGTGCAATCTCCAGGTTTAATCATGGTCTCGCAGAGATCCCTGCACCACTTAAATTACTGCATGAATTTATCATTAGTCAAGAATATGGAAAACTGTGAGAGCCTCCTGTTTCTAACTATGGAAAGCAAACCAAATCCATTTACAGAAATAATAGAGCTTTCCCCCAAATCCAGAGTTGCAATCATTTTCCCAGGAATAAAGCTGGATATTAAAGAAAAGAGAAAGAATCTATTTCTTGAATTGAAATTCTCAACTATCATTATTTTTCTTTCCTAATCACCTTTTGGAGAAGGGAATGGCAATCTACTCCAGTATTCTTGCCTGGAGAATCCCATGGACTGAGGAGCCTGGCCGGCTATAGTCCATAGGGTCACACAGAGTCAGACACTACTGAAGTGATTTAGCATGGCATAGCATGGCAATCACCTTTTGGGGCCAAGCTACTTCTTTTCAACAACATCCCCTTCTTCTCCTCACCACTGAACATCCCCTCAACAACTTTTCTGTGAAACTTAGGAAAAAACAAAGTACTAAGGATTAAGCCTTGACTATTAATGTGAACAATTCCTCTCAAATCATGAGTGGACAAGAGTAAAAGTAACAAATGAACTATACTTTTCCATAAAAATAAAGCAAAAGGCTTCAATGTCTTTTCAAAAAGTTATTTAAAAAATACTGTAACAAAAAGCAACACATATTGTTTTATACCACTGCACACTACAAGTCAGCATCAACCTTCTTAAAGGTTGTCAGCACTCGTGCACAGATCTACTTGCTGCCACCTTCAGATAATGCCAAAGGTGGGAGGGAAAGGAAGAACCACCAGGTAACTAATTAACAGGTTCATCCTTCCCGTGCCTTCCTATTTAAGAGCTCGGCACATATGTGCTGCTCACTCATATCCTGTGGTTCTTCCAACGCTAAGGACAATGGGGTGAACCAAGGACAGAAGAGGAAGGAAGAACAAGGGAGTTAAAGGTTTAAATGGGAAACTTCTGGCTTTTAGTAGTCTATATAATGTCACAGACACTAACCAAATACAGTTATTTGCAGAGTGTTCATGAGAATGGGAGACAGACAAGGATTCTAAATCAGTAAGGAAAATGTCAATGATTTTCAATTACTGGAATAAAAGGTATAATTGAATGAGTCTAATAAAAACAGATTTCCTAGCTAACATATATATTCAGGGGAAAGAGGGGGAAAAGGGAGTGCAACAGCATTAATGGAGTACTCATTTATACCAGGAAGTACATTCAGGGTTTTATTATGTGATTTCATTGACCATTAACCAAATACTTTCCAGTGAGACTTACAAATTTCAAGAATTGCATGATTAACGTAAAAAACTTGTGGCATATGAATATTTTAATATTATATCAATCTATTCCTCCATCACCAAAAAGCAGGTTTGAACCTCAATTGTTCCTCTTTGCCACTATAAATAGAGTGATAGATTATCAGACATATCACTGTATTTAATTTACACGTCAAATATGAAATCCTACCACCTATGCCAAATCAATACTTTAACATATTTATAAAATCTTCACTATGAAAAGTAAAAAGTGGGTAATGTCCAGTATTTTCAGCTATAGAAAACTTGCCCTGAATCTTCAACTTCTGAAGGCAAAATACTGTCACTGCTGCTTAATCCCACTTGAAGTTTCCACAGATTTTTTGTTCCAAAGGGAAGAAAAGCAAAATTAAGTTCTGGGGGGAAAAAGTTCATAAAGAAATAGAAAACACTTCCATTTCTCTTTTCTTCTCAGTCCCCTCAACCCAAATAGAAGGGTTTCTTCCAATGCCTTAGGACTATGTATATATTACTGAATCAAGATTGCCGCTTCATTTACCAGTTAAAACCCAGTATCATCTGCGGCATAACCTAAAAGAGAAAGGAAAATGTTTACCAAATTACCTGCTACTGCTGTTATTCTTCTTGGATTTGCTCCTCCGTTTTAAGGCATCTCTGTCCTTGTTATTGTATGGTAACATGGAGGCATAACCATGTTCAGCTTCTAGAAAACCGGAGGATCCAGTTAATGAATGAACACAGAACAGTCAACACTCTCTCCCCTTCACAATATTTCCTTTTAAAAATGGAGTTATTTTTTATTAAAAGAAGACTGTGGAAATAATTAAAAGGAGCAAGGTGGAATTCTTAGAACAATGATTGTTTTTTTAATTGAGTGAATACCCTCAGTTCGGAGCAGGTGTAAGGAGCATTCCAGCTGCTCATTGTTGAGAAAGACAGCAAGTCTCATGGAGCCTGAGTTTCCCATTGGCAACGTCCAGCAGGTTGGTGTATATTAAGTGGGACCGGCCTCAGACGAAGGTGCGGGGCCAGACACCGGGAGCCAGAGCCGAGGACGGAGGATGCGGGGCAAGGGAGGCGCTGCTCCGCCGACTGGGAGACCCGGCGCCAGGCCCACTTTGGGGCGGGCCGGGAAGAGCCGGGTGAGGTAAACCAAGCGCTTGGCTGAGGGGGCCCCGGGCACCCCACTCGCGACGGGGTGCGGAGGGGGAAGCGCTCAGGATCCCGGGGGCAGCAGTCCCTTTCTACTCCCATTCATTGACTTTGGGGGCAGCGACGGCCTCCCTTCGGACCGCGCGTGGGGAAAGCTGGAGGGGTTGGGAGCGCTCGCGGGTCGCGCTCTCAGCTCCTCCAACCACCCCCGGAGAGGCTGGGCGCCCGGATCCGCTGCCAGGCCCCTCAGAGCTCCCGGCACTAGCTCCGGCCGAACCCCTCCCGTCCCCGTGCACCTCTCTCCCGT
>NW_011494787.1:1794861-1815345 GCF_000754665.1 Bison bison bison
CTCTCCCGTCGCTCCAGGTAGTCGGCCGCCTCCAGCAGCATCTGGATGTTCATCCGAACCGCCGCCGCCATTCTGCACCGGGGGCCGGAGCCACGGGACCAACCCCCACTGGACACGGGCTCGCCGCCGCCGCCGCCGGACACCCGCGCCCCGCTGTGGACCCCGCAGAGCAGGGCTGAGAGAGCCTCTCTGGCGACCACGCTCGCCGGAAGGGGGAGGGGACCGGCGAGCTGGGCACCACCGACACCGTGACAGAACCTACAGAAGAGCAGCAGCCGCCACCGCCGCGGAGTGTTTATCCCCGACTCACCGTCCCCCGCCCCCAGGCCCTTCTCTTGACAGGCCCACTTCGGCTGCGTTCCTCATTGGGCGCCCCAAAGAATTCCCCGCCCCCAGACCTGTCCGATAGGGGGAAGGCACTACGGCCCCGCCCCTCAGAGTCCGCTCCTCTCCCTGGTTGGTCACGCTTGACAAGGCCCGGGCTCCACCTCCTCTTTCCAATTGGTGACAGGATTCTCAACTCCGCCTCGTGCTCCTTCTCTGTTTTCCATTGGTTCTATACCAACAACCGGGCCCCCTTTTGCTTTGTTAGTATTGGCCAAGAGATACAGAGAGCAAGCCACTTTGCCTGTCTCCCATTGGTGGGACCTTCCGACACCGCCCAGCTACGATGACGTCATCTTTCCCCTGGCTAGCGATCCCTGAATGGCTAGTGGTTAGACGCCGGGCTATTCCTACCCGAATCTGGCATTGGATTGCAGGGCTGACCCAGGCACCGAGCAGCGATGATTCACCGACCCCTCCTCGGACCTGTTGCCGGAACGGGTCTCCGGGGAAAAGTTGCGGGGATCTACTGGATGCCCCTAGAGTGGAAGCTGGCACCGCGCGTCACCTGGGCGCTCTGCCCTGCTCGGGTTCGGGGCCAGATCTCTGGGCCTGCTGGCTGCGGCCCAGAGGTTCCAGGCTTTCCGGGACCAAAGGCCCCGCCGACAGCCCGATAGGGCGGTGGGCCTGGGGCTCTGGCGAGCGCCACGTGGCTGTAGCGCTCGGCGGGGGAGACTGTGTTCAGTGCTCGCCACCCAGCGTTTTTTTTCTTTCCCCAGAAAGCACTGGAATCGCGAGGCTGTATACCCCGCCCTAAGTGCTGGCTAATTACTCCCTCATGCGAGTGGATTTTAAAAACTCAGAAACTTCCTGTACCTGCAATTGACGTTGAATTCTGAGATTTGTTTGACATCTCTTTCAGAGTCTTTCCTTCTCTTTTAATTCTAGAGGAAAACATTCAAAAAGAATACTTCCTATTCAAGACGGCTATAAATGATGTTTGTGTGTGTGTGGTACAAATATAAATGTACGTAGAACAGAACTAAGATTTTTAAGAATTGTTCCTTAAGCTATCTCGAGACCCAAGTTATAATACACTGACAGCTCCATTAAAAAAGATGAAATAAAACTCTTGGTAAATTGAGACTCTTGAATATAGAAATGAGTAAAGCATGAACATATTTAACAAAGCTTTTAAACAGTTTATTGTTGCCAATATGTGAAAACAATAGCTTGTCAGGTAATTTACCTACATTTATTGCTAATCCTCAGTAGAACCCCACTAGATAGGTTAATTATCTACATTTTGTATATAAGGAAACTGATGCCCAGAGAAGCTAAATGACTTTCTTAGACATCCTTTCAGCCAGAAATGGAAACTGAACCTAGATCTGTTTCACCCAAAGCCCATACTATGGGTGGTAGTTTTTCCAAAAAATAGGAATTAAGAACCGGATCTCCATGAGTCACAAACAGTGACACTCAAACACGGGGAAAAGAAAGAAAAACATGTAATTATGATGGTAAGTTTTAAATATGTCTTTTCTAATGGTTGACAAATCCATTAAACTCAAAAGAATAAGAATAAATAGAGTAACCCAGTCCTTACATACAGAACACATATTTTCTGGTTTTAATGGTTAATTGGATCTAAAAGCTGCTTCTTTACAGCAATTAATACACTGAAGATAAAAGTTTTCAAAAAAGCACAAAAAGCTAGAATTGGGGATATAAGTTTATAAAAATTATAAAGATATAATTTTTAACTGCAGGTTATTTGTAAAACAAACCTGAAAACAGTAATGAATACAGTTTTTACTGACAGTAAAAACACTGATTTCATTCTTAATTTTGGATTCTGTGTACTTCTATATTTTCTCTTTGATTTTATTATGAACATTTAGCATCTCTTTATTCTTTCTCTTATCCTCAACTCTTTTTTTTAAAAAGCCAGTCTTATTTCAAAATCATGATCCTTCCCCTGGAATTAGCCTGATTGAAAATCACACTTATAAAATTAAAAAAGGAAAATGGTTGAAATCTGAGTCAGATATAGCAAAGGAACCATTTAAACACCAATAGGTTTAGCTTAAATTCCAAACAAAAATAAATTATATAATATATAAAATCAGAGAATTAAGACTAAGGAATAGACCTCTTTCTGTTCCCCGGAAGAAATGATCAGTAAACCAGTAATACCAACTAGGAATTAGTATCATGAAGAACTCCAAAGGGTGTCTGATGCCACCTACTGGATATCAAGCAGTAAGTATAAAACAAAGGGTTTTTTCTTGTTTTTCTAGCAATTATTTTATACAAATATATTACAATGAATGACCAGTTAGATAATCTGAAAGTATAGATTTTGAAGAACTGAAATCCTAAAATGAAGAAGTGGTTACCCCCAGCATCTAGCACTTCAAAGGCATTACACAAGCACTAACGGATAGGCAAAACCCTCAAAATAAGAACCTGAAATTCCAGAATGTTTGAACCTAAATTTTATGACCAGAATTTTAAGTAAAAAGCCATATGAAATAGAATAAACATAGGCTGACAACAGTTTATATATATCCTTGAGCAGGTATCAAGCTAAACTGATAGAATTGGAAACTAAAAATATAGTGAAAATGGGAAGCACAAAAGATTGTATTTGTCAAATAATCTTTATTTTTTTTAAAAAGCCCTGGTTTCCTTCCTCTGAGGCGTTTATACTCTAGGTGGGCAGAGGATAGTAGTAAATACCAGTGCTGAATGGCAGGTTTATTAAATGCAATGGAGCTTCTGACAGAGGTGCATTTCAGTTGAGTTCCTCAGAGTACAAAGAACACAACTGTTGGTATTCTAATCCTTTAACTGTCTAAAAAGTTCCAGAACTGATGAATGCTGAATTAAAAAACACTATAATGACATTAAAATGAATTTTGTTTTCTGAGTTTCTGAGGAACTTATTTTATTCTTCGAAATGTAAAAATCAGGACTGTGATTTACTGACTTAGTATTAATCTTTCTTTGTGGCTACTTGGGACACTCTAACATCATGATATCCAATATCACAAAATTAAAACTTAAAAACCTTTAAAAACACTGCTCTGCAAAAGTTAATTCCTCCACAAATATTTGCTACTTTTAAAAACAGAGCAATGGCTAAACAGGGGTACATACATTACACAGAACGCTATGTAGAAGTTTAAAAAAAAAAAGACGAGTGTATATATATATATATATAGGCATGGAAACATCTCCAAGGCAGTGCTGAGTAAATAGCTGAGTTGTAAGATGACCCCTGCAGCATATTATCTGTGCAAAAAACAAACCAACCAACCAAACACCTCAAACTGGGCTTTTTTCCTCATTTCCAACACTAAGTCTGCTACACACACACACACACACACACACACACACACACACACACACACACGTCTGGAAGGAAACACTACAAAGGATTCACAGTGAATCAGGACTGTTCAAAAGGGATTAAGCAGTTATGTTTTAAAATTTTTATAGGAAAAATGTGTTCATTTAAGAGTTGGATAACTAAAAGTTAACTTAAAAACTTAGGGAAGTGGAATGAAGTTTAAGTCACAAAGAGAAAGACAAATATCACATATCACTTATATGTGGAATCTAAAAATAAATGGTACAAATGAACCTATTTAAAAAATAAAAATAGAGTCACAGATGTAGAAAACAAACTTATGGTTACCAAGAGGAAAAGGAGGGAGGGATAAATTGCAGGACTGGTACTGACATATTTATACTACTATATATAAAATAGGTAAGAACCTACTGTATAGCACAAGGGACTCTACTCAGTACTCCATAATGACCTATATGGGAAAAGAATCTTAAGAAGAATGGCTATATGTATAATTGATTCACTTTGCTGAACAGCAGAAACTAACACAACATTGTAAATCAACTATACTACAATACAAATTAAAAAAAACAACAACACTAAGAGAAGTTGTTAAGTGAAAAAATGTTACTAAACTACATTTATGTACAGGTATTCGCTGAATGCTTTACTGGGTGCCAGGCACTTGTGGTGCTGGGGCTACCGCAGCAAACAAGACAGAAGCCCTGCTTCTCAAAGTTCAAAGGCATAGTAACAGAGTGTCAGGGAATGATAAACTATAAGGAGAAGGAAACTCTGCAGAGCATGTGGAAAAACTGGAACCCTCACAAATTGCTAGTGGGAATATAAAATAGGGTGGTTGCTTTGGAAAACAGACAGTGCTTCAAAAAGTTAAACATGGAGTTTAACTATACAACCCAGTAATAGTACTCCTAGTTACATACCCACGAGAAGTGAAAACGTATGTTCATACAAAACTTGGATACAAATGTCCATAGTAGCATTATTCATAATAGCCAAAAAAGTGGAACAACCCCAATTCCCATCAACTGATGAATTACAAATTACAGTGTGACAGGTGGGGGCTTCTCAGGTGGCACAGTGGTAAAGAACCCACCTGCCAATGCTGGAGACAAAATCAGGTTCGATCCCTGGGTCGGGATGATCCCCTGGAGAAGGAAATGGCTACCCACTCCAGTAGTCTTGTCTGGGAAATTCCACTGACAAGAAGCCTGGTTGGCTACATCCATAGGGTTACAAAGAGTCGGACACGACTGAGCATGCACACACGCATGCACACACATCCACAGAACAGAATATTATAAACTATAAAAAAGGGACGTGTGTGTACCAAGTCCCTTCAGTCATGTCTGGCTCTGTGCAACCCTATGGACTGTAGCCTGTCAGGCTCCTCTGTCCATAGGATTCTTCAAGCAAGAATCCTGGTCTGGGTTGCCATTTCCCCCTCCAGGAGATCATCCCAACCCAGGGAGTGAACCCAAGTCTGTCTTCTGCATTGGCAGGTGAGTTCTTTACCACTGAGCCACCTGGGAAGCCCTTGAAGTACTATTTATGATACAAGATGAATGAATCTTAAAAACACTGTGCTGTGCAAAAGCAGCTAGACACAAAAGGTCACATACTGTGTGATTCCATCCGTTTGAAATGTCCATTTACATGAAAATGTCCAGAATAGATACACCTTTAAAGACACAAAGTAAATTTAGCGGTTTCTGGGTTGGAGGGTAAGGTGGAAGGGGAGGGATGAGCAACAGCTGTTAATGAGCATGGAGTTCCTTTTTGGGATGATGAAAGTATTTTAGTATTACTGGCGATAAATACATAACTGTCAATATACTAAAACCACTGACGTGGTATACTTTATTTATTTCTGGCCATGCCACAAAGGGCTTATGGGATCTTAGTTCCTGCAAGTTAGTGCAGGGTCTTCATCACTGGACTACCAGGGAAGTCTCTGAAATGATATACTTTAATAGGTTGAATTTTATTTCAATTTAAAAAAGCTAAATAAAAAAGAGTAAAACAGGGTAAAAGGATAGAGAGGGAAGGGGAGGCTGCTGTTTTGGATAAGGTAGTCAGGAATGACCTTATTTTGAGCAGTGACCTGAACAATATAAAGAAGCTAACCATGTAAATCTGAGAGGTGGGAGGAGGGAGAGGAGGGACATTCCAGGAGGAAAGGCAAGTAGGAAGACTCTTAAGGTAGATGCATACCTATTTGTAAGTAACAGCAAAGAGGCAAGTAGTGTGGCTGCATGCAGTAGCAAGGGGTGAGGCTGCAGGAAGCCATGGTCCAAACTGTACAGATGTGTACACCCACAGTAAGGACTGGTCTTCACTCTAAATGATAGAAAGCCATCAGAGCCAGAAGCAACGACCAGAGGTACATTTATAAGGTTCACTCTGCTGCTAGGTGGGGAATAAACTGAGGCAGAAGGGAAGGAAGGAAATCTATTAGAGATGGCTTCTGTTAGTACAGGTGGGTGAAAAATGGTCAGATTTGAAGTACATCTAATCACCACAATATACACTTTAAATATCTTAAACTTGTATTTGTCAATTATATCCCAATAAATATGGGAGAAAAAAGTGGTTGGATTCAAAATATACTCGAATGTTAGAGCTGAAGGGATTTCTAATGAATCAAATGTGCCACACAGGAGAGAGGAGCGAAGAACGAGCCTAAGGAGTTTCACTCTGTGCAAAGGTGTAAATGGAGAGGCCACTCAATGAGATGGGGAAGCCTGAGAGAAGATGACTGCGCAGGGAAATCAGAAGTCAATTCATCTTAAATTTGAGGTGCCTACTAATCCAAGTGCATCTACAAGACTGGAACTCCGTAAAACAGTCAGGCTAGAAGTATACAATGGAGAGCCACAGCAGAAGACATTTGACGCTTTGTGAAGGGATGACTCACCAGAGGCAGACAGGAGAGTCTAGGGGTTGAGCCCTGGAGCACTCTGACATTTGGATACTTAGAAGATTTGGCACAATTTATGTCTTCTGAGAGAAGCAGCCTGTTAGAAGAAGACAAGAATGCTCCATCTTTGTTATTCTTACAGAATCAGATGATCTGATGGATAAAAGTTTCTTCAAAGCAAGACTTGATCTCATCTCTAGATCTTTAAAGATTTCTTCCTCTTCCATTTCTTTGGAGTTAGCTCACAGAGAGTGAACCTATTGATCTACTAGGTATTCTCAGATTATTTCTTTACAAAGTATGCTGCCTTGAGGATCTCAAGTCAGCATACTAAAATGACAATCATACTGAACACCACACTAAAATGACAATCCAAATACCCATTGTTTGATTTGGGGCATATTATTTCATCCTAGAAATTTTAGCTTCCCAATAAGACAAGTGGGTGAGCTTTCCTTTAGATGTGCACAAGTGTGGTCAGAAACAGTCCTTATCGCAGATACTTTACAGATAGGCTGTATTTCGGAGGGTCAGGGTATGGGAATCTACTCAACTCATTTGGCAAAAAGTCTAAGCCGAATAACCCAACTGCTTGGGGTAGTGACACTTGTGCAGTGGGTACTACAGGTTGTACAGCTGACGTAGCACATTTAATGAACTATAATTGCTGCCCTTAAAAAAAGAGGCAATAAGGTTTCCCTGATGGTTCAGTGGAAGAGACTCCACCTGCCAATGAGAGAGACAGAGGTTTGATCCCTGATCCGGGAAGATGCCATGTGCCATGGAGCAGATAAGCCTGTGCACCACAACTATTGAGCCTGTGCTCTGGAGCCCCAGAGGCACAACTACTGAAGCCTGTGCTCCAAAGAGAAGCCACTGCAGTGAGAAGCCCACCCACCACAACTACAGAGTAGCCCCACTCTCTGCAACTAGAGAAAAGCCCACAGAGCACCAAAGACCCAGCCCAGCCAAAAATAAAATAAATAAAATCATTTGAAAAGGAGTTGGGGATGGACAGGGAAGCCTGGCGAACTGCAGTCCATGGGGTCGCAAAGAGTCGGATACAACTGAGTGATTGAACTGAACTGAATATTACACACACTGGTAAGAAACAATCTTAAGATGTAGCAGTAAGTGAAAAAACAATAGGTACAAAATAGAGTGTAAAGTTTGCTTAAACTTGAGTAAAAAACACATATACATGTAAATTATATGCTTATGTATACATGGAATATCTCCAAAAGGATATAGTTAGCTCATCAAATTGTGTTCCCATGTGTTTATATTAGTTACTCAAAAAAAACCCCCCAAATTAAAAATCTAGCCACAAAGCCTCAAATATCACCGAGATAGGAAACAGAACAGGTAATGGTCATTAGAAAAAGAGATTCCTTCAAATAAGAAAAAGAAAAGCTTGCCAAAAGACAAATGGAGCCAAGGTTTGAAATACGTATTTCACAAAAGAAATATACACATTCTTAAAACATACATCTTCCTTAGAAACTAAACAAAACCAAACGCCATTATTTTAACCTTTAGACTGGAAACTTAAAAAACAACAAAAAACTTAAAAAACAACACTTAATACTGGTACACGTATATAAAACAGGAATGCTCATACTTTACTGGTGATGCTTGGGTTTTAGCCTTCTAACCATACATATATCAAAAGCCTTAAGCAGGGACACAAAGGGTAAAGCATGCACCTTTCTCTCACCCAGCAATGCTGCCTCCAAGACCTAAACATGAGCAAATAAGGCAACAAGTACAAAAGAATACATGCAAAAACGATACTACTTCGTGGGTGTTGTGTTTTGTTTTCCTTTACCCCTAAATAATCTACTCATAGCTTTGATTATAACAGCAAATCTTGGAAGGGAAGCCAATGTTTACCAATAAAAGATTAGTTAATAAATTACAGTATAACCAAGTAGCTACTAAAACCTAAGTTTCCAAAGAATTTATAAGAGCATTTAACAGATGTTCACAGTACAGGGGAGAAAAACAATTAGCAAAGAAAGCAGCATCTGATCTCTTTGGCTAGGGGCAAGAAATATACACCCATAGGAGCCTGGAAATACAAAACCAAAATGTTAACATTCTGGGGGTAGATTATAGGTGATTTTTGTTTTTTTTTCCTACCTTCTGATTTCTCCCAAGGTTGTTTTTTTATTTAGATGGGAATACCAGACCACCTGACTTGCCTCTTGAGAAACCTATATGCAGCTCAGGAAGCAATAGTTAGAACTGGACATGGAACAACAGACTGGTTCCGAATAGGAAAAGGAGTACATCAAGGCTGTATATTGTCACCCTGCTTATTTAATTTATATGCAGAGTACATCATGAGAAACGCTGGGCTGGAAGAAGCACAAGCTGGAATCAAGATTGCTGGGAGAAATATCAATAAATAACCTCAGATATGCAGATGAAACCACTCTTATGGCAGAAAGTGAAGAAGAACTAAAGAGCCTCTTGATGAAAGTGAAAGAGGAGAGTGAAAAAATTGGCTTAAAGCTCAACATTCAGAAAACGAAGATCACGGCATCCATTTCCATCACTTCGTGGCAGATAGATGGGGCAATAGTGGAAACAGTGGCTGACTTCATTTTTTGGGGCTCCAAAATCACTGCAGATGGTGACTGAAGCCATGAAATTAAAAGATGCTTACTCCTTGGAAGGAAAGTTATGACCAACCTAGACAGCATATTAAAAAGCAGAGACACTACTTTGTCAACAAAGGTCCATCTAGTCAAGGCTATGGTTTTTCCAGTGGTCATGTAGGGATGTGAGAGTTGGACTATAAAGAAAGCTGAGCACCGAAGAATTGATGCTTTTGAACTGTGGTGTTGGAGAAGACTCTTGAGAGTTCCTTGGACTGCAAGGAGATCCAACCAGTCCATTCTAAAGGAGATCAGTCCTGGGTGTTCATTGGAAGGACTGATGCTGAAGCTGAAACTCCAATACTTTGGCCACCTGATGCGAAAAGCTAACTCATTTACAAAGACCTTGATGCTGGGAAAGATTGAGGGCAGGAGGAGAAGGGGACGACAGAGGATGAGATGGTTGGATGGCATCACTGACTCAATGGACATGAGTTTGGGTAAACTCCGGGAGTTGGTGATGGACAGGGAGGCCTGGCGTGCTGAGGTTCATGGGGTTGCAAAGAGTCAGACACGACTGAACGACTGAACTGAACTGAATAAGCATGTATTGCTTTTTAACTGGGGAAATACGGTATTGGGACAGGGGCAAAAAACTTAGAAGACACAAAAAATCCAGTTATATTTTTTCAATATTCTAATTTTTAAAACTATGAAGAATCATGATATCTATATCTATGTATAAAAAAAGAAAATGTGTAGGGAGATTATTTTTTTCTAGTTATAAAAATATCAAATACAAAAGGGTAGAAATTATTGCTTTATTTGAGAAACTTACTTCCAAATTACTTTTATGTATTTTAAAAAGTCATAAAGAGCATCCAAGAAAAAAACATATAGTTTCCATAGGAATAAGGACAAAAAAATGGGGTTGATGACTGCCCCAAACGATATTTCCTAAAGGAAAAAAATGTAATATTTAACTTCTTTTTTTTTTGAGGCTAGGTAAGTGAACTACACACATCATAAATAAAATTTTCTTACTTTACAAGGAGGAAGGACTCTGATCCTGTTTTTGATGCATATTAAATACAAAAATCCATTGTTCTGATCAAGATGAGGGAAAAAACATCATTCTTCAACATTTCAGCTCATGCAATGAAATCCAAAGGTCTGTTGAATCCACCTTTTCGATTCATGTACTGCCTATGATGAGAAAATTTATTTATTAAAAAAATTGTGGGTTTGTCTTATAAAAGAAATAATCATATGCTTCAGAAGTTAAACCTATAAACTATTTCTAAAATGGCAACGTCTAGGGCAAGAAGTATTCAAAGTCAAAATCTAAACAAAAGCATGGAAATATACTTTCAGTATTATTTGGGAAGATTCTACAGACTTAAAAAAAAGCCAATTGAAAATCCATATTTAAGTAACACCAAACAGCTACTAAGTTTAAGGAAAACAGAGAAGAGTTTCAAATAGGTACCTATCAAACAAATCTGATGACACACTGTACTAGTTCTCCCCATAAGACCTTATTTGAAGGTAATTTTATAATGGACTGTTGATTCTAGTATTTTAACTCACAGCCATCTCAAATCACACTATTCATATTTCTAAATTAACTGAAGTATTAGTCTAAATTAACTGAAGTGATAAAATGTAGAGAAAAAGAATGTTTGCAGATGTCTTGACTTTTCTGTTCATGCAGTGAGATTTCAAGTATGGATTGGTTTGTTTTGTGGTATTAATAAAATATGCCTATACTTAACAGATAGGTATTTATAGTTGAAATCCTTACATAATCAATTTAGATAAATAATTGAGAAGGAATCTATTTTAAAACCTATAATTATAATGAAATTAAAGTCTAAAGACTTGAGATTATGTTATTTTGAAGAAAGAACTACTTATAACCTAAAATTTTATGCCAACTACCCTTTCTCTGTAATAGTTTCTGGTTCACAGGTAAATTTAAAATTATTTTAACATACAAGAATATAAACAAGGAAGAGTAAATCAAGGAACAATATGGAAACCTAACTAAAGTAAGGGAGTGTATGGAAAACTGCTACATTTCCTACAAACATGATTATCCCATAACAAATTCTTTCTCAAGCATATAATTTATATTAGTTCAAACGTAATAATGGCAGCTATGCATACCTATACTTTCTCTTCTGAGATACATTTATGGCATAGGCATTTACAGAGCCATCCACCTTTTTACCCTGGAGAGAAGCAAAAAACAAAAACCAAAACACACACACAAACAAACAACACACAAGAGAAAGAATATATTAAATGCCTTGATCAAAGAGCTGGATTCCACAGACCTCTTTAATGGCAAGATTCATTTAAGCATGACATAGTCCAATGACTGAATTTTCAGATCCTGATGATATCGCAGGAACTCTCAAGTGTTATAATCTTGTTCACATTTTTATAGTCACATATAAAGAAATACCAATATTCAAACCAACAAATGCTCATATGTACTATGTGCAAGGCATGCAGGGAAAGTGGGTAGCAGAGCCTCACCTTTTCTGGTCAGAGAATTCTTCAAAACCAGATACAAGTTATGGATATCTCCTCTAGAAAAATTCATATCCACAAAAATTTAACTTATGACCTGAACTGATGGGATTCTCAAATCAGTCACCATTCATATCTAATCCCATTTCTTGCATAGGCTTTGAAATTTTGATTTTTAAATCAAGAATCAGGATAACAGATACTAATGTTGTATCACTTGTACCTCAGACTTTCTTTTTCATTAATTTCTTTATGGGTCTTTTGATTCAGCAAAATGAACTCACCACTTTCTGTTCCTCATGCCTAAACTGCCTTCTCAACTCCCATTCAACCTTCAACCGTCTGGTTTTTGTGCATTCTTCGAGGCCAAGTTAAATGACCCAGCTGCTAGGAAGAGCTCTCTTCTCTAATTTCCACAGAACGTTAACTGTGCTTTCCTCACAATTCCCTCCATTTTCTACCCTCCATTTATCAAGATGTCTAATCATGATGATAACATCTACACAATCACCATGTGTAACATCACACTGTTGTTGTTTAGTCACTAAGTCACATCCGACCCTTTGCAACCCCATGGACTATAGCCTGCCAGGTTCCTCTGTCCATGGGATTTCCCAGGCAAGGATACTGGAGTGGGTTGCCATTTCCTTCTCCAGGGGATCTTCCCCACCCAGAGATCAAACTCAAGTCTCCTGCATTTAGCAGGTTGATTCTTTACCACTGAACCACCAGGAAAGTCCATTAATCTTTTTTTACTAAGTTCAGTTACTAAAGGCTAACTGACTTTTGAAAACTATTTGTAGAGTTGTGTATTTTTAGCTCTCTTCTTATTTACATGTTGGAATAGAAAATTTGTCCATAAACAAAACCAACTTTGAAATTTTTTAGAATGTTAAAATAGAAGGGAAAATAAGTGACTAATTTGGCATTTGAAGAGGTTCCACCATAGATTAGTGATGAAATATCATAAGATACACATTACTGAAAAATACAAATGAGCTGAGGAACTATAATTGAGAGTCCTGAAGCCAAGTGCATATGAAATAACATCCTTGTTGATGTCATTAAAAAAACAACTGACATCATTTGTTCTTGTGGTACTCCATAATTTTTATGGAATCTATAAATTCTCACATAATTTTTCCTTTATAAACAAACATCTTCAGCACAGACTACATTTAAAAGTAGTGGCTCCATCTTTACATCTGATACTCAGGAATTCCAAACATAACGTCAGGCAATAGTAAAACCAAAAAAAAAAAAAAGAATTCTAATAAGGTCCTTCACTATTCTTCTAAAAACAGTGAAATTTAGTTGTCTCATTTTGAAAATATGTTTATTCATCCAATATATGTATTAATAAACCAGTTTACTTACAAACGCTCATTGGAATAGCAAATAAGGAACTGGTATATTCAAGAAAAAAACCTGGTACAGAAATCGCATTAAATTTTAAAATGGGGTTCACATAACCATTTGTGAGAATCAAATAGCTCATTCTTAATTTTCTCACCTCAAAATAGTCATGCCTCTGGTACTCCTCTTAGGCCACACACTGTCATTTAAAAAATACACAGGAATCCTACAGAATGACATCAGTTAGAAGCTCTTAGAGCATCTGTGATTACCCCACTCTATTCATGACATAATGGAACACAAGATTAGGGGAAGTGGATTATTTTTGACACCTCCCCTCAGAGATTGCAACTTCTATTTGCAAAATGAAAAGGACTTAAAATTCTATAAAGAAAGTTTTAACAATATATTTTCTCTCCATACACACTCTCCCTGTCTATTCTTAATGGCTTCCTCTCTCTATCCTCCCTTCTCTCTTCATTCAATTTCCTCTCTCCCTCCATCTCCCCTTTGCTCTATTTCTCTCTACCCTATCTCCTTATATTTCTCCCATTTCCCTCTCCACAACCTCTCCCTCTTTTGCCTCACCACCTCCTTATTCTTTTCAATACGATGGTCAGGGCTAGAGAGCATTCAAATTCCTGTCAATCCCTCTTCTTGAGTTATGAGATATGTATGCTCCGTCTAGTCAAGGCTATGTTTTTTCCTGTGGTCATGTATGGATGTGAGAGTTGGACTGTGAAGAAGGCTGAGTGCCGAAGAATTGATGCTTTTGAACTGTGGTGTTGGAGAAGACTCTTGAGAGTCCCTTGGACTGCAAGGAGATCCAACCAGTCCATTCTGAAGGAGATCAGCCCTGGGATTTCTTTGGAAGGAATGATGCTAAAGCTGAAACTCCAGTACTTTGGCCACCTCATGCGAAGAGTTGACTCACTGGAAAAGACTCTGATGCTGGGAGGGATTGGGGGCAGGAGGAGAAGGGGACGACAGAAGATGAGATGGCTGGATGGCATCACTGACTCGATGGACGTGAGTCTCAGTGAACTCCGGGAGTTGGTGTTGGACAGGGAGGCCTGGTGTGCTGCGATTCATGGGGTCGAGAAGAGTCGGACACAACTGAGCGACTGATCTGATCTGATGCAATGCCATCTTTATCTGGCAGCTGCATTTCATTCTGTTTCATAGCACTTCCCTTTCCTACAATCCTTTTTTTGGTTAACTCTATCAGCCTGACACCTCAAGAGTCATCACTGACTACTCACCTCCATTCCCACCACCACTAACTCTTGTTTCTGAATTGTTCTCAGTTCTCTCTCCTCAGGTCAGGCCTTCATCATCTTTCACTACATGACTAGGCAGTTCTCCTAGTCTTTTGTTTGCCCTCCATGAGGCCCCAGGTCATCTTTCTAAACATACATATAATCTGTTGCTCTCTCGCTTAAAAACCATTGCTTCCTCTCATCACCAAAATAATCAACTTAAATTCCTCAGTATGGCTAAGGATATCAGCCTTCTGTGATTTGCCTCCCACCTCTATTTCTAGCCCCATCTATAGTCACCAGCCCATCAACATCCTTTCTCTAGTTACTGAATTTGCACCTCCTCCAATACTCTATGCTGCTTCACGCCGACAGGGCATCTCTGTGAGCTTTTCCCTCTACTTCAAATGATCTTCCTCCTCTTCTTTGTCTGATCACCTCTACTGGCCCTTTAAGATCTAATTCAAATATCCCAAGCAAATACTTCCTGAATTCCAATGGCAGCCCACAACTTCCTTCCCTTGCTTTCAAATCCCTTCACACAAACAGTTACTGTCTTCTAACAGAATAAACTTGCATCATTGGAAGAAATTACAAGTGATAATAAAAGAATATGGAAAAATGGGGCAGATCAGTTCACATTAAGAATACCTGACTAGCTACATGTTTTACTTACTTTTGTGGAGTCAAAGGAGGCAAATCCCATTAACTTCATCATTTCTATTTCTTCCTCTGTTTTGCCCTCTAAGTCTTCCTCTGCAAAAATAAGTGATACATTGTAAACTCATTTTATACATAAAAAAGAGAGCTGGCAATAGATTATTAGTTATTCCACTTTACCAGCAGAAAATATACTAAACAATTAGCTAAAGACTTGAATTTAATGAAAAATCCCTCAATTTGGATAGAATATAACTTAAGGTGCAAGGAAAAAGTGTGATCTCTATCCTCCATTGTAAGAGATTGCTTAAAAGGATATGCTTGGCATCTTTAGGAAGGACCACCTTCAACATCAGACAGTGAAGATACTTCCAAAATAGAATATTTTCATGTTTTTAACTGTCCTTCCTGTATCAAGAGCACCAAATAACTAGTAATTAGGGTACAATTAAAACAAAATCTCAAAACCATATGCAAATGAACACTATGTATGTGTGTGTGTGTGCGCGCATGTTCAGTTGCGTCCGATTCTTTCACAACAGCATGGACTATAGCCCGCCAGGCTTCTCTGTCCATGGGATTTTTCAGGCAAGAATACCAGAGTGGGTTGCCATTTCCTTCTCCAAGGGATCCTCCCAATCCAAGGACTGAACGTCTGTCTCCTGCATTGCAGGCAGATTCTTTACCGTTGAGCCACTGGGGAAGCCCTTAATGAATACTGTCAAAAACTTAAATAGCTAAAGATTCAAAAATTATACTTAATTTTATAATTGAATTTCTAAACAAGGCTGTACATTTCCTACAGTTATTTATCGAATATTACCAGTTATCTGACGTTCTTTGCTTTTTGTTTCTTTTGTTTCTTTCTTTTCCTCATCTCTTCTTTCTTTCAGTCGAGAAGGGGAAGGAGATGTGGATCTATGTCGTCTTGGGGACCTAATATTTAATAAGGAAAGATGTTAGAAACAGAGACATACCTGGTGACTTGTGTTGAAGAGCAGAGATATACATGAGTGCATGAAAGGTAAAGGCTAAACAAAAGCTGGATTCTAGAGAAAGGAATTTGTTCCTCAAAGCAGAATGAGGAAGAAAGTTCTGCCTAGGCCCTGACTATTTACAAAAAATTATTTATTGTTTAATTATCAGTTACACTCAGTATAGCTAGGCTAAAAATTTTTTGTAAGGCAGAGAAAAGAAAACAAAAAGTGTATTTGATGGTTATTAAGAATCAGAGTCCACTTCTAAGATTCTTCCAAGATCTCACACTCTTGATTATATGGTTGAATAAACTATTATCACCAAAAGTTTATAAAAAAGTAAGACTATAATATACAAAACACTTCTTACTCCTGCTAAGTGCTTTTCATGTATTATTTCTCAGTTATTCCTCAAGGCAACTCTATTATGTGGAATGTTATCAACCCCATTTTACCAATGGGAATGTTAGGTTTAGAATAAAGTGGGATAAAGTTCCGCTGATTTCATGAAACTGTAAGTCCCTTTGTAAGCGATAACAACAAAAGTCAAGAGCAGCGACTACGCAGCTGTGGTAAAACTTCTGCTTTGCTGCACTTACCTGGAACGCCTTCTGTGTGGGGACCGAGAACGGCTTCTTCTCCGATCTCGCTCCCGGGACCGGGACCTTTCTCGGCGCCGGCGTTCTCTTTCCCGGGATGTGGACCGGGACCGCCTACGCTCTAATAAAAACACAAAATTGCAGAGTCAAAAATTACTTCAAACATCTACTGGATGGTGAGCCGACCAACAGTAATATAATGCGAGCCACTTCTAGATGTCACATTTAAAAAGTAAAAAAAGACACATGAGATTAATTTTAACAGTATAGATTTAACCCAAACTTGGCTTTCCTGGTGGCTCAGAGGTTAAAGCTTCTGCCTGCAATGCGGGAGACCCCGGTTCGATCCCTGGGTTGGGAAGATCCCCTGGAGAAGGAAATGGCAACCCACTCCAGTATTCTTGCCTGGAGAATCCCATGGTGGGAGGAGCCTGGTAGGCTACCGTCCACGGGGTCGCAAAGAGTCTGACACTACTGAGTGACTTCACTTCACTTCACCAGCATTTCAACACGCATTTATTTTTCCGCACTAATCAAGGAAAACCGGTGTGTTCGACACTTAAACAGCAGTTCTCAATTCGGATTGAGAACTTGTTAAGTGCTCAACAGCCCTCTGTGGTTCGAGGGCTCATTTAACTTTTAAGATCAACCCTGATTAGCTGAAGGTGATAAAAACTAACGAGGGGGCAGAATCGAGGTTCTAAGTGAAATCTTCCCCTCTCACTGCCCCCTCTGGGGGCTGGGGCCAGAAGTCATTATGAGGTGAGCACCCTGAACGCAAACTCCTAAACACTGATTTCCCTACTATAAACTGGGGAGGAAACCCTGAGCGCTGAAGAACCTGGGGGCAGCACATGCTGAGTGTTAACGGAGTGTGGCATGCATTCTCATGTCAGCTTTGAAAGATAATATTTACCCCAGATATCTAATTACGGGAATTCGGACGCAGGAGGGCTGGATGACTTGCACTAGGTCACCCAGAAATTGGGGGAACCATGGCCTGACTCTAAATTGCCAAGCCACAAGTAAAACAAAAGTTATTACAGGAGGCTGACAAAGAGTTGGCCAAACCCCAACTGGGTTAAAAAAAACTGCCTTCAAACCGGAGGGCTGAAGCGTGTAGGGCCCAGGTCTTCGTTCCCAGTAGACCCCTCCCTTCTCCTTAGAAGAAAAGGTTCCCCCCTCTCCGCGGCCCTTAGACTGGGAACCAAAGTGGGGACGAGTCTCCAACCGAGCCCTAGACCCCCAGAACCACTTCTGGACTCACCCCTCCGTGGGGAGCGGCTGCGACTGCGACCCATTTGGAATCCTTCTCCAGTACAAGTCGACCCGGAAACGGCTGTGCAACAACTTCCGGGAGGGCCGGGAACTGAGCTTTCACCGCCGACTGGGAAACGATAAAACGACTCGCCAGGGTTCCGGCATCTAAAGAAGGGAGGCTGCCCCAACCTGGTATCACCTCTTCCGAGCCCAGAGGTTCCGTGGAGAACAGAGTTGTCATCTCTGCTCCTCCAACCCCTCTTTCCTGGTGGCTGCAGTATCTTCTCTCCTGTATTTCGAGGTGGGCATTAGAATGTGCTTTGTTGTTGTTTAGTCGCTAAGTCGTGTCCCACTTTTTTGCGACCTCGTGGACTGTAGCCCTCCAGGCTTCTCTGTCCATGGAATTCCCCAGGCAAGAATACTGGAGTGGGTTGCCAGTTCCTCCTGTAGGGGAAATTCCCGACCCACGGCTGAAATCTGGTCTCTTGCATTGGCAGACGGGTTCTTTACCACTGACCCACCAGGGAAGCCCCTGCTCCCTGTTGGTATTCTAGAAATGTCAGGAAAAAGCCATATATAAACCACCCTAACACAGTTCTCACCCCCGCCCTGCCCCCATTATTCTTTCCTACCATCTTGTCCATAGGCAAAAAAATATTTCATATCAAACCAATCTAAACTTACCATATACAAAGTTTTAAGTCCACACGGGGAAGCAGTAGGGCGGGTCAGGAGGCAGAGGGAGCAAGGGGAAAGCAAGCATGGCTGAGAGCTTTTGTTGAGTTTTGTTGGAGGGAACAGCAGAGGCTGGGAAGCAGGCTAAGCAGGTTCTCTAAGACTGACCAGAGGCTCTTGAGATTTAAGGGCTGTCCAGAGCTGTTGGTACCTGGCCCTGGGATCTGTGGCAGAGGAATAATGCCTTGACTTGTGAGCTTGATAAAGGAGGTCATAGAGTAGGGGCTTCTTACTGGCTGGCTTACATATTAAAGTCAGACTCATAAGGGGACTCATTTGCTATCTCGAAGAATTAGCTAGTCCTGGGAAGGGCAGTCTTGGCAAGGCCCCAGATGTCAAAACACTAGAAAATGAAAGCAATTAAAAAGGCATGATTAATACAAGTATTCACAAAAATATTTATTGCACACCTAGTACCGGAGGATTAAAAAAATTTTTTTTAACTTTTAAAATTTTTGGTTGCGCTGGGTCTTTGTTGCTGTACATGGGCCTTCTCTAGTTTCGGCCAGCAGGGGCTACTCTCTAGTTGAGGTGCGTGGACTTCTCAATGCTGTGGCTTCTCTTGTTGCAGAGGACAGGCTCTAGGTTTTCGGGCTTCAGTAGTTGCAGCAGGCGGGCTCAGTAGTTGTGGCATACGGGCTTAGTTGTTACACAGCATGTGGAATCTTCCTGGATCAGGGATCCAACCCATGTCGCCTGCATTGGCAGGTTGATTACTATCCACTGTATCACCAGGGAAGTCCTGTACCAGAGGATTAATCAATGAAAAAAGCAAGTCTGTTCTTGAGTACTTGCAGTCCACTGAGGGATACAAACAAGTAAATAGTATCAAGATGCAGGAGAGGGGCAGAACCAGATACTAGGAGTTCACATGAAGTGGATACCTAACTCCTTTGAGGGGAAGGGTTCTCAAGGAATGTTTCCAGGAGGAAATGATGTCCAAATGAGACCTTAAGGATGAGTAGAAATTAGCCAGGTCAAATGGGGTGACTTTTGTAGTGGGGACAAGGAAAGAGATTATCCAGGCAGAGGAGACTGCATGTGCCAGGACAAGAGGCAAGGGAGCAGATGGGCTAAAAGTAGAGACCTATGGAGCAAGGAGTGAACGTGTGAAGACCAGACTGGAAGCCTTGTAGGCTGTGGTCAAGTTACCCTGATGTAAAAGCAACAGAGAGCTGTTCATTCAAGGGCTTTGAGGACCGGAGGGAATCACATTTGAGTTTATTCAGAGAACATGTTGGGTAATGTGGAGACTTGCCTGGGAGGTGGGGGTGCAAAACGCCTAGGAGGATGGTATAGTGGTCTAGGTTGGGACTCCAGTCACCTAGACTAGAGTGGTTATCAGTAGGTAATGTGGAAGTGGCTGAATCTGAGAATTGGTAAAATTGGAAAAACTTGATTCTTAGATGTCTGCATGAGAGTTTGAAGATTCAAGGAGACATCCAGGTTTCTGGCTTGTGAAACTGGGTAGATGGTAACATCATTTGCTAAGATAAGGCATATAAGTTTTGGGTGAAGGCTGTATATCTGGACCTACTAATGTGAGGAGCCATGCTGAACACCCAAAAGGAGATGCCAACTAGATGCGTATCTGGAGCTTGGAAGAGAGCTCTCGGCTGGAACCACACAGAAAAGGAATCATCAGAATACAGGTGTTCATTTGAAGCCACAAGAGTGCATGAAACCACTCAGGGAGGCTGAGAGAAAAGGGCCTGGAGACAGCTAGAGGAAGAACCCCAAAAGGAGACTAAGGGGTAGCCAGAGAAACAGAAGGAGTGTTATCAGTTAAGTTTTAAGAGAAGTCTGCTGTTTCAAGAACAAAGTGGTTAGTTTAAAATGTTAAAATAAGAAAAAAAAAGAAAAACAAACACCAC
>NW_011494787.1:1815445-1817204 GCF_000754665.1 Bison bison bison
TGTATACCCCCCCCCTTTTTTTTGGTCTTTGTGGCTTTTGAGATCTTAGTTCCTCCACCAGGGATTGAACCTAGGTCCCCCTCAGTGAATGCATGGAGTCTTAACCATTGGACCACCAGGGGGTTCCCTGCATAACCCTCTTGAAAAGTTTGGCTTATGCAGGGCAAAATATGGCAGGGCAAAATATGGGTGGAGGTAAATCTGGAGGTTTTGTGAAGATGGGAGAAACCTAAGCATGTTTAAAATATTGGTATGAACAAGTCAGTTTAGAGAAATAAAAAAGTACGAGAGAAAGAGAAAACCAAAGGAGTAAAGTTTCCTAAAGGGACAGCCCTGAGATTTACCTCAGGCAGAAAAGCGCCCCCTCTCCCCCACCTGAAGATGTGGGACAGAAACTGTGCTCTGCTAAGGCTTCCTTATTTACTGATCAAGTTGCCCTCTCTCAGAATATAGATTATCCATCACTGTGTACTTTCAGCACTGTTATCTTGAAGAAAAATCCTGTTTATAATACAGGGCGTGAGGTTCCCTCATTCTAATGGTTATTTTAATGACTTTACCGTAGGGTAAAAGGCATTTGCACCCCACTCCAGTACGCTTGCCTGGAGAATCCCATGGACGGAGGAGCCTGGTGGGCTGCAGTCCACGGGGTTGCTAAGAGTCGGACATGACTGAGCAACGTCACTTTCACTTTTCACTTTCATGCATTGGAGAAGGAAATGGCAGCCCACTCCAGTGTTCTTGCCTGGAGAATCCCAGGGACGGGGGACCTGGTGGACTGCCGTTTGTGGGGTCGCACAGAGCTGGACACGACTGAAGCAACTTAGCAGCAGCGGGGTAGGGTTGGAGTGCTGTCAACACTTGTGATCATACTTACAAGTTCCCTCCCTAACCAGACAGGGCAATTTTCCATAAAGGTAAATTTGTGTATGTTGTTGTTTTGTCACTAAGTTGTGTTTGACTCTTTTGTGATCCCATGGACTACATAGCCTGCCAAGCTCCTATGTCCGTGGAATTTCCCAGGCAAAAATACTGGAGCGGGTTGCCATTTCCTTCTCCAGGGGATCTTCCCAACCCAGGAATTGAACGAACCTGCTTCTCCTGCACTAGCAGAGGGATTCTTTACCACTGAGCCACCAGAGAAGCCAAAAAGTATATGTACTTTATATAAGAACATTCAGTTCAATTCACTCATGCAGTGTCCGACCCTTGCGACCCCATGAATCGCAGCATGCCAGGCCTCCCTGTCCATTATCATCTCCTGGAGTTCACTCAAACTCACGTCCATCGAGTCGGTGATGCCATCCAGCCATCTCATTCTCTGTCGTCCCCTTCACCTCCTGCCCCTAATCCTTCCCAGCATCAGAGTCTTTTCCAATGAGTCAACTCTTCGCATGAGGTGGCCAAAGTACTGGAGTTTCAGCTTTAGCATCATTCCTTCCAAAGAACACCCAGGGCTGATCTCCTTTAGAATGGACTGGTTGGATCTCCTTGCAGTCCAAGGGACTCTCAAGAGTCTTTTCCAACACTACAGTTCAAAAGCATCAATTCTTCGGCGCTCAGCTTTCTTCACAGTCCAACTCTCACATGACAACAGGAAAAACCATAGCCTTGACTAGACGGACCTTTGTTGGCAAAGTAATGTCTCTGCTTTTGAATATGCTATCTAGGGTGGTCATAACTTTCCTTCCAAGGAGTAAGCGTCTTTTAATTTCATGGCTGCAGTCACCATCTGCAGTGATTTTGGAGCCTCCAAAAA
>NW_011494787.1:1817304-1827857 GCF_000754665.1 Bison bison bison
GTCTGACACTGTTTCCACTTTTTCCCCATCTATTTCCCATGAAGTGATGGGACCGGATGCCATGATCTTCGTTTTCTGAATGTTGAGCTTTAAGCCAACTTTTTCACTCTCCTCTTCCACTTTCATCAAGAGGCTTTTTAGTTCCTCTTCACTTTCTGCCATAAGGATGGTGTCATCTGCATATCTGAGGTGATTGATATTTCTCCCGGCAGTCTTGATTCCAGCTTGTGCTTCTTCCAGCCCAGCATTTCTCATGATGTACTCTGCATATAAGTTAAATAAGCAGGGTGACAATATACAGCCTTGATGTACTCCTTTTCCTATTTGGAACCAGTCTGTTGTTCCATGTCCAGTTCTAACTGTTGCTTCCTGACCTGCATATAGGTTTCTCAGGAGGCAGGTCAGGTGGTCTGGTATTCCCATCTCTTTCAGAACTTTCCACAGTTTATTGTGATCCACACAGTCAAAGGCTTTGGCATAATCAATAAAGCAGAAATAGATGTTTTTCTGGAACTCTCTTGCTTTTACGATGATCCAGCGGGTGTTGGCAATTTGATCTCTGGTTCCTCTGCCTTTTCTAAAACCAGCTTGAACATCTGGAAGTTCACGGTTCACATATCGCTGAAGCCCGGCTTAGAGAATTTTGAGCATTACTTTACTAGCGTGTGAGATGAGTGCAATTGTGCGGTAGTTTGAGCACTCTTTGGCATTGCCTTTCTTTGGGATTGGAATGAAAACTGACCTTTTCCAGTCCTGGGGCCACTGCTGAGTCTTCCAAATTTGCTGGCATATTGAGTGCAGCACTTTCACAGCAGCATCTTTCAGGATTTGAAATAGCTCAACTGGAATTCCAACACCTCCACTAGCTTTGTTCATAGGGATGCTTTCTAAGGCCCACTTGACTTCACATTCCAGGATGTCTGGCTCTAGGTGAGTGATCACACCATCATGATTATCTTGGTCATGAAGATCTTTTTTGTAGTTTTTCTGTGTATTCTTGCCACCTCTTCTTAATATCTTCTGCTTTTGTTAGGTCCATACCATTTCTGTCTTATCAAGCCCATCTTTGCATGAAATGTTCCCTTGGTATCTCTCATTTTCTTGAAGAGATCTCTAGTCTTTCCCATTCTGTTGTTTTCCTCTATTCCTTTGCAGTGATCTCTGAGCAAGGCTTTCTAATCTCTCCTTGCTATTCTTTGCAGCTCTGCATTCAGATGCTTGTATCTTTCCTTTTCTCCTTTGCCTTTCGCTTCTCTTCTTTTCACAGCTATTTTTTAAGGCCTCCCCACACAGCCATTTTGCTTTTTTGCATTTCTTTTCCATGGGGATGATCTTGATCCCTGTCTCCTGTACAATGTCACAAACCTCATTCCATAGTTCATCAAGTACTCTATCTATCAGATCTAGTCCCTTAAATCTATTTCTCACTTCCACTGTATAATCATAAGGGATTTGATTTAGGTCATACCTGAATGGTCTAGTGGTTTTCCCTCCTTTCTTCCATTTAAGTCTGAATTTGGCAATAAGGAGCTCATGATCTTAGCCACAGTCAGCTCCCGGTCTTGTTTTTGCTTACTGTATAGAGCTTCTCCATCTTTGGCTGCAAAGAATATAATCAATCTGATTTCGGTGTTGACCATCTGGTGGATGTCCATGTAGAGTTTTCTCTTGTGTTGTTGGAAGAGGGTGTTTGCTATGACCAGTGCGTTCTCTTGGCAAAACTCTATTAGCCTTTGCCCTGCTTCATTCTGTACTCCAAGGCCAAATCTGCCTGTTACTCCAGATGTTTCTTGACTTCCTACTTTTGTATTCCAGTCCCCTATAATGAAAAGGACATCTTTTTCAGTGTTAGTTCTAAAAGGCCTTGTAGGTCTTCATAGAACTGTTCAACTTCAACTTCTTCAGCGTTCCTGGTTGGGGCATAGACTTGGATTACTGTGATATTGAATGGTTTGCCCTGGAAACGAACAGAGATCATTCTGTCATTTTTAAGATTGCATCCAAGTACTGCATTTCGGATTCTTTTATTGACCATGATGGCTACTCCATTTCTTTCTTCTAAGGGATTCCTGCCCACAGTAGTAGATATAATGGTCATCTGAGTTAAATTCACCCATTCCAGTCCATTTTAGTTTGCTGATTCCTAGAATGTCGACGGTTCACTCTTGCCATCTCCTGTTTGAGCACTTCCAATTTGCCTTGATTCATGGACCTAACAGTCCAGGTTCCTATGCAATATTGCTCTGTAGAGCATCAGACCTTGCTTCTATCACCAGTCACATCCACAACTGGGTATTGTTTTTGCTTTGGCTCCATCCGTTCACTCTTTCTGGAGTTATTTCTCCACTGATCTCCAGTAGCATATTGGGCACCTACTGACCTGGGGGGTTCCTCTTTCAGTATCCTATCATTTTGCCTTTTCATATTGTTCATGGGGTTCTCAAGGCAAGAATACTGAAGTGGTTTGCCATTCCCTTCTCCAGTGGACCACATTCTGTCAGACCTCTCCACCATGACCTGCCCATCTTGGGTGGCCACACAGGGCATGGCTTAGTTTCATTGAGTTAGACAAGGCTGTGGTCCTAGTGTGATTAGATTGACTAGTTTTCTGTGATTATGGTTTCAGTGTGTCTGCCCTCTGATGCCCTCTTGTAACACCTACCATCTTGAGTTTCTCTTACCTTGGATGTGGGGTATCTCTTCTCTTACTTGGGTTTCTCTTACCTTGGACCTGGGGTATCTCTTCACAGACACCTCTAAGGCACATTAAACATTAAGCATCTGTGATTCCTACAAATGTACTATCTTGAGACTTGGTTAAATTGTTTTACCTTTTCTAGTCCTATTTTATGTAAAATCACCAGTCTTTACAAAAGCATCCTACTTTTAATCTTTACAGAGGGCTTCCCTGGTGGCTCAGATAGTAAAGCATCTGCCTGCAATGTGGGAGACACAGATTCAATCCCTGGGTTGGGAAGATCCCCTGGGGAAGGAAATGGCAACCAACTCCAGTACTCTTGCCTGGAAAATTCCATGGATGGAGGACCCCCCCCCACAGTCCACAGGGTCGCAAACAGTTGGACATGACTGAGCAACTTGACTTTATCTTTACAAATGGATGCATACTATTGAGTCAGTAATTTCACCACCAATTAGATATAGTTTGACCACTAGTTAATAGAGGTTGATGATGTTTGAGGTTTTCTGTTTTTGTATCCTTTTATCATGGACTTTCAGAAGAATTGCAAACTCTGTGGTTGGGAGGAAACTACTGTGACTTCTTTTTTAATGTAGTTAATGGATTTAGGTCCAAATTACTTGAAGTTATGATTCAACACATCATTCTAGGTGATTGATAAATTATCTACCATTTGCATTCTATTATCCTTTTCTATTCTTTACATGGGTTCATCTTTAAGGGAATATAATTCCTGACAGTTTCAGCGTTAACAGTCCAATATTCTAGAGCACCTCTGTTCAACAGAACTTTTTGCAATGATGAACAGACTATATTTGCACTGTCCAATACAGTAGCCACTAGTTCCTTGTGGTTAACTAAGCACTTGGAATGTATCTATGTGACTGAGGAAGTAAATTTTAAGTTCTATTTATTTTTAATTAGCTTTGATAGCCACAGTGACTCTGGTCACCCTATTTTTACATCTGATGTTGAAATTTGCTTATTAATGATGGCAATCAATCCTCTTTAAAGACTTTGAAATGTGATAAAATGTTGGCTACTAAATGCTTGGTAAAAAACTAATGACTACCACTAATCATTTAATTTTGCCTACCTTGCTAAGTTTCAAGCCAAATTTTTGAAAAAGAAAGGTATATTTATATATCTCTAGTAATTTAGCATGGAACTCTAGAATATTTCCTCATAAGGACCTCTTCTTTACTGATAGCCAAGTAAAAATAATTATTAGTTGGCTAAATATTGTTTTCTAGCCCTTGCAGCTTAAAAAAAGACTTGGCAAAGGTTATAAGGCAAAAGGTGACCAACACAAAAATCTTCATATATATTAGTTGATATAAGACTCCAGCTGATACTTAATACTTTATTAAGAAGATTCCAATTAAAAAGAATGAAAAGTATGCAAAGTATTTGGTAAGAAAACAAAAGCAGATCTTTACTATCAGTGTGGAGTACTAGCTGACAATTACCGGTTTCTCCAGTGAGACTACAACCTACTTGTGACTGAAGAAATAATTCTTTTGTTTGTAAGCAATTTGGCTAGGAAACAAACAAGGGACAGGAACCATATATAATTCCACTTTGATCAATTCATACAAGTGAAATGAAATAATTTTACTAATATACTCAAACTTTAATTATCTTTACTCCCAAGATTTGTAAAAATTCAGTTATTTAAATTTGATTTAAATTTGGTATTTATATTTTTAATATGTAAGGGTAAGGAATCTCTGATGTTACAATAAGGAAAAAAACAAAAGCATCTCATGAAAGAGATACAGCCAAATACAAAAACAAGAAATGTAGTCTCTTGATACAGCCAAATTATTGTATTAAAACCATTCAAACTACAGTTCTAGGGGTAGAGATAGGGAAGGCATTTAAAAGCTTCCTTTAAATTCACCATGAGGGATCAATTTTGAAAGGACAAAAGTGATTTATGATCTATGGACATATCGCTAGGGAATAAAAACTAGCAATGAGTTCTAAAAGTTAAATCTAACTATAAAAAATTCAAACTTGGAAAAAAAAATTCTGGTTTCAACTGAGTTATTTTTTTGGTTCATTTTATATGTTATTTATTCTTTCTCCAAATGAGTATTTATTATTTGTACAGGTACACAAAAGTAGTTCCCATTTTTCTTAAAACATACTAAAAATATTTATTAACCACAAAAAATACTCACTTTGACTTGAAAAATGATGAGCATGTCTATTTTCAAAATAGCAGTAAATGCAAGAACCGAACATATATAAATCATGAAAAATGTACATCTCATTTTTGACAAAAATAAGTTCTATTTATACATTAATGCTTTATTATCAGCTTCTATATGATATCCTCCGACCTTATATACATTTACTATGAGATTTCTAATATTATGTTTAACTCAAAGGCACTCAATTCGGAGATTATAAAGTCCTGAGATTCCCAACTAAAATTTGAAAATAAATAATTCAAAGACCACAGAATATGAAAATGTTTAACGTATAATATTTGGTATATAAATAATCTGTGACCTAATAATAAAATTGTACAGAATGTCAAAGAAAAGACCATAAAAGGCAAAGGAATATCCTTGGAATCAAACTAATTTTCTTCCCCTATTCAAGATCATTTGAAAGCCTGAAGCTGATTTTTTTCTTGTTAAAATGCTAGGAAAGCAAAATAAAAAAGCATGAAAATGCTAAAGTTAAATAAAAGTTCCTCAGCTTAGTCTTCAAAACCATGAAAAAATATTTAATGACTAATAACATATGTAGACTAGAAGAATATCTGACTAGTAGGAGGAATCATAAAGAGCAGCTGGAAAAAAAATTAAGGACAGCTTTAAATATACCAATTGAAAGAGCATTTATAATTGGCCAGATTATTCCTTTAGCATTCTTTTAGTCAGATAAAAATGAAACTAACAGATGGATAATTGAGGTTCACTAACATTAAGTAGGATCAAAGTTCAAGCTGAAAACTGACTCTATGTATGGTTGCAGAGAAATGGGAAATTTACCTATAGCAATTTTCTACTGATGCTAAATTAAAAAGCATGAGTTGATATCTTTATTAGCAAATGGTTTGACAGATATTCTCTTGGCTTTAAAATGCTTTTCCATATATGCATAGAAATGTAATGAGGATAAGAATAGTCTTCTGTATTATCTGTACAGTTCGTAAGGCCTTTGTCATTGTTAGTCACCTTAGATGTGAATATCTGCAGGGCCATTAAATTAAAGCTGGCAAAAAAGTTTTCAAAGTGCTACTGTTTCCAACTGGTGAGTTCTTCAGTTTTCTGGATTTTCTGGATGATGACTATTTTCAGTTCTTTTTTCTGGCGATATATACAGGAAGTTACAGCAGATATATAAAGGGAAGATCAGAAGCCTGCTGTCCAAGTTCATCACTACTTGTTCCTATAAAACAAATTTGTTACTTTAATGATAATAGTAGTAGTATAAAAATAAAACAGAGAACCAACTGTTGAACTGAGTGAACTAAAGGTTAGTATGGTGGTTAAAAGTTTGCATCTGAAATCTGACAGTCTCTGTTCAAATCTCAAGACTTCCACCCACTAGCTTTGTGACCTCGGGCAAGTCACTGACTTTATCAACTGCAGCTTCCTCACTGTAAAAGAGGAGAATAACCACTCCATAGGATTCTACTAGGATTAAATGAGACAATGCACATAGAGGGCTCAGCAAAGCCAGCTATATATTAAATTACCAATAACGGTAGTTATTTTCATTACTGGAAAATTTCTATCAAGTACCTACATATTTTATGAACAGATACGGCCCAGAAATAGAGACTTCTCATTTGGTTTCTATGTCTGATGGTCTTTATGTGCAGCAAATACTTGATGGGAGTCATTATTGTCACAACAATAAGCATGGCCCCTTCCCACCCTTGTCTAAGATTTCCCACCATCTCTAATGCAAACAAGTTATTTGTCTCTTGGAACCTAAAATACATTACCATGTAAAATCAATTTCAAGTTCAGTTACATCAATATACATGAGAACAACTTGAGATTCTAGAGACAGGAGTTGATACTACACCTGAGAGCTACAAATATAACCCTCACTCACTCATGTTACAGATCTCTGGAACTGTTTACCAGCAGGTTTTCATGAAAAGAATAAATCCTTTTAGAGTATAAGCAGTAGCCCTGAAATGGGAACTCCTCTATTTTTTCAATAGTTGGATATATTCTCTGAACTAATATGCATTTGTTTTATCTTTATACATTCTGGAGAATACACTTTTAAAAAAAGTTAAAAAAATATTTATTTTTGACTGTGCTGGGTCTTTGATTCTGTGTGGACTTTCTCTAGTTGTGGTGAGTGGCTGCTACTCCTCATGGTAGTACACAGGCTTTAGGCGAGCGGTCTTCAGTAGTTGCAGCTCATAGGCTCAGCAGTCACGGCTTCTGGGCTCTAGAGTATGGGCTCAGTAGGTGTGATGCACGGGCTTAATTATCTGCGGCACGTGGAATTTTCCCGGACCAGGGATCAAACTCATGTCCCCTGCACTGGCAGGCAGATTCTTATCCAGTGTACCACCAAGGAAGTCCCTGAAGAATATACTTTTAAAATACTGTTTAAATCTAGAATTTTATATTATTTACTGAAGCATGTGTTCCTACTAAGGGACTAAAGAGGGACTAAAACTGCAACATTTGAGTGACAGACAAAGGCTCAGCTAGATACAGCTTCTATGTTGGGGGATCAGCAAGATAAATTTGGATAAAGAAGGCAGGGAATAGAAATGTTACACACAGACACACACACTATAGTCTCCAAATTGGGCAAAGTGGTATTTTGTTGTTTAAGTGAACAAAATGGATATGATGACAAGTCAGATGAGGCATCACCTGGGCTGATGGTGCAAACAGGGCTGGCAGACAGCAAGCATGTCAAAGCACAGTTGACCTTCAGATGCTTAAGTCACCCTGGACTAGTCAACATGAGTAGCAATAACCTGACTCAAGGCAGATTTACTAAGTCTATTGAAGACAAAGGCTTTGATGATGTGTGTATCTGATGATAAAAGCAAGATTCTCTACTCACAACTCTTAAGAAAATTAGCATTCTGGTATCTAAATATAGTTAAGGTTGGTGGGGGAGAGTAGGTCAAAGACCCAATTCTGGGGAAAGAGAGCCATGCAGATATCACTTGGGGGCTGAATGGACATACCAATTTCTGATTATAACACTGTACTAATCCCCATTTCCCGTTCATTAGATACCTAATTCTTGCTTTCTTAAAACCTTTAATTCCGCCCGATGGCTCAGTTTATATCTATACGTGCACCTTTATCTTTAGAAAAGCTCCATTTTCCTTCTTGCACTATGGCATGGGAGCAGTGAAGCCCATACATCACAGCATCAGACATAGTGGTGGTATCTTCCTAGTTTTCATCTGTTTCCAGACTGTTTTTTCTATCTTCTCTGCTTCTCTGAGGCTCATGTTACTTATTTCTACTATAGCTCTATTATTTCTAAATTCCAGAATCCTTAAGTCCAACTCCTTACTAGAAATCTTCACTTAGACATAAAGCAACTCAAGTTTAAATCATCAGCTACTGAATACTACCTACCATTTCCATTCTTTTTGGGCCGTCAGTGCTGTCATGCTTGCAACTGGTTTTGATTCCCCATCCTAGTTCTTAAATACTTCATTCCAGGTTACTTTTTTTGCCCACCCCTTAAATACCAACGCTCCCTAGGTTTCCATCCTGTCATATTCTCAACATAATTTCCTGTAGGTTGTCTGATCCAATCGTTATTCCTAGCCCAGGCACTGCTGATAAACGCTAGACCCATTTATCCACCAGTGTTCCAATTTTTACGTCAGTGCCCTCAAATCAAATATGCTTTAAACAGAATTCATCATCTCTTTACCCCCAAGTCATGTTCATTTTCCTTCCTATAATTCAAATATAAGGGAAAAAAGTTGCCCAAGTCACAAAGCCAGGTACTATCTCTGACTACTTTCTTCCTCACACTCACACACACACTTAAGCATCAAATTCTACCAAGTGCACCCCTTAATTTTGAGAACCTATCAACATCTCTTCACCCCATTACTATCCTCCTTAAGTTGAGGTTCTCGTTGTTTCTGATCTGGGTTACAGCAAGAGCATCTTTTTTTTTTTTTAATTGGATATTGGTTTATTTTTTTAAAGGGTCTTTACTGAGGTATAAACATACAAGTTATATAAAATATACAATAAGTTCTACTACATGTATATACACTTGAGAAACCAGCATACTCAAGATAATAGACATATCCACCCCCATCCATCCCCCTCAGTGTCCTTAGGTTCCTGATGCTTCCGCCACCCTCTGGAAACCAACTGCCTGCTTCTGTTCCATAGTCTGCCTTTTCTAGAGTTTTAAATAAAAAGAATCATACAGAATGCACTCTTTTTTGTCTCACTGCTTGCATTTAGATTATTTCATCCATGTTATTGTGTGTACCAGTAATTCATGCTTTGTTTACTGCTGATAATTTGGATTATAGCAATAGTTTCTAAAAACTGTCTTCTTGCCATTATCATGCCTCTAAGCTCAAAATGAATTCTAAAGACCTAAATGTAAGATCAGAAACCATAAAACACTAAGAGGAGAACATTGGCAGGACATTGTATAAAATATAAAATCATAGCGAAGTCCTCTATGACCCACCTCCCAGAGTAATGAAATAAAAACAAAAATAAACAAATGAGACCTAATTAAACTTAAAATCTTTTGCATGGCAAAGGAAACTATATAAACAAAGTGGGAAGACAATCTTCAGAATGGAAGAAAATAATAGCAAATGAAACAATTGACAAAGGATTAATTTCCAAAATATACAAGGAGCTCATAAAACTGAACACCAGAAAAACAAACAACCCAATCAAAAAAGTGGGCGAAAACTTAAACAGATATTTCTCCGAAGAAGACAAACAGATGGCTAATAAACACCTGAAAAGATGCTCAACACCACTCATTCAGTTCAGTTCAGTTCAGTCGCTCAGTCGTGTCCCAACTCTTTGCGACCCCATGAATTGCAGCATGCCAGGCCTCCCTGTCCATCACCAACTCCCGGAGTTCATTCAAACTCAAGTGTATCGAGTCAGTGATGCCATCCAGCCAATCTCATCCTCTGTCGTCCCCTTCTCCTCCTGCCCCCAATCCCTCCCAGCATCAGAGTCTTCTCCAATGAGTCAACTCTTCGCATAAGGTTCCTTCCAAAGAATACCCAGGACCGATCTCCTTTAGAATGGACTGGCTGGATCTCCTTGCAGTCCAAGGGACTCTCAAGAGTCTTCTCCAACACTATAGTTCAAAAGCATCAATTCTTCAACGATCAGCTTTCTTCACAGTCCAACTCTCACATCCATACATGCTACTGGAGATCAGTGGAGAATAACTCCAGAAAGAATTAAGGGATGGAGCCAAAGCAAAAAAAATACCCAGTTGTGGATGTGACTGTGATAGAAGCAAGGTCTGATGCTGTAAAGAGCAATATTGCATCAGATCAGATCAGATCAGATCAGTCGCTCAGTCGTGTCTGACTCTTTGCGGCCCCATGAATCACAGCACGCCAGGCCTCCCTGTCCATCACCAACTCCCGGAGTTCACTCAGACTCAGTCCATCAAGTCAGTGATGCCATCCAGCCATCTCATCCTCTGTCATTCCCTTCTCCTCCTGCCCCCAATCCCTCCCAGCATCAGAGTCTTTTCCAATGAGTCAACTCTTCACATGAGGTGGCCAAAGTACTGGAGTTTCAGCTTTAGCATCATTTCTTCCAAAGAAATCCCAGGGCTGATCTCCTTCAGAATGGACTGGTTGGATCTCCTTGCAGTCCAA
>NW_011494787.1:1828123-1828734 GCF_000754665.1 Bison bison bison
AGTCTGACACTGTTTCCACTTTTCCACAGCTATTTCCCATGAAGTGATGGGACCGGATGCCATGATCTTCGTTTTCTGAATGTTGAGCTTTAAGCCAACTTTTTCACTCTCCACTTTCACTTTCATCAAGAGGCTTTTTAGTTCCTCTTGGCTTTCTGCCATAAGGGTGGTGTCATCTGCATATCTGAGGTGATTGATATTTCGCCCAGCAATCTTGATTCCAGCTTGTGTTTCTTCCAGTCCAGCGTTTCTCATGATGTACTCTGCATATAAGTTAAATAAAGAGAGTGACAATATACAGCCTTGACGAACTCCTTTTCCTATTTGGAACCAGTCTGTTGTTCCATGTCCAGTTCTAACTGTTGCTTCCTGACCTGCATATAGGTTTCTCAGGAGGCAGGTCAGGTGGTCTGGTATTCCCATCTCTTTCAGAACTTTCCACAGTTTATTGTGATCCACACAGTCAAAGGCTTTGGCATAATCAATAAAGCAGAAATAGATGCTTTTCTGGAACTCTCTTGCTTTTTCGATGATCCAGTGGATGTTGGCAATTTGATCTCTGGTTCCTCTGCCTTTTCTAAAACCAGCTTGAACATCAGGAAGTTCACGGT
>NW_011494787.1:1828834-1829511 GCF_000754665.1 Bison bison bison
TGAATCAAAGCAAATTGGAAGTGGTCAAACAGGAGATGGCAAGAGTGAACGTCGACATTCTAGGAATCAGCGAACTAAAATGGACTGGAATGGGTGAATTTAACTCAGATGACCATTATATCTACTACTGTGGGCAGGAATCCCTTAGAAGAAAGAAATGGAGTAGCCATCATGGTCAATAAAAGAATCCGAAATGCAGTACTTGGATGCAATCTCAAAAATGACAGAATGATCTCTGTTCGTTTCCAGGGCAAACCATTCAATATCACAGTAATCCAAGTCTATGCCCCAACCAGGAACGCTGAAGAAGCTGAAGTTGAACAGTTCTATGAAAACCTACAAGACCTTTTAGAATTATCACCCAAAAAAGATGTCCTTTTCATTATAGGGGACTGGAATGTAAAAGTAGGAAGTCAAGAAACACCTGGAGTAACAGGCAAATTTGGCCTTGGAATACGGAATGAAGCAGGGCAAAAGCTAACAGAGTTTTGCCAAGAGAACGTACTGGTCATAGCAAATACCCTCTTCTAACAACACAAGAGAAGACTCTACACATGGACATCACCAGACGGTCTTCTAACAACACAAGAGAAGACTCTACACATGGACATCACCAGACGGTCAACACCGAAATCAGATTGATTATATTCTTTGCAGCCAAAGATGGAGAAGCTCTA
>NW_011494787.1:1829654-1830117 GCF_000754665.1 Bison bison bison
ATAGCTGTGAAAAGAAGAGAAGCGAAAGGCAAAGGAGAAAAGGAAAGATACAAGCATCTGAATGCAGAGCTGCAAAGAATAGCAAGGAGAGATAAGAAAGCCTTGCTCAGAGATCAATGCAAAGAAATAGAGGAAAACAAGAGAATGGGAAAGACCAGAGATCTCTTCAAGAAAATGAGAGATACCAAGGGAACATTTCATGCAAAGATGGGCTTGATAAAAGACAGAAATGGTATGGACCTAACAGAAGCAGAAGATATTAAGAAGAGGTGGCAAGAATACACAGAAAAACTACAAAAAAGATCTTCACGACCAAGATAATCATGATGGTGTGATCACTCACCTAGAGCCAGACATCCTGGAATGTGAAATCAAGTGGGCCTTAGAAAGCATCCCTATGAACAAAGCTAGTGGAGGTGATGGAATTCCAGTTGAGCTATTTCAAATCCTGAAAGATGCTGCA
>NW_011494787.1:1830989-1833667 GCF_000754665.1 Bison bison bison
AATCACCTCAGGTATGGAGATGACACCACCCATATGGCAGAAAGTGAAGAGGAACTAAAAAGCCTCTTGATGAAAGTGGAAGAGGAGAGTGAAAAAGTTGGCTTAAAGCTCAACATTCAGAAAACGAAGATCATGGCATCCGGTCCCATCACTTCATGGGAAATAGATGGGGAAACAGAGGAAACAGTGTCAGACTTGATTTTTTTGGGCTCCAAAATAACTGCAGATGGTGATGCAGCCATGAAATTAAAAGACGCTTACTCCTTGGAAGGAAAGTTATGACTAACCTAGATAGCATATTCAAAAGCAGAGACATTACTTTGCCAACAAAGGTCCGTCTAGTCAAGGCTATAGTTTTTCCAGTGGTCATGTATGGATGTGAGAGTTGGACATCACTCATTCAAGAAATGCAAATCAAAACTACAATTGGTTATCACCTCACACTGGTTAGAATGGCCGACATCAAACAATAAATACTAGAGAGGGTGTGGAGAAAAGGGAACCCTTTTGCACTGTTGGTGGGAATGTAAATTGATACAGCCACGATGGAAGACAGTATGAAGATTCCTCAAAAAACTACCATATGAACCAGCAATCCCAGTACTTGGCATATCCCTGAGGAAATGAAAACTGAAAAAGGCACATATACCTTAATGTTCACTGAAGCACTATATATGATAGCTAGGATATGAAAGCAACCTAGATGTCCATCATCAGATGAATGGATAAAGAAATTGTGGTACATACATACAATGGAATATTATTCATAAAAGGAATGCATTTGAGTCAGTTCTAAAATGTGGTGGATGAACCTAGAGCCTATTATACAGAAGGAAGTAAGTCAGAAAGAGAAATATCATGTATTAACCCATATATATGGAGAAAGATGGTACTGAGGAACCTATTTACAGGGCAACAATGGAGATGCAGACTTATGGACACGGGCAGCGGGGGAAGAAGGAGAGGGTGGGACAAATGGAGAGAGTAACATGGAAGCACATACACGACCATGTGTAAAATAGACAGCCAATGGAAATTAGCTGTATGACTCAGGGAACTCAAACCTGGACTCTGTAACAACCTAGAGGGGTAGGTAGGGGTGGGAGGGAGGTTAAAGAGGGAGGAGACAGATGCATACCTATGGCTGTCTCATCCTGATGTATGGCAGAGGCCAACAATATTGTGAAGCAATTTTCCTTCAATTAAAAATAATTAAAAAAAAAAAAAGACAAACTACAGGACAAAAAAAAATGATGTTGCACATATACATTTATTGACAAGAAAAGCTACATACAGCAAAGTGGGAAAAAAGCAGGTTACAAAGTAGTTTAACTATAAGATAAAATTCTGGAAAAAGAATATAGGAGATGAAAAAAGTGTCATCTCTCAGCGAACCATGTATGATTTTTTCCTGTTTATTTTTATTTTCTATAACAAATCTCCATAAGCTACATAAAATACATATATGCAACTCCCATAGCTCTCTACAGATCTCGGAAAAAGTCCAAACTCAATCCATAGCCCATCATGCCCTGCTCTACTCCTGATCTCATTCTCTTTCAAACCTCTCAGTTCCTTGAAGGACCCATATGCTCCCTGGGCTCCATCTGAGGATTGGTTCAGGTATCCATTCACTTTTCAACTTGTCCAGAAGAGGCTTTCCGGAGCTGTCCCTCACCACTTCCCAACCCCCGAAGGTTAGAGATATCTCCCCTCAATGTTAGTCTTTGAGCCCATCTCTCTTGTGCTACTCAGCTTTATAACATAAGCCTCTCTTCATTTCCTCCACTTCTAGCATAAAATCTAGCATGTAATAGGGACACAAATGTTTGTTGAATGAGCAAATCAAGGAACACTAGGAATACAAGTATCTTGGCCTGGTGATTTTTAATTAAGTCTCTGGCTGCTTTCGTCCAGGACAGTGTTTTTTTAAGGAAGTTCTAAGTTGAAGGCAAAGACAGACAAATGTTCATGCAGCTCCAGAGGGTGTGAGAGAGACCAGTAGAGAATTTTAGTGGAGGCAGATTTGAACTTATTATGTATCTGCCTTGTCATTTCCTACCTCACATGACAGAGTCAGCTTTTCATCCCTAAGAGTTCTAACAGTGGTTAAGACCCTCCATAAGAATGCTGTTAAAGAAGTTCTCATACAAGGCAGGGAGGTCAGATCTATCACTTCCAAGGCTGCTCCATGCAGTGCTAAATTCTGATATTCTATGATAGGCTCTTCAGTCTGAGGAAAACTGCTAACTTCTTTGTGTGTGTGTTTTGCTTTTTATTTTCTATTTTTTTCTTTCAAAACTGCTAACTTCTAATAATTTATGTAAACTATAGACTCTTGATGGAGAAGGCAATGGCACCCCACTCCAGTACTCTTGCCTGGAAAATTCCATGGACGGAGGAGCCTGGTAGGCTACAGTCCATGGGGTCGCTAAGAGTCGGACACGACTGAGCAACTTCACTTTCACTTTTCACTTTCATGCATTGGAGAAGGAAATGGCAACCCACTCCAGTGTTCTTGCCTGGAGAATCCCAGGGACCGGGGAGCCTGGTAGGCTACCATCTATGGGGTCACACAGAGTCGGACATGACTGAAGTGACTTAGCATAGCATAGCATAGTGTATGCTCAAGAAAATAAACTAGTAGTTTTAAATATGTATTAATCTCTGAATTTTTT
>NW_011494787.1:1833767-1874643 GCF_000754665.1 Bison bison bison
CCACTCCAGTGTTCTTGCCTGGAGAAACCCAGGGACGGGGGAGCCTGGTAGGCTACCATCTATGGGGTCACACAGAGTCGGACATGACTGAAGTGACTTAGCATAGCATAGCATAGCATAGACTCTTGAGAGTCCCTTGGACTGCAAGGAGATCCAACCAGTCCATTCTGAAGGAGATCAGCCCTGGGATTTCTTTGGAAGGAATGATGCTAAAGCTGAAACTCCAGTACTTTGGCCACCTCAGGTGAAGAGTTGACTCATTGGAAAAAGACTCTGATGCCGGGAGGGATTGGGGGCGGGAGGAGAAGGGGACAACAGAGGATGAGATGGCTGGATGGCATCACTGACTCGATGGACGTGAGTCTCAGTGAACTCTGGGATTTGGTGATGGACAGGGAGGCCTGGCGTGCTGCGATTCATGGGGTCGCAAAGAGTCAGACACGACTGAGCAACTGATCTGATGTGATAGGCTCCAAACCCTTTATAAACACAGTATATCCTTTGAAATGATGGTTAGCTGTACTAGAAACAAACTTCCTTGATTTTTAACAGCTCTCATTTTATTTTTTGAAACTGGTTTCCTTTGGCATCATGACATTTTGAAACTTATACACGCATGTGATTTATGAAGAAACAAAAGGTCTCAGATAATTTCAGGAACACTGTAGATGTCTGTCATTTTAGAAACTGACTATGCTAGCAGATTAGGTTCTCTTAATATCCAGATCTATGGAAACTTAGCGGATTGTTTTTAAGGTCTCTCTTATTAATGTATAAATAAATGCAATAATGAACACAATGGAGAAAACAATTAAGAGTCATAACTTTTTGAAGATCATGTCCAGGATGAATAATTATTTCCATACTGTCAACTTTTCCCTGCCCCTCCAATCAAATTGTGTTTCCTTCTTTTTTGTCTTAGTGACACTTCTGCTAGAATGGAGTAAACTTTGAATGAGTAAACATGGCACTTCCATCTTTACCTTCAAAAAACTCTCAAACCAATCTTTAAGTCAAATATTAAAATCCTACGAATTTTCAAAAAGGAGTCAAAAGACAAATACTACAATAAAAATTTAACAGAAAAGTAATCAGACATACCTGGTCCTTTTCAAGTGTAAGTATCTGATAGCCAGTTGTTCTACTGCATATTAGTTTTCCACTGCTATCAAAAGAGGCCAAACGTAATCTAGAATACACACACAAGCACAAAAATAAATAATGATTTTTTAAAGCACACATTAAATAAGCCCTACCTTACTTTAATTTCTACTTTTTTCTTCCATATTCTTTTACTTTAAAATTTTTATTTATTTATTCTCTAGAAGTGTTTTATTTGATAATACTTTGCAAAGTTTTTCCAAACTATAACTGATTCTGTTTGTATTTTTAAGCTTGTGCTATTATATACATCTGAGATATAAAAATAATTTGTTATGCCTTTTTATTGTGATAAAATATACATAAAACTTACCATTTTAAACAAGTTTAAGTGTATAGTTCTTTACACCAAAGACATTTCACACTGTTCTGTTTTAGTCAATACCACCACTCATTGGAAAAGACTCTGATGCTGGGAGGGACTGGGGGCAGGAGAAGGGGACAACAGAGGATGAGATGGCTGGATGGCATCACTGACTCGATGGACATGAGTCTCAGTGAACTTTGGGAGTTGGTGAGGAACAGGGAAGCCTGGCATGCTGCGATTCCTGGGGTCGCAAAGAGTCGGACACGACTGAGCGACTGAACTGAACTGAACCATCCATCCGTAATCTTCACTTCTTCCCTAAATTAAACTCTGTACCCAGTTACATGAATTCCCCATTTCTACCTCAGCCCCTGACAATCACCATCCTATTTCCTGTCTCTATAAACTTGTCTACTCTATGTACCTCATGTAAGTGGAATCACACAGCACATGAACTTTTGTAACTGGCTTATTTCACTTAGCATAGTGTCTTCAAGGTTCATGTTACAGCACATGTGAAAATTTCCCTCCACTTTCAGGCTGAATAATATTGTTTTAGGTATATGCCATGTTTTATCTGTCCATCTGTTGACACTTGGGTTACATCCACCTTTTGACTACTGTGAATAATGTTGCTATGTATACAAATATGTTTGAGTCCTTGGTTTCAATTCTCTGGGGGTAAATAACCAGAAGAGGAATCGCTGGGTGATATGGTAATTGTTTAATTTTTTGAGGAAATGCCATACCATTTTCTACAGAGTATGCACCATTTTAAAATTCCTAAATTTATCCACATCTTCACCAACACTTTTGTTTTTGATATTAGCCATCCTAACAGGTGTGAGGTGATGTCTCACTGTGGTTTTGATCTGCATTTTCCTAATGATTAGTGATGCTGAGCATCTTTTCATGTGCTTATTGGTCATTTGTACATTTTCTTTGGAGAAATATTTATTTAAGTTCTTTGCTCAATTTTCAATCAGTTTTTTGTTGTTGTTATGGAATTTAGATGTTCTCTATGTATTCCAGATATTAATTCATCAGATATATGGTTAACAAATATTTTTTTCCTATTCCACGGGTTACCTTTTCACGTTGTTAAGTGTCCTTTGACACATGATTTAATTTTGATAAGTTCAACATTTTTTTTTTTTGGTTATTGTTGCCTGTGTTTTGGTATCATATTGAAGAAATCACTGTCAAATTTAGTATCAAAAAGCTTTCTTCCTGTTTTTTTCCAAGAGTTATTTTATTGTTTTGGCTCGTATGTTTAGGTCTTTGATTCATTTTGAGTTAATTTTTGTGCATGGTGTAACTTAAATATGACTTCCCAGGTGGGACAGTGGTAAAGAATCTGCCTGCCAATGCAGGAGATAAGAGTTTGATCCTTGGTATGGGAAGATCGCCTAGAGAAGCAAATGGCAAGCCACTCCAGTATTCTTGCCTGGAAAATTCCACAGACAGAGGAGCCTTGCCGGCTACAATCTGTGGGGCCACAAAGAGTCTGACATGTCTGAGCATACACACACACAAGGTAGACATGAATCCAGGACTTTAAAATAATCTGTTCAATAAGCTATTTTCTAATTTGCCAGCATCCTCTCCAGAAAAATATTGCCAGCTCAACTATCAGGCAAAGTTGAACATCTGAAATCCTACAGAAAGTTAAGGATAGTATGAGACATGTTTTCCTATACAAGTACCTTGTTATATTTCCAGTTTGGACCTTTTTGGATTAGCAGCAAGGCAATAGCTTTAAGCCCAGTATCAACCCTATACCATTTATATTTTAGCACATTCTTTCTTCCTGATACATGAGATCTAGGGTTTATACTTTTGACTATTAATACACTTTATAAGAACAGAGCCTTATCATTGCCTTCCCGTTTCATTGTATATTGTATCTTACCAAAGTTCTACCACTGTTGGTATAAATTATGGTTTTATTTCATTTTTATAGTTCTTCTGGAGTGAGGAAGAATGAGGTGGTAAAACTTCATCCTACCTAAATGCTATGCTCCTTCGAGGCTGTAAACTGACAGATCCACTACATGGCTGATTCAGTGTATTGCGTTTGAAAATGATGTATCGATTGGTGTAAGTTACAAGCAGGTCAAAGCCAAAGTTAAAACCTGTCCACCGCCAGCAGTACTGAAATACAAAAGAGAAAGATTTACTTCATTTTATCATATTAGCAAGTCAAAAATTAAAAGATCAAAATATCTTTTCTTTTTTAAATTCATTTCAAATATTCCTGTATCATGGTTTCCTAATTTTGTCAGTGCCTTAAGACTTACCACACAGAATACATATAAAAGGTTTGCTACACAGACATGGTGTACATCAAAGCCAGCAAAAGCAGCCTTTATGATCATTATTCCTTAAGGTACTTTCAATATTGTCTCTTTATGATCTATTTCATCAACTCTCCACACTGTAATTTTATCATAACTAATATGGCTTTTTACTACAATTCTAAGGAGGTGTATAGGTTCGGAAACTAGGAGTCTAGATAAAGGTAGTAAGAATCCATTAAAATTTCTCCTGCTTTAAAAATACCTTAATAAAAATACCTTATTTATACTCTGAAATACCTTAAGTGATACCTTGTGTGATCTCTCTTACATGTAAAATCTAAAAAAAAAAAAATATATGTACAGTTACAGAGAACAGCTGGGTAGTTGCCAGAGGCAAGGGGTAGGGAGTAGGAGAAATGAATGAACACTGTTTTTTTAAAAAAAAAAGTTTAAATTAAATTTAAAAAATACTCTAAACTAACCAACAGAATCACCAACTGAGTTTTTTTAAATACCATCATGAGGGACTTCCCTAGTGGCTCAGTGGTAAAGAATCACCTGCCAATGCAGGAGGGACAGGTTTAGATCCCTGACCCAGGAAGATCCCACGTGCTGTGGAGCAACTAAGCTTGTGCGCCACAACTATTAAGCCTGTGCTCTAGAACCCGGGAACTGTAACCACTCAGTCCACGCGCCCTTAGAGCCTGTGCTCTGCAACAAGAGAAGCCACCGCAATGAGAAGCCCATGCACCACAACCAGAGAAAAAGCCCACAGAGCAACAAAGACCCCAGTGTAGCCAAAAAATAAATAAATAAAACCATCATGAAGCTCACAAGTTTGTTTATTCTATCAACTAATAGTTAACAAGACACTATTAAGTAAAGTGGCATGCTACAATGAAGTTGAAGTTAGGGCTTTGAGTGCTTGGTTGACACTATGAATTACAACATTAAACCAATAGTTCATTGATTATTTATTGAGCACATATTTTGTGCCAGGTACTACCCTAGGCATTGAAGAAATGGCAGTAAATAAGTTTAAGCCCTAGTAAACGTATATTTTAATACATGTATGTTTGTGTGGAGGAGGACAGAATGTAATTCCAGGAGAGAGTGACAGGGCAGAGGATAGGGGCTGGCAGCTGGGGAGCCTACTGGTTCAGGCAGGTGGTCAGGTAATGTCTAAGGAGATGCTACATGACTAGAGCCCTGAGTCAACTAAGGAGCGGACCAGTTAGCTATCTGGGAAAAAGTGACTTAGACAAAGGGAACAACGAGTCCAAAACTCTGGAAGGAAAAACATGCTTGGCATATCTGAAGAACAGCAAAAACGGCTATGTGGCTAGGGCAATAACTGAGGGGGATAGAAGCTGGAGATGAGTTCAGACAGCCAGTCAGGGGCCAGAGAATATAGGGTCCAGTGTCCATAGTAGAGAAGAGTTTGGATTTCTTCTAAGTGTGATAAAAGTCTAATGGAAAATTTTAGAGGAGATAGCATGATCTAACTTGCATTTTAAAAAGATGATTTTGGCTGTTGTGTGGAAAACAGAATGTACAACAAGAGTAAAAACAGGGAGAGCAGTTATGAAGCTCCAATACAGTCCAGGCAAGGGTAATGGTGACTTGGATTTGGGTCACAGTAGAAGACAGGGCAAGTATATTTTGAAGCTATATATTTAAAGGAACTTCTTACAGACAACAGGTGTGGAATGAAAGAAGAATCCAAAGTTTGGAGCCTATACAATGAATGAACAAAGGGGCTATTTATGGGTTGGAGAATACTTGGGAAGGAGGAGTCTGGGAATGAAAATCAGAGTTTAACTGGGCCCATTCTATCTGAGATGCTCTTAGGATTCTAAGAAAGATGTCATGTAAGAAACTGGATACAGGAGTTAGAAATTGGTGTTAAGTCATAGGACTAGAGATCACTTAGTAGCCAGCCAAAGAGCAAAGACAAGGAAGAAGTCCAAGTACTGATCCTCCAGTCATATCAATATGTATTGAGAAAGAGATGGATCTAGCAAAGACTTAGAGGAAGCAGCCAATTAAGTAGAAAGAAAACCAGCACAGTGTGCTCTCCTGGAAGTCACAGAGAAAATCTCCAAGGAGTGAGTGAGCAGATGGGTCACGCTGCCAAGAACTTTCAGAAGACTAAAAACTACTTGATTTGGTAATGCAGGAATCAGTGGTGATAGTGGCATGGCAGTTTCACTTGAGTTTACTGGAGTAAATGAATTGGAATGGAGACAGGCAACTTTTTTCAATGAGTTTTGCTTAAAAATGGTACAGGGAAATGAAGTGGGAGCTAGAGTGGAATGTGGGTCAGGGAATGATTTAAGATGGGTGATGCTGTAGCATGTTATATGCTAAATCAGAATGATCCAGAAGAGAAAACTGACGATGCAAGAGAGGGAGGTGATGACTGTATGAACAAACCTTCTGAATATGTGAGAAGGGATGGGGTCGTTACAGGAGAAGGGGATGGATTAGGACAGAAACAGACAGTTCATCCATTCTGATAAAAGTACAATACATGGCTAAGATGCAGGTAGACTGGTAGTATTGTTGGTAGAAGATGCACAGATTCTCTTCCTATTGCCTTTACTTTCTGAATAAAGAAAGAAGGAACGCCACTGGATAAGAATAAGGGTGGCAGCACTGCCCTTGAGAAGGTATGAGAGTTACTCCAAGTGTGGGAGGATAAGTTCACTAGGGAGACGCAAGGATCACACGGCATTAAAGACCTGCTTGAAGTTTACATTTACAAACAAAACCTGCTGGGGCATATTTGGTGTTTTTCCTTAGTTGAATCCATTTGTATGGAAGCAGGCATGGAAAGCAGGGGTTTCCCTGGCAGCTCAGTGGGAAAGAATCAGCCACTCCAATATTCTTGCCTGGGAAATCCCATGGATAGAAGAACTTAGCAGGCTATAGTCCATGGGGTCTCAAATGAGTCAGACATGACTTAGCGACTAAACAACAATAACTGGCATGGAAAGCATGGAAAGGAGGGATTTAACAAGAACTGAGGACTAGCCAGGTGAATTTGACAGAGTGAAAAAAGGAAAAGAGAAATTAAGAGTATAAGCCAGGGACCAATTTCAAGACGTAACAAAATTTAAGTCAAGTAAAGAAAGAAGTAGGGATGTGGTGAGAAGGTAAAGGGAAAAAGTAAGAGCAATGTAATGTACATTCCAGTGGGGTTAGAAAGATGTTGGGAGGTCAAATAGGAGAGGGAGAGCGCTACAAAGACACATTCTGCAAACAATGTGCTTAAAATAGAGATTTTGAAGGGGGTGTATGAATCAGGCATACAAAAATGGAGGAAATGCTTACAGGAAATGGGTACCTGAGATAGAGTGGCGCACAAGATCACAGAGGGAAGGAAGGTTCAGGAAAAGATACTAAAACCACTGAGACTGCTAAGAAGAGTAGGGAGAAAGCAAACCAGTGAGCCCAGGGAGTGATGGCCATAGTCAGAGTAGTGAGTGGTGAAGAAGTATGCTTGTCAAAGGAGATATCATTCAACTATGACGAGGGTGGAACAAGGTCTGGGAGCGGCAACTAGGATGACTAAGGAATAAAGACGCTATTTCTCATTCATATTCTGATCATTTATCACAACTGTTAACACAAACATAAAATAATAAATCTTTAAAAACTTAAAATGAGGGAAAATCTGGGAGAAAAATAACCAAATTGTTATCTAAGTTAGGCTGGCAATCTGTTTCACATATGATAATATACATCTCCAGTCCAGGTTTGATGCATGAGACAGGGTGCTCAGGGCTTGTGCACTGGGATGACCCTGAGGGATGGGATGGGGAGGGAGGTGGGAGGGGGGTGGTTAAGGATGGGGAACACATAGAAATAAAAAGTTTAAAAAAATAATAAAAAAAAGAAAAACAAAAAAATTAGGCTTTTTTTTTTTTAAGATAAAAATTACAATTAGGGTAGAGTTTTTTTAAAAAATGTAATTCATGTCTCCTTAATGGCTGTAAAATCAATTAATGAGTCACACTCATTTTTAAAAATAAATTAAGTAGAAACAAAGCTTGGGACACAGCAGCTGTAAGCACCGTTTTGTGATACTTTTGTTTCCCTTGTAAGAATTTGCACTGGGTGGTAATGAAAAACAATTCTTAATGTGGATGGCAAGCAAATCAAAAGGCTTGAATGTCTTTCATCTAGGGTTGTAACTATAAAACAGAATCACTCTTAAGACTATGTAATGGCTCTCATTAAAGATATTAAGATATTAATAGGATTAACTTATTTATCTTAATTTCTGGATTACTAAGGGATCTTCTCATATCTCTTATCTAGACTCCAGAGGTTGAACAGTCTCATGAAAAGCTGACAAATTAGTCACCACTGAGCATGTAACTCCTTGCCCAGGAGATCATACTACAGAAACTAAAACACAAAAAAATGCTCTTCTGAGCATTTATGACTATGTCATAATTGATCATTATGACATGATAACATGTATCTTGACCGTTACTGAAAGCATATTTTGCACTAACAGTATAACAATTTGTATAAGACTATACAATTGAGTTACAACCCATACTTACTTCACCATCTTTGGCAAGCTTTCTACCACACCTCATGCTATTTCCCTCTAGTTCTTCTTTATTAATTTCTTGAGGCCTAGAATTATACATAAAACATGAAATCTCATAGAAAATAAGCAACTAATAATTGAAAAATAATTGTGAGTTCAAATCAACAGGAAAAAATTGCTACTAGATTCAACATTTTGTGGTATGGATGAAGATTAAAATGCAGGGATTACATCTAGCCCATTACCTTTGCTAAATAAAAAAATTTTAAATCTTTAGTGTTTTACTTATTGCTTTGACTTCTAGAACACTTTTACAAGAGCAGAGTAAAACCAGAGAAGAGGTGGGGGAAATCTATGAGAAATTCTGCTTACTAAGAAAGAAAAATACTTAAAGTCTAACTATTAAATAAAATATATAAGATGCAACTTGGTATCATCTATTATTATTGTTTCACACACAACCCATTTTTTAAGAGCAGAAAAATCAAGTTCAGCATTTAACAGGAAACTGCTGTAGAACTTTATCAATTAATCTTTACTTGGCCCTTTAAAAACCATAATCAACTAAGAGAAACTGTTATTTCAGTATGAAATAATAAAATGACATTATTACTAGCTTAGAATTCCAAATGATAAAAGTAATATAATATATTCATTCATATATAGCATTTATTAAGTACCAAGATACTGGGGCTATCATCATCTCATAAATATACTGAAACAAATACAACAAATAAAAATTAATTAAATGTAGATAAAATAAAACATGCCCATGACATCCAAGAGCCCAGTCTAGTAGGGAGCTAGACTTAAGTAATAATATAATAATGTGGAGAGAACTAATGTTAAGAGCATGAAGAAGGCACAGGTTTATTGCCTGGGGTTAAGAGTGGGATCACCATGGAGGAAGTATTATTTGTGCCTGAGAGGGAGTTTCTTGAGGTAGAGGTCAGGGATGACCTCTACGCAGAAGGCCATTCCAGGCAGAAGAACAGCAGGTAGAAAAGGACCAGAGCATGAAAGGTTACCAAATGTCTGAAGAATGTAGTGCAGGCAGAACCTAAAACGAGTGTGAGAGATGAAGCAAAAGGCATTTGGGACAGACTGCTGAAGGGCTGCCCCTGCTGCTTCATTAATATGAGTTTTAAGATGAGAGAGTTCCCATGTATTTTTTCTGTTACTTTAAAATTTTTTCTTATGAAAAATTTAAAACCTGTAAAAGTAAACAGCATAATGAGCCGATTTTTTTTTTTTTACCATCTAGGTTCAGTCATTTTGTTTTAGTTTTACTCTCAACCCACTTCTTCCCATACTCCTCCCAACTACTATTTCTGAGGCTGATCCTCCAGACACCATATCCTTTAATCTGTAAATAGTTCAGTATGTACTTCTTAAAGATAAGAACTTTCAGAAAACATTGACACAGATTTATCACACGTGAAGCAATAATCCCTAACTAAGCTCAAATGTCCCTGGTCCTATTTAAGCAGGGAAGTGAAAATATATTTCTACATAGGAAGATAATCCTGTTGGCAATGTGGAAAAGAATTTGGAAGAAGAGAACCCTGGAGGGAGACTTTACTAGATTATAACCTAGAGTCCAGGGAGTACACTGTCCTTCTCATTTTACTGGCCCTGCAGTAGCAAGAAGATGCTCAGCATGTGTGGAATAGAGTGCTTCATTAGGGGCAATACAGCCATATACTTCTGAGGGCAAGAAAACCACTTATTCTAGCTCAGACTCTTAGGTAAGACTCTATATTATAAACTCAAAAAGGGTATACATGAGGAAAATCTTGAAAAAAAAAAACCAGAACATCCATCATATAAAAATTGAATATACAAAAGAAGTAGGTAGGATGGTTTATAAAATATTTCATACATTAAAAAAGTCTTCACATCTGAATTCCAATAAATAATTTACTTTCATTTTTTGGAGGGATTTTTCTTATTCCTATTTCAACTATCTTACTAATTTCTGCAAAGTAAGTATGCTGTGAATGTATCTGGGAGAAGATGAGATATAAATTGTAAGTAAACAGAAACTAAGAACCCTGGATAACAATCTTGTAATCATTATCATGAGTTTATAGAACCCTTTCACAGACTGTTTAGATATAAACATACTAGGCTATTATTTTAGTAAGTTTTCTGATATATAAAAATAAATTAAGAGACTGGGGCAGGAAAAAAATTAAATGTAAAGCCCTTCTATAAACTTATAGGTGGATTGTTTCTTCATACTGCCTATACCAAGGAGCTAGTATAAAGATCAAACAATAAATGTGGAAGTACTTCTGTGAACTGCAGAGCACCACACACTGAAAGAACAGATAATATGCTTCCTCTTAAAATGAAGACAGTACAGAAACATTTTGTAGAGGGGTCATGTGCTTTTGACGAAGGCACGTATATCTAGATGAGTTAATTCACCTTAGACTCAAGTCTTCAAAAAACCTATTACATTAGTAAAATTTGACAATATTACCACAAATAAGAAAATCAGCTTTACCTATACATATATATGAAGATCATGCTTTATGAAAGCATCATTCCAAGTAACATTTCAATTAGGTTAAAAGAAAACCGTAACACTGAGACAAAACGCATAAATTATTCAATTTTACTAATAAAACAAATGACAATGCAAATGCCCCATTATACTAATTTACCAGAAAGATAAATATTTATAATACTGACAGTTAAAGAAATATAAGAATAAACGTTGATTACATGATCTTTTCTCTAACAGCTCTTGATTTTAATATTGTTACTGTTTTTCCAACATAATGAGTCCATTTAAAAATTCATAGCAAAATCCACACACCTATCATCAATTAATCTACAATAATGGAGGCAATAATATACAAAGGGGAAAAGATAGTCTCTTTAACAAGTGGTGTTGGGAAAGCAGGACAGTTACATGTAAATCAATGAAATATGAACACTTCCTCACACTATATACCAAAAAAAAATATTTTATATACCTAAGTATAAAGACATGATAGCATAAAACTCCTAGAAAAGAACAGGGAAAACACTCTCAAATATAACCCAAGCAATATTTTTTTAGATCAGTCTCCCATGGCAAAAGAAATGAAAGCAAAAATGAACAAATGGGACCTAATCAAAGTTAAAAGCTTTTGCACAACAAAGGAAACCATAAACAAAATGAAAAGACAACTGACTGAATGGGAAAAAATACTTTCAAATGATGTGACTTTCAAGGAATGTTAATATCCAATACATACAAACAGCTCATACAACTCAAAAAGAAAATGAACAACCCAATCAAAAAGTGGGCAGAAGACTGAAATAGACAATTCTCTAAGGAAGAAATACAGACGGCCAATGGGCACGTGAAATGATGCTCAGTATCGCTAATTATTAGACAAATACAAATCAAAACTACAATGAGGTATACTCTCATACCAGTTAGAATGGCCATCATTAAAAAGACTATAAATAATAAATCTGGAGAGGGTATAGAGAAAAGGGAATTTTCCTACATTGTTAGTGGGAATGCAAATTGATGCAGCTGCTATGAAAAAATGGTGCAGAGGTTCCTTAAAAAACTAGATTAGAGACACCATATGATCCAGCAATGCCATTCCGAGGCATATATCTCAAAATGATGAAAACTCTAATTCAAAAGGATACATGCACCCTAGCACTATTTACAGTAGCCAAGACATCCAAGTAACCCAAGTGCCCATCAACAGATGATTGTCTTAGAAAGATGTGGTGTACACACACACAAATTTATAAAGTGGAATATTACTCAGCCATAAAAAAGAATGAAATAATGCCATCTGCAGCAACATGGATCTAGAGAACATTATACTATGTGAGGTAAGTCAAAGACAAATTATCATATGATACCACTTATATGTGGAATCTAAAAAATAATAAAAATGAATCTATACAAAAATACCCAACAAACTTACTTATAAAACAGAATCAGATTCACAGGCATAGAAAACAAACTTATGGTTACCAAAGGGGAAAGGGGGGGGGGCAGGTAGGGATAAATTACGAGTATGAGATTAACAAACAACTATACATAAAACAGATAAGCAACAATGATTTATTATAGAGCCCAGAGAACTATATTCACTATATTCGACATATTGTAATAGATTATGATGGAAAATAATTGGAATATATATATATAAATATGAAAAACTGAATCTTTTTGATGTACACCTAAAACTAACACAATATTATAAAATCAACTAAATTCAGTATAAAAAAAATTTTTTTTTTAAATAAAAAATGCTATGATGTACCATGGGAGCTTCCCTGGTGGCTCAGACAGTAAAGAATCTGCCTGCAATGTGAGTTCCATCTCTGGGTTGGGAAGATCCCCTGGAGAAGGGAATGGCTACCCCACTCCAGTCTTTTTGCCTGGAGAATTTCATGGACAGAGGAGCCTGGCAGGCTACAGTCCATAGTGTCACAAGGAGTCAGACACAACACACACACTGTCAGGAAGCATTTAACAGGAGGCTTCCTGTGTGCTGTTTTGGATCTGTCATGAATCCTCTGTCCCTTATTAATTCCTGAATATTTAGGAATCAAGAGGAGTTGGCAAACCGCTCCAGGGGCTGAGGAACGCATGCATTTCCTTCATTAGTTTTTCCATACGGTGATAAGTAACTATTTACAACCCTCTTCCTTTTTATGAATCATAAGGTAAAAGTGATTATTTACAACCCTCTCTCTCTGATATGGATTGCCTTATGATAATTTGTAAGTCTGGACTTTTGATTTTTATCTTTGCTGAAAATAGCTACCTCTTAAGACAGTATATATACCCACACTATGTTGAATAAAACACCTTTGCTCCATCAGAGCTTGGGTCCCCGTGTTTTTCTTTTACTCTTGCTTTCTCTCTCTCTCAGGCTAATTCTTTGGAGCGCAGAAGCCCGCTGAGCTCACTTTCTTGCCCGGACTTCTAAGACCTTCTCGAGAAGGAGCACTGTGCTTTTACCCCCTCGAGAGGGCGTCCAGTGCCTACGTGAAGCAGTGCAAGCCCTGTGTCAAAGGCTTTATCAGTTTTCTGTGTAAACCAAGGAATATCAGCCTCTTACTCTCTTTTACTTTCTTATTGTCGACTCCAGACCACCAGGTTCCAGTCCATTAAAGGACCCCAACAACACACGATAACACTATACTTACCCGACCTCACTGTCTTGTTCTGCTCGGAGCATAGCCAGCCACTGCTGTTTATACACAGAAGATAGCCATTCTAAAATGTAAAAACAAATATAATAATAATAAGAAACATGGAAAAACAAAGGATTTAAAATTTTAATACGTTGACAAAATTTTTACCATATTAAAATTCAAATTTAAAATGGCAGTAAGTAAAGCTGGTAATTTATATTTTAAAACTATGCTACAACAAATTGCATTCATCTCACATGCTAGTAAAGTAATGCTCAAAATTCTCTAAGCCAGGCTTCAGCAATACGTGAATCGTGAACTTCCAGATGTTCAAGCTGGTTTTAGAAAAGGCAGAGGAACCAGAGATCAAATTGCCAACATCCGCTGAATCATCAAAAAAGCAAGAGAGTTCCAAAAAAACATCTATTTCTGCTTTATTGACTATGCCAAAGCCTTTGACTGTGTGGATCACAATAAACTGTGGAAAATTCTGAAAGAGATGGGAATACCAGACCACCTGACCTGCCTCTTGAGAAACCTACATGCAGGTTAGGAAGCAACAGTTAGAACTGGCCACGGAACAACAAGATTGGTTCCAAATAGGAAAAGGAGTATGTCAAGGCTGTATATTGTCACCCTGCTTATTTAACTTATATGCAGAGTACATCATGAGAAACACTGGGCTGGAAGAAGCACAAGCTAGAATCAAGATTGCCGGGAGAAATATCAATCACATCAGATATGCAGATGACACCACCCTTATGGCAGAAAGTGAAGAGGAACTAAAAAGCCTCTTGATGAAAGTGAAAGAGGAGAGTGAAACAGTTGGCTCAAAGCTCAACATTCAGAAAATTAAGATCATGGCATCTGGTCCCATCATTTCATGGGAAATAGATGGGGAAACAGTGGAAACAGTGTCAGACTTTATTTTTTGGGGCTCAAAAATCATTGCATATGGTGATTGCAGCCATGAAATTAAGACTCTTACTCCTTGGAAGGAAAGTTATGACCAACCTAGATAGCACATTCAAAAGCAGAGACATTACTTTGCCAACAAAGGTCTGTCTAGTCAAGGCTATGGTTTTTCCAGTGGTCATGTATGGATGTGAGAGTTGGACTGTGAAGAAAGCTGAGCGCTGAAGAAGTGATGCTTTTTAACTGTGGTGCTGTAGAAGACTCTTGAGAATCCCTTGGACTGCAAGGAGATGCTGGGAGGGATTGGGGGCAGGAGGAGAAGGGGACGACAGAGGATGAGATGGCTGGATGGCATCACCAACTCTATGGACATGAGTTTGAGTGAACTCTGGGGAGTTGGTGATGGACAGAGAGGCCTGGTGTGCTGTGATTCCTGGGGTCGCAAAGAGTCGGACACAACTGAGCAACTTAACTGAAGTGAACTGAACTGATGGCCTCATGATGGTAAATGTTATCTTCCTTCGCCTTAGGACTCTACTTTAATCACATATATTTAAATCTTTAGTTAAAAGTATATTCTTACATTTAATGGTTTTCTTTTCATAGCTCATACTAATTTTCATGTGAGAAACATACCAAAAGTAGTATTTTCAGTGTTTACAAAACCTTTAATAGAAAACTGAATAATGGAATGTTCGTGTACGGCATTATCTAAAAGCAACTAAATAATGAGAAGTAAATCATTTCTAAATTCTTAGATGAATCAAGCACACTCAATAACTAATCCTGACATATTCAGTTCAGTTCAGTTGCTCAGTCGCTCAGTCGTGTCTGACTCTTTGCAACCCCATGAATCACAGCATGCCAGGCCTCCCTGTCCATCACCAACTCCCGGAGTTCACTCAGACTCACGTCTATCAAATTAGTGATGCCATCCAGCCATCTCATCCTCTGTCATCCCCTTCTCCTGTTGCCCCCAATCCCTCCCAGCATCAGAGTCTTTTCCAATGAGTCAACTCTTCGCATGAGGTGGCCAAAGTACTGGAGTTTCAGCTTTAGCATCATTTCTTCCAAAGAAATCCCAGGGCTGATCTCCTTCAGAATGGACTGGTTGGATCTCCTTGCAGTCCAAGGGACTCTCAAGAATCTTCTCCAACACCACAGTTCAAAAGCATCAATTCTTCGGTGCTCAGTTTTCTTCACAGTCCAACTCTCACATCCATACATGACCACAGGAAAAATCATAGCCTTGACTACACGGACCTTCGTTAGCAAAGTAATGTCTCTGCTTTTGAATATGCTATCTAGGTTGGTCATAACTTTCCTTCCAAGGAGTAAGCGTCTTTTAATTTCATGGCTGCAGTCACCATCTGGTTTAGATAACTGTTATAATTAAAATTACTGTAAATGCAATAGATGTTTTCCTTCAGTAATAAGCATATTAATTTTTCTACAAAATGAGACTTTGGAAGCTGAGATTTTAATTATTTTACGTAAAAACATGGACTTATTAAACACCTAAGTTGAAATGGCTTAGCACCATATTTATTTTTTTGTTTTTATTTATTCCCAACTAAAAGGACAGTTTTTCTATTTTAAGTTAAGTGATTTGTCTATCTTTACCAAAAGGCAGGGGGGGAAACCCTAGTGCAATTAAAATCTGGATTGTCACTTCATAATTATCTACCTGTGCACTGATTTATTAGTGTCCTTTCTTAAAATCCTCCATAAATATACTTTTGAGTGTTTCTTTCCTCAAAATAATATTGTTGCTAAATAACTGCTAAATATCTAGGTGACAAACAATTCATCTTTAGTAGGTAAAGACTAACAGCAAAGCTTATGTGACTCAGTATATCTACAAACATATTCAATCTTACTTGCAATGTATTTGGATTTTTAAGTTTTGTTTTACTGTATTTTATTTTTTTAAAAAACAGCTGATCCCTTCCCATTAAAATGATTTCTCAACTCACGACTGGTACTGCTAAGTCACTTCAGTCGTGTCTGACTCTGTGCGACCTCATAGACGTCAGCCCACCAGGCTTCCCCGTCCCTGAGATTCTCCAGGCAAGAACACTGGAGTGGGTTGCCATGTCCTTCTCCAATGCATTAAAGTGAAAAGTCAAAGAGAAGTCGCTCAGTCACGTCCGACTCTTCGCGACCCAGCCCACCAGGACCGCAGCCCACCAGGCTCCTCCATCCATGGGATTTTCCAGGCAAGAGTACTGGAGTAGGGTGCCATTGCCTTCAGGTTATACCTATAGTTTGAAATTCACTGATCTAAAGATAGAATATGGCTTTTCATGATTCACTTATAAAAATGGAATGAAAACATTATACATTCACATTCACAAATATTATATAAGCTATATCCCATGAAAATAATTTAAAACTTAGTTTCAACAACTTTGAATGATCTCTTTCGAAACTAAAAAACATTTTTTTTTTTGGTTGTGCCATGCAATTTCTTAAAAGCATTTTTAACAAGTTAAAAATGTGTGTACATATTTTTGTCCCTCCTTTCTTGCCTTAAATAAAAGTAAAAAGTCAAACTAGAAATCTTTTCAGTCACTGGTAGTTCACCCAATAGCATCAGCCTCAAATAAGTCAACAGAACCACTCGTTCAAATGCAGTGCTGACAACTGATACATAAGGAGAAATCCCTAAAAAAACAAGACTGAAAAACATAGAATGAAAAGTGAAACAATTTCCTTTATGTAGAGCTTTTAATATGATTATATGCAGACATATCTCCAAAAGGTAGAGTTTGCCAGAATCCTTGTCGGCAGTTAGTGTTCAGTGGAAAGATTCTGTAAAAGTGCCTTCAAGAAACTTCCACTTAGTGAAAACAAGTTCAATCACTTTTTTAAACTTTATCAGACCAAAATCCAAAACAAACTCAAAATGGGCACATCAAGGTGGCACTGGATAGCACTATAAATCAGCAGTTGCAGATCTAATTGATAAGTCTTATGTAAACACAGTACTTTTCTAATAGAAAATATAAGTCAGAATGAATTTATTTAGATAATTTCTCTTGTTTTATACAAAGGATATGGGGAAGGAGGTCTCCAAAAGCAAACTATTTGAAAATCTAAATGTCTTATTTACAAAACTTTAAAAAACAAACAGAAAAACAAGATACACCCCTAGCTTGCCTAGTATTTTATTGCTTAAATCAAAGTGTATATTCAGGTATTTCTTGAGAAATCTGTATGCAGGTCAAGAAGCAACAGTTAGCACTGGACATGGAACAACAGACTGGCTCCAAATTGGAAAAGGAGTACGTCAAAGCTGTATATTGTCACCCTGATTATTTAACTTACATGCAGAATACATCATGAGAAATGCCGGGCTGGATGAAACACAAGCTGGAATCAAGATTCCCAGGAGAAATATCAATAACCTCAGATATGCAGATGACACCACCCTTATGGCAGAAATTGAAGAACTAAAGAGCCTCTTGATGAAAGTGAAAGAGGAGAGTGTAAAAGATGGCTTAAAGCTCAACATTCAGAAAACTAAGATCATGGCTTCCAGTCCCATCACTTTATGGCAAATAGATGGGGAAACAATGGAAACATTGACAGACTTTATATTTTTGGGCTCCAAAATCACTGTAGATGGTGAATGCAGCCATGAAATTAAAAGATGCTTGGTCCTTGGAAGAAAAGCAATGACCAACTTAGCATATTAAAAAGCAAAGACATTACTTTGCTAACAAAGGTCCATCTAGTCAAAGCTATGGTTTTTCCAGTAGTCATGTATGGATGTAAGAGTTGGACTATAAAGAAAGCTGAGCGCTGAAGAATTGATGCTTTTGAACTGTGGTGTTGGAGAAGAGAGTCTTGAGACTCTTGAGAGTCCCGTGGACAGCAAGGAGATCCAACTAGTCCATCCTAAAGGAAATCAGTCCTGAATGAATATTCAATCAGTCCTGAATGAATATGGAAGGACTGATGCTGAAGCTGAAACTCCAATACTTTGGCCACCTGATGTGAAGAATTGACTCATTTGAAAAGACCCTGATACTGGGAAAGATTGAAGGCGGGAGGAGAAGGGGACGACAGAGGATGAGATAGTTGGATGGCATCACCGATACGATGGACATGAGTTTGAGTAGGTGATGGACAAGGAAGCCTGGCGTGCTGCAGTCCACTGGGTTGCAAAGAGTCAAACACAACTGAGCGACTGAACTGATATTCAGGTATATACAACATACAAAAATCTACTCACAACCAGTAAAGCTTATAGCAAAAAACAGCCTATAGGTTGAACTGTTATATGAAGCACATTGTCAGAATTAGATCATGAAGGTGAAGGAAAAAGTCTACATAATAAAAATTCCTATCTGGATAAGTAAGAATATCTTATACAGAGCATCTAGGTATATTAGTATAAAAATGGAGTAGTTCATCTCAAAGATCTTCTTGTATAATAATCTAAAAATCTAGTTCCAAAAGATGACAATTTAACTTACTGAGTACAGTATTTTTCAATAAAACTAATTATATGAATTTCTGTATTATATCTTTCCATTTTAAGCAACTTATTTTCATAAAATTCATACTTTAACAATTATCATCTCTACCTTACAAAAATATTAAAAATTTCCCCATTATACCCACAACAGTAATTCTTGACATTAAAAAGTTACAAGGATACCCGTAAGGGAATAAATCTATTTCACTACTTTGTTATCAAGAGCCAAATTAAATATACTTGAAAAAATGGTGATTCAAAATTACTGCTTAAGTTTATACAATTGGATATGCAACTTTAAAGAGATTAAACATAGTGGAATTCTTTTAAGTAATCAGTAAGTTGCAGTTGGGGACTTCCCTATAGTTCAGATGGTAAAGAATCTGCCTGCAATGCAGGAGACCTGGGTTCGACCCCTGGGTCAGGAAGATCTCCTGAAGAAGGAAAGGCAACCCATTCCAGTATTCTTGCCTGCAGAATTCCATGGACAGAAGAGCCTGACAGGTCACAAAGAGTCCACGAGGTCACAAAGAGTCCAACACATGCTTACTCAGGCTAAGCGACTAACACACACACAAGATGCAGTTTAAAAAAAAAAGCAGGACACCGGGGGACTTTAGAACAGGAAAGACTTGGGGTGGCATTTGAGCTCTGCTTCTAACTAGCTGTGTGACAGGATAGTAATATTTCATGTATAAAATGGGAACAATTACCTTGATAATTTTAAAGATTATGTTACATAATAGACATTAAATGCATAATCTGGCATATTACTGGGACACTAAAGAATTTACACACTTTTCCTTCTCTCCTTTATAGTTCTTAGGTTAGGAATTAGAATCTAAACTTATTTGACAGAGTAAATGCAGTAGATTTATTCCCTTATGGGTATCCTTGTAACTTTTTAATGTCAAGAATTACTGTTGTGGGTATAATGGGGAAACTTTTAATATTTTTGTAAGGTAGAGATGATAATTGTTAAAGTATGTTTTAGGACACAATTTTAGTTTACACAAACTGAGTGTCTACTACCTATCAAGTACCTAAGAGAAAAAGATGAAAAACACGTGGCCACAAGAGGGCCACAGATATATTCTATACTAGAGTAACCTAGCAAGAGATAACGATGCCTTAACAAGGAAGTGGTAGCAGGTAAAAAAAAAAAAAAAAGGTTTGAGAATTATCTAAGAAAAAAATATACAGGACATGGTAAATGGATGTGGAAGAAAAGAGTTTGAGGAGGAATAGGATGACTTTCAGGATTCTGCCATTTTTGTGAGGCTGGGCAAGTTATTAATGTTGATGACTGATAAGCAAATATAGGAAGAAAAAAGAATGCAGGGACTAGGACTGGAGGGGAAAGATTAAGTATTTTTTTGAATAGATGAACTGAAGCAATTTATAGATGGCACGCTATCAGTTGGATATCTAAGTATGAAACTCAGGGAAGAGGTCAGAACTGTATTCTCTCAATAAATCATAGGAATGAAGGAAATCATTTGGGGACACTATGTAGAATGAAAAGATCAATGAGCCAAGGGCACCCTTAGGAGGTTAAGAGGTGGGCAGAGTAAGAGAAACTTACACAAGAAAATGAATGGTCAGAGGGACAGGGAAAGAATCAGAAGAGTATAGTATTTCTAAACTAAGTTAGTACTGTACAGAATTAAAGAAAAAACTAACAAACCATGATATAAAATGCTAGGGAAGTTAAAATAGGACTAACATAAGATCATTAGATTTTATAAAAACAGGACAATCCTAACTTTTGCTGGAAAGTTTCAGTAAAATAATGGGGGCAAAAGACAGATTGTAGTGGGTTGAGAAAAGTCTGAAAGGTAAGAAGATGGAGACAGCAACTATAGACTACTCTGAAGAAGGTGATTTTAAGGCAGAGGAATAGTTACCATGAAGGGGACTCAGGGTCCAGATGCGAGTGGAGGGATTTTTGTTTTGTTAATGAGAGGTCTGACCATATTTATAAGCTGAGGGAGAACAGGAAGGGCTGAAGATACATATTATTAAATGATAGCATAAAATTATAGATTATGAACACAGTAGGAAGTTGGCCTGAAGAGAAAGGGAGCACCTCAACCTCTGGGACAGGACAGGAAGGAGAGGTGAGTAAACTAGAAATCTGAATAAATCTTTGCCTGATTATCTTGAATTTATATAAAAAACAACCGAGTTCCCATGGGCTTCTCCTCGTAACTCAGTCGGTAAAGAATCTGCCTGCAATGCAGGAGACACAAGCTTGATTCCTGGGTCGGCAAGATCCCCTGGAGAAGGAAATGGCAACCAACTCCAGTATTCTTGCCTGGAGAATCCCATGGACAGAGGAGCCTGGCAGGCTACAGTCCACAGGATCACAAAAGTCGGACACGATTTAGCGACTAAACCACCACCACCCACTGATAGTGAGGTGACTGGAGAGGACGCTTGAACAGGGGGGCAGAGGTTTGATAAACGATTCGTGAAGCAAATTAAAAAGTGACCAAGTAAAAGTGATATAAGGAGTCACAAGGTACAAGCTTAGCAATGAAATATGAGCTTGCAGTGGTACCAATACAAAAGTTATAGAATGTTCTGGAGCAGTACTCAGCACAAAGTAGAGGGTATTAGAACAAAGAAGGTTTAGTTTAGTTTTAGAATTTTGTAAAGTAGGACAGAAAGTTAAAGGCAACTGTGAGAGAGAGCGGTTCAGATGATCTAATATGAAATCCAGGTCTGAAAGGAAGAAAAAAGCAGGAGGCTTGAAAGACTGGCAGAAAATGGAGTTTAAAATGGACTGGAAATCAAATAACAGTGTAAGAGGAATGAGACTATGAACCATCTAGAAGGTTATTTATAGCCTGCAAACTACTGGATTTCTGATGCTGAGAAATTTTGGGTTACAGAAAGATTCAAATGTAGCAAGGGCTTAATGATCAGCAGATAAATGTTACAGGAGTTAAGGTCAAATTACTCAGAGGCTAGTAAATGTAATGATAATATGGACACATTACATTACCGAAGAAGGGTGGAGAATTCATTTCACATTTAAATGAATGTGAAAGAAAAGACTGGGGGTCAGAAGAGAGTATGAGCTGGATCACGTGCAACAAGGATTTAGAAAGGGCACTAAGGTGGCTGGGCCAATGACTATCTGGCCTCCTAACCCTTTATTAGCAGGATGTGTTGAGAGAAAGTCCTCCACAGAGGGAAAATACTCTCTTCTGAGAGAGCTAAATAAAATGGAGGGAATATAGGAGAGGACATAAAGAGAAAGGTCTGGGAAAGATGGTAACAAGATAGGTCAGAGGTATCAATGGGGAGGGAAGCAAGACAATGAGAGTATAGAACAAAACAGACTTAATGACCTCACCTAAGGTAAATCTAATTCATGAGAGCTGGACCACAAAAAAGGGTGAGCACAAAAGAACTGATGCTTTAGAATTGTGGTACTGGAAAAGGCTCCTGAGAGCTCCTTGGACTGCAAGGAGATCAAACCAGTCTGTCCTAAAGGAAATCAACTCTGAATACTCATTAGAAGGACTGATGCTGAAGCTGAAGCTGCAATACTTTGGCCACCTGATGCAAGGAGTCTACTCACTGGAAGATCCTGATGCTGGGAAACATTGAAGGCAAAAGGAGAAGGGGGTGGCAGAGGATGAGATGGTTAGATAGCGTCACCAACTCAATGGACATGAACTTGAATAAACTCCAGGAGATGATGAAGGACAGGGAATCCTGGTGTGCTGCCGTCCATGTTGTCACAAAGAGTTAGACACAACTGAACGACTGAACACAACAAATCTAATTCTATGAAATAATCGAATTCAACCGCGCTCAACACAGTTAAATCCTAAAATACTACCATGTTTCTACACAAAGTCTGGATTTAATTTGGAATTAACAGGTGGCTCAGACGGTAAAGCATCTGCCTACAATGCGGGAGACCCGGGCTCAATCCCTGGGTCAGGAAGATCTCCTGGAGAAGGAAATGGCAACGCACTCCAGTATTCTTGCCTGGAAAATCCCATGGACGGAGGAGCCTGGTAGGTTATAGTCAGTCCGTGGGTTTGCAAAGAGTCAGACACGACTGAGCGACTTCACTTTCTATTAAAATTTTAATTTTTTTCTCATTTAATCTCATTAAATCTTGAATTTAATTCTGACCTAAAGATGATAAAAAATGTATATATTAAAATTTCCCAGATTACTGAACATATAACTCTGAATAATGTTAACACATTTGGCACTATTTCTGAAAAATGATCAGCGAATTTTAGCTAAATAACTGAAACTATTTTCACTTATTTCAAATCTGGGATACATTCCTATTGAGAGCATATACCAAGGTATCTTGAAGATGTGAGCTATACGGCCACTTTTTGCCCTCTCACAAACAGCATGGGATTTAATTTTAGTTATACCCTGCTTTTGAAATGATAATTTATTTGGATATACAGGAAAAACTATTTGTCCATTTATATTTTAAAATGAAAAAAGTGCCCTCTATTTTAAGTCAGAAAAAATCATGGATGAAATCTGGTCAGAAATTTGGGATCTAAATTCTTTTCGATTTTATATTAAAGCAAAATATTTCAGACTAGAAATATTTATGCCCATCTTACATTTCAAAAATATACAGCTTATCCCCTTGCATCACAGACACACCTAAATTAAACTACTTTAAAACAGACTTTATTTTTTAAACTCTTTAAAAATTCATTAGAGAGAGCCTTAAAAGAAGTATGATTAGAGTGGGAGTATGGAATAAGCCCTGGCATCCAATGTCACACACTGCTAGTGTCTGGTGTATAATATACACTAAAACTAGTATAAAGCTGCTATACTAAAGGGGCACATGATCTTCAAATGAAATGGTGACTGAGCAAACAAATCTCAGACCCCCAACCCACACAAATATAATACAAATGAATTATACAAAATTAACAAAAAAGCACTGTCTATAAACCTGCCTAGAGTGATTTTATTAAAAAATGCATTACTTTAACTACCAGAAATGTTAACTCTCAGTTTGTTTTCTATTGAATACCTTTATAAATAAATGTACCGATTTTAACAATTTAAATCTATAAACACAATTATGTCAAAAACTAAGGTGCCAAAAAATTATAATTTTCAGATAAATCTATACAAATTTACAAGTAAATCTTCAAATGCTACTTTCTATTTCTTAAATGTGAATATAGTACTAAATTTAATCCTACACAAACACTAGTTAGAAAATTAAAACAGTAATTGTTTCACAAGTTTTAAGTCATAACCAGCAAAGATATTACATTTGCTTTGACATAAAGTTTAAGACTAGGACACGAAAAAGAAAACAGCAAATTTAAGGAGTATTAATAGAAAAAGAAGTTGACCTTTAAATAACACTTCAAAGTCAAAGTCTAGTCCAAAATAGTGTACTGGTAAGGCAAATTAAAGAACACCCACATTATAGAATACTATACAGCCACTTAAATGTTCTGAAGAGTATTTAAAGATATGGGAAGATACTCGTAATATATAATGTGAACAAAGAAAATTATCTACATGGTATGATTTTGCTTGGTAGAAAAATCCTTGCTGGAATTAAGGATAACTTCTATTTTCTTCATTATTATTTTTCTATGATATATATATATTACTATTACAATCAGAAAGATTTTACTTAAAATCACAATTTTATCCTGTTCTTACCTGAAGGTACTAGAGAATCTTGTTCAATAATTCTTGCAGAGGCCAAATCACTGATAATATACTGTAACCTTAAATGTCTGAATACTGACACAAATGGTTTTCCTTGCTCAGTTTCAAGGAAGGTCATACCTTCAAAATCTACAAAACAAATAAAACCAAACAAAAAAGCTTAAACTAAATAGACATTCTTTTCAAAATGTATTAATTTATCTCTTCAAACTTGGGGAGATTTAGAAAAAAAGCCCCAGGAAATTAATTTGGTCCTAATTAGACCCTTGGGCTGGGAATTCAATTGATGCCTTTCTTGGGGTTGGAGCTGACAGCACATAGCCCAGCAAGGTGGGAAAGGAAGGGTTGAGAATGGTGGTCGAGGGTACGATATCTTTCCAGAATCCCTTTTCCCAGGGACTGAACACTTCAGTGGAACTCTAGCCCAAATACCTCATTCAAGGGTCTTCACAAGACACGGAACATTTCTTGGCATCTTTCTAATTCACACTTTAGTTACAAGCGATGAACATTACTCAAAACCTTAATTCTCTACTACAATACAAAATAAGATACAAAGACATTGTAGCTGTGAATCTGCAACACAAGGGTAGTATTTATTGTTAAAATAATTGAAAGTTATGGGTCTTTTCTTCTAGGGAGAATTTAAGCTTATTTCCAAAAATACTCTCAGCTGCATTCCAATATGCTCTCATGAGTGGGAACGAAAGGTCTGCTGCTATCAAGCATGGACTTGCACATAATCCTTAGCCTGTTTTCTGTTACAAGGTATACCCACAGCAGTGGACTCAGCCTTGCTGCTGTGATAGGAAATAAAAGAAGCAATCCTTAAGTATAACTATGCAGAAAATTTGCTAAATTTCTATTGTTCTCTTGGTCCTGACGCATATATATCTGAAAAGACAAATAGTTAAGATAACCTAAGAGGAATATTGGGCTTCCCCTGGGCTTTCCTGGTGGCTCAGATGATAAAGAATTTGCCTGCAATGATGGAGACCCGGCTCAATGCCTGGGTCAAGAAGATCCCCTGGAGAAGCAAATGGCAACACACTCCAGTATTCTTGCCTGGAGAATCCCATGGACAGAAGAGCCCGGTGGGCTATAATACATGGCGTCGCAAAAGAGTCGGACACGACTGAGCAACTAAACAACAACAAAGAGGAATATACTAAAATATAGTGGGTAAGGGCTACAAATGATCTTTTTGGTCTTATTTTCTGGGTATCTGTCACTTTTATAATTTAAAAACTGTTTGAAATAAACTTCTGAAGTCCTCTTTGAAAAACAAGGGCATCAGACATACATTCTGCCTTATGCAGTAAATGTTTCCCCTGCAAAGTTTTCTTAAACTGTATACTTTTATACTACTGAGGCTGGGACAGAGAGCCTAGAGTGGGAAAACCAGAAGGCAGAGGGAACCACAGTTTCCTATTCTAGCTTCTGCCACTTAGGCTACAAAGTAATTTCTCTCTTGATGGACTGTTGCAGTTAATCCAATTGGAGCTCAAATGAGCATAAATTTATGTCAAAATTTACCTAACATCTACTGCTTCTATTGACCCGCTTTGTTTTTTTAACTTCTCTACCTTCTTTATCTTTTTCAGCTTTTACTTCTGTTTTTAACTTAAATTTTCTCCTCTACTTTTTTCCTGTACAATTTCTTAAATCCCTCTTTAACTTCCATAAAGTATAACTTAAGACAGAAATTTAGTGTTTTATTCTTGAAGCAAATCAAGTTAGATTTTATTGCTATGGTCATTTATACATTTTGGTTCATAAGCTTCAAGGAAAAACAATTAGCTAGTAAATCTCACTACATAATTCTAGAAAATTTATTTAAATAAGACTAAAAGAGCACACTGAATTTTAATATAAGAGCCTCTATTCATCAATACACCTTTAAAAAAGTTAAAAAACAATCTAAACTGAAAGATAAATGCAACACATATTTGTGACAAAGAATTGGTTATCAAGAATATATAAAGAATGCCCATATATCAGTAAGAAAAGACAATTACAATACTAAAATAGGAAAAAGACCTGAACAGACATTTCACAGAAGAAGAAAACATATGCTGATAAACACACAAAGAGCTGTTCAATCTCTTCAGTTTTCAAGGAAATGAAAATCAATACCACAGTATAATAGTTCAATAACAACAAAAAACAGGATGATATGTTGTCCAGGAGTGAGGTGAATCTGGCTTGTATTGGCTCACAGGAGCTCATGGCATGCATTTCTTTCCAACTCCACATTCAGTAGTATCATGTTAGCCTGAAATTAGTCATGCTAAGAAAATTTATCATTGAAAATTTTTTAAAAATGCTATAAATAAGTGATTATTTTTTCAGAAAGCCAGCTTACTAGCACATCACTATGTTATGCATTCATGTTAAGACATGTGTAGAATCCCATAACATTATTTTTTAAAAGCAAGGGAAAAATAAACACAAAACTAAAGACAGTGGTTGGGGAAAGCTGAAGTGACACAACAGAAAAGAAGCACATGAATAGACTGAATTTTTAATGTTCAAGTACTTGATTAGTTCATTGAGGTTCAATACATTATTTTTTTTTTAGAGAAAAAGGTAGTTATGCACAGGTAAAAAATGATAGTGAACTAAGAAAATCATGAACTAAGGACTGTGATTTTTATCCACTTTTTTGCTCCTGATGGCCATTAAATTTTTTTTTTTCTGTAATCTCTTTTATCCAACCTAAATTTTTTCAGTATAAGGGACTGAGTTAGATCATTCCCAACGTCCTCTCCAGCTCTAAAATTCTCTATTTATCAATAAATCAGGGCTCAATTTTAATTAAATTTCAATAAAAAAAAGTTCTGAATAACAATTTTAATCACACCTTTTTTCCTCTTAGAAAACCAGACATCTGTTTCAGTCAAAAGCTGTTTTAAAGATCCATTCCAAGAAGGCACAAGTTGAAGGAACATCCACTAGATTAAAAAAAATAAGAAAAAAACCCTGTAAAACTTCATCATTTTGAGTTCACATTTTCAAACTGTTTTCTTAAAACACAGTATCTAAAAATTTAATTTCCATTTTATAAGCAACTGAAAGAAGTAAAACTATTACATGATATGCTCATGATAAGCCTTAAATTCATCATGGCATTAATCATGGTCCAAAGATAAAAACTAGATGAGTATATAAGGAATAAGCTAATACCTGAAAAATATTTATGGTTTCAAATGCACTATAGTTTTAGTATTAAAAAGGTAAATGTACTACATGTGTGTGTACACACATACATATAAAATATACTATATCATAGAGTGTAGATACAACACATATACACAATATATAAAATATACTAATTTATTTTACTCAATTAACAATTAAGTTTCATGACATCCTATGTGAGATTATAAAAGAAATTAAATATGCGAAAAAGGAATTTCTCATTGTCTAACTGCTGTTGAGACAGTATGCAGAGTAATAAAGAACATGAATTTTTAAATCCTGGTCCTGTCAACTAATAGAGAGGGGAATTACCTAATTTCTCTGGGCTTTAATTTCTTCATTTGCAAGATGAGCATGATAATATGTCAACCTCACAGGACATTAGAATTAATATGGGTAACATAGAGCAGTGCCTAGCACATAGTAAACATTCAATACTTATGAGAAAGAATGAATGCTACCAGTGGCTCAGAGATAGAAATGGGCTGTCTACCTTCCTTTAATGACTGGTTACCACATTTACTGAACTTCCTTGAGGAAAAACAGTAATAGAATCTCACCCAGAAGGTGACTCATTCCCAGGTTTCATGACCATGTTAATGTAAACTTGGTGCTAAGGACAAAAGGCTAACAGCAAAATCATGCCGTGGGGAAAGCAGAGACTAGAACTCACAGACCTGGGTTCTGTCTCACATCTGCCATGTAGTAACTGTAAGAATTCTAAGTGTTACCATCTACAGAACAAAAGTAATAGCCCACTTGTCTCTTCAGAGTTGTGAAAACTAAATTATACTAAAAATGTTGAAACCTTACAAAAGGATGAAGTGAGACATATGTCTGAAGTACAAAAGACCTGTAAAAGAATCTCAACATTCTCTAGAAAAATTTGTTAAAAATTTCATCATAAAGTTATTAATTCAACTAAAGCTCAATTCCGAAAACATTTCTGAAAACTGCATAAAATATTTAACATTTCTTATCATGTAAATAACATGTTAATTACTGGGGAAAAAAAACCTTGGAAAAAACAAATGTATTCCTAGAAGAGAAAAGTATAAAGAATACAATTAAAATTACTCATGATACCAATTCCCTAAGCCTAAAGACTTAGCATTCTGGCATATGTCCTTTTCCTTTTCTTGCATGTATAATCACTCTCTCACCACTGGACACGAGCTATTTTCAGTTTTTCACTATTATAAGCAATGCTGAGTGGCTATCTTTACACATATCATATTATGGAAATACCTTTTTAAGGGCTGTGTATACATCCATCTCCACTTGCATCACAAACAAGTTAGATGAACCAATGAGTTGTTTCATGACATTTATACTAGAAAAGATAAAATAGAAGTAGTGAGCCTCTCTTTATACAAAAGTTAAAGACTCTGGTAGAACTGAAAATGTTTTTAAAAGTCTTTTTTATCAAAAGAAAACATGGAATTAAAAAACTGCATCAGTCTTTGTGCCCAAGACAAAGAATCTTAGACAAAAACAATCTATTTGAATGTAAGAATACTTATAATTCAGACTGTATGCTGCAAAAGGTTTTTTCTTGCACTGCTGAGGAACAAAAAGCTTGCTCCACTGATTAATCAAGGTAAAGCAAAGTCCTAATAAGATAAGTTTTAGCATGCTCTCATAAAGTAGCAGCCTTCCCTTTCTTTTGCCTTTCCCTTTCATTCAATTAAAATTCTGTCAAAATTCACTGAAGAAGATATATCTTCAAAGTAACCTTTTACTTCCAGGCTTAAGAGAATTGCTTAGTCATAAAACAAGTTTTTATTTTATTAAGGGAGTAATATCAAAAAATAAGTGTTAGTATAAATTTAGAATGGAAATGATATTACTAGCTCTTTTCTTTTTTCCCCTTCCCCCCACTACCCTAAACAAGCCAGAAGAGCATCTGAATTTTTACGATGACCACTATGATTTATTTTCCTTTTGAAAAAAGCTCAATGAGAATTATAGAAGATAAAAAGTGTTTCTAATGACGTTATGCCTTGACATCATTAGGTGATGATTTTCTGGTAGAATACAATACTTCTCAAATCTTTCTATCAAAGTACCTCTTAAAGGCAAATGAAAGGAAAGGATCCAGGAATCTAGGAGAAGGCTAGCCATAAAAATAACATTTCTATTAATTTTTGTATTTATAAGCCCAAAGAAACTTGAATTCTCTCCATTCCATGATGTATTTAAACATAAAAATGTTTACTTCTCTCCTACTCCTCCCTACCTTTCTCCCCTCAAAAAGTCAGCAAAATTGACAAACCAGTAAGCCACTGAATGTGGCTTTGGTTTTGTACATAACAAAGCCTTTGGTTTTGTACATTTCCATCAGAATGCTATACACTCCCAGGGACATTTGTACCCCTGTTTCAGAAGCACCACTGTCAAGGCACTGCAATCCTGAAAGTGATTATGGCCTTTAAAAGTTCATTCCCACTCTGAATTTCTCAGACCCATAGCAGATATGTTAGCTCCATTATTACAAATAGGTTCAGAGAGAACAGAGACCATGACATAATCATCTCTGCCTCTTTCAAAGCCCTTAACAGAGTACCTTTACACATAGCCGTCATTCAGAAATTACTTGAAGGGAGGAAGGAAGAACAAGCAAACTAAAACAAAAGACCACCTTAATTGTAAATTTAATTTCATCAGTCTTAGTAACAAGTTTAAGACAGTTTTCTCAAATGTAATTTCTGGATAATAAGAGATGGTGGTTTTTAAAATAAATGTTTAGATTCTTTAAGAGTCCAGCTAAAGTGAGGTAACCCTAGAGACTTTCTATAGTTTTACAGCAGCAATGAATTTTTCCATTAAAATTGATTAAAACAGTAGACATAATATGCACTGTATCAAAAAAAACACATTGTATCATCTGCAACAAAGGAAAGAAACTTAGATACATTTCATTAAGTTCACTTTTTCATAATATATTTTTGTTTTATATAAAAATGTCTTGCATACTTTTAACAAATGAAGAATAGTCTTTTGGATAATTATGAAGCTATTTAAAATTCAAATACCTCAGTTCTTTAAAAAGTTCAACATTCTGGTGAGTCATCAAATTGTTTAGAAGCCATTCAAGGCACCTGAAATTAAAACACGGAATTATTTCATTATACAGTATATATTTATGATTTATTAAGCAGGACATACAGTTAAAGTAAAAACAGAATATTAATCTTGCTAGGACATGCTCAAATATTTTAATTTAACAACTGGAAATTTAGTACTGATTTTGTCAGCAGTTAGTAAGGGAATATTCCCTTAATATTAATAAGAGCCTTTCTAATTGAGAAAACTTCATTTTCAAGTTTGTGTTAAATGGTTTATGAAGGGCCTTACATACTTCTGTTACCTTCTTTATAATTTGAAAATGGGTACTGCAATTCTCAAGACTTAAAAACACTGCCAGTAGTTGCACTGATATACAGTCAGCCCTCGGTATCCGCAGGTTCTGTATCCGTGGATTCAACCAACCGAGAATTGAAAATATTGGAGAAAAAAATAATAACTTCAGAATGTTCCAGAAAGCAAAACTTAAATCTGTCGCAAGACAGCAACTATTTACATAGCATTTACACTGGATTTATAACTATTTACATAGCCTTTACATTGGTATTATAAATAATCCAGAAATGATTCACAGTATACAGAAAGATGGTTACTTGAATATACTAGATCATTAAATAAGGGAGGTGAGCAACCGCAGATTCTGGTATCCACTCAGGTCCTGGAACTAATCCCCTGCGGATAGTGAGGGACGACTGTAATGGCTATTATGCCTACTGCTTTAAAACATTTAATAGAAATGTACTGTAAAGAGGGACCATAGTTTTTATAAGCATGTATAACCCACCCACAGTCACAGAGACCACACTTTTGAAGAATTTACTAATTAGTCCAAATATAAAAAGGAACCTTTTATAGCAAATTCTATTCTTTTTTTTCTTTTTTTTAAATACCTATACATTCTCTTAAGAAACCAAAGCAGTCAAATTCCCAAAAGTGGAATGAGAGGAAACACAAGTAAGGTAACTCACTTTTTCTTTACAGAATCTAGTCCATAGGTCCCTGCCGATGTGTAATAGCCACACACAGTTTTCACATTAATTGTCTCCTTCATTGTCTCACCACACTGCTGTATTAAACCATCCTGTAAATATAAATAACCACTGGAAAGGCCCATTTCATACGGGAAAAATTAGCTCTGAATATGTGCTTTCACATATTAAAAAGGAAGAAAGAAAGAAAACCACTAAGTGCAGCAAGCCTAAGTCTTTTTTGAAAGTCCAGTAAAAATTCCTAAAAAAAAAAAAAAAAAATCCAGCAAGTATTCAACTAAATACTTGAACTGAAAAAAGGAAGGGAGAGGGTAAAAGCAGTAAGACAGAGATAAAAATTGCTACTCTCTTTTCTGTTCTCCTCTCTGGGACCTTTGCAAACTTAAGCAGCATTCTGTTTTGCCGTTCTTTTAAAACTAAGACCTTTTTACACAGTCAGACGACTATGTGATGGGCTGGGCAAGTACACAGTATGAATCAAGAGCACGTTCTTATTAAAGTTTAAAACACCTATCAATAGCTAAGAAATACACCTAAGACAAATATAGTATTGTTTTAAACACGTTGAAATTTTAATCTAAAATGTTTATATAGAAGATTTCAAATGGCTAATTTTATTTAATATAGGGAAAGAATTATCATTTTTTACTCAAATTTCTGAGCTATATTCACCATGCAAGAGTATTACTGTTAAATAGCTAAGTCATAAAGATAATGCAGAAAGTGAGTTTACTCAAATTTTTGAACTACATCCACCATGCAAGAGTATTATTGTTAAATAGCCAAGTCACACAGATAATGCAGAAAGTGAATTTAGAATAAAACCTAAAAAGGATTAAAAGTTACAAAAGTATAATTATTGAAAATAAGTATCAAAAGGATCAAAACGTTAAAAAGTCAAATTACCTCAGCCAGGGATATTTAACAAGCTATTAACTATTATTTCAAATAAACCAGTATAAAAATGCCACATAAAAAGAAACTTAACTTTTTAAAATGATCAAAATAAAATGTTGACTCAAACTGGGATTTTAAACTTTCCGGCAAGCTATTCTAGACTCCGCCCCTTTCCTTTTAAAATCCATCTGTGTCATCAGGTCTAGTGGATAATCCCTGCTTAACCTCGCCAGTATCCAGTTTTCCTCTCCATGCTTTTTACCCTCATCTAGACCCTCCTGTGGATTACTGCAATAGGATTTATACTCAACTTTCCTTTCAGCTCATCCTTCACATTGATCCCAAGCATTCTTCCTAAAATACAACTTTGTCTTTCCTCGGATTAGAACTTTTCAAAAGCACTTATGCAAAGTGTTAACTTTTTAAAAGGTACTGAGGGACTTTCATGATCTGGCCTCTGCCTCTTTTTCTCCAACCCTTCTATTCTATGCTAGATCTGTGTTCCACTCAGATTTTCTAACGCTCCATTATTTTCTCATTTCTAAGTCTTAGTTTTCTGCATGAAATGCTTTTTCTTCCCCCCTCTTCTTACTTCACAAGTAAACACATTTTTAGTTTTTAAGACTCAACCTCAAACACAACTTCCTTCTCTGACACTAACAGGTTAAACTGACCACTTTGCACATCCACTAAATGCTACAGAAAGTTTATCATCATATCTATAATATTGGACAGCTCTTACTTTAGTTTTGGGGCCTGTATATCAACTCTTCCTCCTCGACTCTACACTTATTATATTGTGAGCTTCTTGAAGGCATAGATATCTTTATTTACCTCTGGATCTCTATGCCTAGCTTGACACACTGCTCAATATACTTCTGTTGAATAAACAAATCTGTCATTCTGTCAATAGGTTATATACATTTAGGTGGTTTACACGCAATTATTTCCTAAGAAAACATTTACATAGTAAGCACTCAATGTTTTCCGAATCCATGAACTATATGAATTAATAATCAAATCATAAGCCACTTGCTTCATAATAGTCAAGATAAGTCATTAATGCACAGAAAGAAGTGAAAGTCGCTCAGTCATGTCTGACTCTTTGCGACCCCATGGGCTATACAGCCCATGGAATTCTCCAGGCCAGCATACTAGAGTTGGTAGCCTTTCCCTTCACCAGGGGATCTTCCCAACCCAGGGATTGAACAGGTCTCCTGCATTGCAGGCGGACTCTTTACCAGCGGAGCCACAAGGGAAGCCCCATTAATGCACAGAAATCTATAAATGGATTTAGACAAGTATATTAGTTTCACATTATAGTCATTCTAAGATCTCTACATAGAAACAGCCTGCCTTCATTTTACACAAATATCAAGACCCTCCTCATTTGTAGTAAAGTTTTTGGTTTAACATTTTAAATGACTTATCACAAAAGAAATATTTATATATTAATTTTAAAAATTATAAAAAACTAGGTTTTATTATTGTTTTTGGAAGGGATACCTTGAAACAAAGATACAAGTATTATTATTTTTTGAGTAATATGCATACTTACCAATTGCAGCATACAAGCTGCTGCCAAAATGGCAATGACTCGACTTGGCTTTATTAAGACATCATCTCGATACAATGACCCAAACGCCACCTGAAGTGCTGAAAGCAAAATACACAGATAGAGTAAAATAACAATTTTAGCTGTAAGAATATTACAAGAATAAGGACAGTCTTTATACACTAAGACATATGTCTAAATCTAGTCTAAAAGGATAAGATGATCATCACTAATAAAATTACTGCTGCTGCTAAGTTGCTTCAGTCGTGTCTGACTCTGTGCAACCCCAAAGACAGAAGCCCACCAGGATCCCCCGTCCCTGGGATTCTCCAGGCAAGAACACTGGAGTGGGTTGCCATTTCCTTCTCCAATGCATGAAAGTGAAAGTGAAGTCGCTCAGTCGTGTCCAACTCCTAGCGACCCCATGGACTGCAGCCCACCAGGCTCCTCCATCCGAGGGATTTTCCAGGCAAGAGTACAGGAGTGGGTTGCCAATAAAACTACTAGTAATGGTTATGGACTGATGATGCTTTAATAACAATGTTATACATTTCCATCAATTCTATCAAATCATGCTGGATTCTCCTACATCTAACCTTGATGTCAGTTAGTGGTCAGAATTAAGACACCCTTGGAAAGAGTTTTATGAAGATATTCCTGAGTAGATCAATCATTAAGTACAACTACACAGACCAAATGACAGTCTTAACCCTGGTGGTTCAGTGCTTCACTGCGGAGCATGGAATATCTCCTGGTCCTGTGAATGAGTGCTCAGTTGTGTCCAACTCCTTGTGACACCATGGACTGTAACCAGTCAGGCAGTCCTCTGTCTATGGGATTTTTCTGGCAAGAATACGGAGAGTGTTGCCATTTCCTCCTCCAGGGGCTCTTCCTGACCCAGGAATTGAACCCGCATCTTCTGTGTATGCTGCCACCACAGCTATTTGAACCTGTCCATCCTTTTCTCTATTGCCATTCTCATGTGTGTCCTGCAAGGTTGGCTTTATAAACATTCTTTACCCATGAGGTTAGTACTGGGTACTTCCACTTCAGTTATCAAAGAGGGAAGCAGGAGCACCAGGATAGAAGTTAGAACTATAGTCTGATCCTACCTCACTAAACTGCTCTGAGACCTAAAATAAGTCTCTTAAATCCTCCTGGCCTCAGCTTCGTCATCTAAAGACCATTATAGCTCTAAAACAATACTGACTACCTGATACATCTACTTGTTCCCAGAAAAGATCTTTCTGTACAGGGAATAATCAATGAATACTGTTTACTGGCTTACTGTTTACTGGTCATACTTCTCCTTTCTTCACTCTACATCCTCTATATCCCAGGCAGATATATTTTTAAACATGAAGGAAACGGACTGATAAAGCTGACATGACTAAGATTAGGGAGACACAGAACAGAATTGATAAAGTATAGAGTAAATCAATAAAAATTGTCACTGTGTGTGTTAAAAGGAGCTTTTTTCCTAGTTAACAAGGTTAGAAGAAAATACTTTCTGCCAAAAGGATAAAAAGGTTATGTTTTTATCATTTTTACATAATAGTAATTATGGTGGCAGTTACCTTCTATATCAATATTCTGGTCAGGAATCTCCAGTTCAATGGTATTCATGCTGGATTCTTTCCAAGAACCACTGAACATACTAGAAAAGTAGCCAGACTTAACAAAATGAAAAAGAAATTATGATAAAGAAACTATTAGGCTTATCAAAATACTATGTTTTTAATTAAAGAAAACTAAATTCTCATATTACTGTCTGAACTGAATTCCTATGTTACTACTTGAACCAACTAAGCTTTTCACTCAGTGGAACAATTTCTGAGTATATTTTATATATATATATATATATGTTTTCCTTTTCAATAGTATTCTAAATTCAAGCATAGAAATTATACATTTAAGTATCTCATAAACATATGACAGCACACAAGATGGACACAAAATAATCTACTAAGGAAGTGAGAAAAGAAACTAAAAACTGTTGAGTCCTTCTTCTATCCTTTTCCCCTAACTTTTTCCATTTTTGTCAACAGAAGGCACTAAAATAAGTACCTCACTGGAATGACAAAAACATACTCCTAGGCCAGTATGACAATGAAAATTCAAAATCTGTTTCCTAGACCAAACTTAAGTTTTCACTAACAATATTCACAGTGTATCTCTTACAGAATGAGACTTGCCATCAGACAGGACAAATACTCATGCAAAAGACTATTGTAAAATACAATGAGAAAGAACAAGACTTAAAAGAATTTGAGTTAAGCAACTACCTTGGCTACTCAAAGAGAAAAATAAAATACTTACTTGACATAAATATATTTTGTGTAAGCTCCACTCTTCTCCTAGAGCACAAATCTTAATGTCACTGTTTTCACCATTTAAAAATAATGTTTGATAAATATATTTGGATGTACTCTTCAGTTTTTTCCTGTTAAAAGAAATGCAAACATTATGTATGTGTAATACTGAGTATTTTACTTATTTTGCATGTAACTCTAAATACTCTTTTTGCTCAATTTCTATTAAATAGAACCAATCTGCCCACTGTATAAAAAGAGAGATATTATGCATTCAAATGCGCTTATGTACGGAAGGGCACATAAAACACTAGTAATAGTGGTTACCTCTGGAGTACTCTATTCCCAAGAGGGGCAACAGTGGATAGAGGGGGTGGGGTGGGAGGAAGACCTTTCACTATATGCCTTTTTGCAATTTTTGAATTAAGTCAATTACCTATTCAATAAAGATAAGTCAGCATGATGATTTTGCTTATTTTTTTGTTTAGAAATCAGCACTATGGACAATGTCAATATAGTTGCAATAATATTGCAACTACAAAATGAAGAACAAGACCTACCCAAGTATTTTAGTAATTTACATTTGATCTTACTTTAGTACCAACAACTTTTTTTTAATGTAATTTATTTTTATTTTTGGCTGCACTTGGTCTTCATTGTTGTGCGGGCTTTTCTTTAGTTGCGGCAAGCTGGGGCTACTTTCCAGTTATACTGTGCGAGTTTCTCACTGTGTGTCTTCTCTCATTGTGGACAATGGACTCTAGGACATGCAGGCTTCAGTAGATGCAGCTCTGGGGCTCTAGAGCATAGACTCAGGTGTTGAGGCACATGGGCTTAGCTACTCTGTGGCATGTGGAATCTTTCCAGACTAGGGACTGAACCTATGCCTCTTGCATTGGCAGGTGGATTCTTTATCACTTAGCCACCAGGAAAGCCCCCAAACTATTCTTAAACTCCTTAAAATGTGTTTTTCCCTAAATTAGACAAATGGTTTACAGCCTCAGACCAAAGATTTTCACAACTATGCTCAATGGAGAAGTGTGTCTTAGGGTTTACAAAGGAGAGTGAGGAGTGAATTCTGGGTATCCCATCTAACCTCAACCAGAACAGCATCACGTATTATTATGCATCTGTAAATATCCTGGATTTGGGCATAAGATTAAAGGAAGAACTGTGTAATTTTTGTTTTGACAATCTGTGATCAAGATGGTCCATCCAGTAGGTGAGGAAACCCCTAGGCAGAGGCTGATCAATATTTTTCATACTCCTGGCCAATCCTGACAGCTTTCCTAGTAAAACTTTTAAATGTAAACAAAGAAAAAAAATCATTAATCATTGATTAATGAAAAATGTAAAATTAATGATTAATGTAAAATTAATGATTATTTTTTTTAAATGTAAAAAAAAAATCAGTAATCATTCTGACAGCGTCTTAAATCTGTGTATTGAATACCTCTTCCCAATAGACAATAAAAATCGCACATGCTTTGGTGTTAGACAGACTTGGCTTTGAGTCCCAGCTCTATAACAGCTCAGTTACCTTACATGTGAAAAAAGGGTATAAATATTCACTTCATTGGGTTACTGTAAGAGATAAATAAGACAAGTAGTCTCCAGTTCCTAAAAGCACTCTCTCTAGATTATATGAAGATTAAAAGTGCAGAAAGGAATAAACCCACAACAGGAAAAAGGTGAGGTTGGGCTTATCATGTGCTGAGAGAATTCTATGGATCTGGAAGTTAGAAAACAAACTGGAATGGAAAAGAGCAGTGAAAGCCATAGCCCAAAATGTATCAGGATCTAGAATGGAGGCTGAAGCCCTTCAGAACTGTGGGGTGGGGATGGGGCTGGGAGGATGAGATCTCAAGAGAAAAAGAAGGCAGAAAATGGGGAGACTTGTTCCCCTAATGACCTCCACCACTATGAACACAGAGTACAGATAACTCCTGCAAACAGAATCCAAGGTTTTTCTAGAAAGAAACAATATATTTATCAGGAAGAATTAAGACTCTGGTGTAGGTGTTGGAGCCCCACACAAAGCTATCCTTATCATGGCATTTGAGCAATATGTAACCTGTTACTTACCAACCTATTCACCAGGATTTAATCCTGGATCCCAAACTGTGTGCCAAAGCACCTGGAACACCACAGCAAACTCAGGGAGGCATGTGAAATATTACAGACTTAGAGGAAATCACAGCAACATCATTCAGATACTATGTGATCTACGCTATTTACTTGTTTGGACCTGACTATTAAATGTTTCTTTAGGGCCAGAGGTGCCAAGAAAAACATTATTGAGACACGAAGGGTACTGTGAACCAATAACGTTTGGGAATCTCTGTTCTAAAACAGAGCGTGTCGCACCCATATACAATCATATACAACTTAGTAGACAGTCTTCCTACTCAAAGGGGAGGCTCAGTAGTAATAAATCTATTTATTCAACACACACACACACACACACACACACACACAAGCTACCCATTCTGAGGCAGCCAACCAAGGATCTCCCAACATGAGGAAGTTAGGAGTATTAAAGACTATTTTTAAAAAGAGAGAATTTGGCATCAGAGGAAACGTATAATTCAGGGAAAAGAGAACTTAAAAAAAAAATCCCAACACTCTAATTATAACTAGCACACCTACAGAGTTGAGATTTTGTTGTTGTTCAGTAGCTCTGTCAAGTCCAACTCTTTGAGACTCAAGGACTGCAGCACACCAGGCTTCCTTGTCCTTCATCATCTTCCGGAGCTTGCTCAAACTCATGTCCATCACATTGGTGATACCATCCAACCATCTTGTTTTCTGTCGACCCCTTCTCCTCCTGCCTTCAATCTTTCCCAGCAACAAGGTCTTTTCTAATGAGTTGCATCGTTTGGCCACCTCTTCGCATCAAGTGGCCAAAGTACTGGAGCTTCAGTTTCAGCACCACAGTTCGAAAGCATCAATTCTTTGGCACTCAGCTTTCTTTATGGTCCAACTCTCACATCCACACATGACTACTGAAAAAACCATAGCTTTGACTAGATGGACCTTTGTCGGTAAAGTAATGTCTCTGCTTTTAATACACTAAGTCTGTCATAGCTTTTCTTCCAAGGAGCAAGTGTCTTTTAATTTCATGGCTGCAGACACCATCTGCAGTGATTCTGGAGCCCAAGAAAATAAAGTTTGTCACTGTGTCTATTGTTTCCTCATCTATTTGCTATGAGAGTTGAGATTATTACATTTATAAAATAGGATGCTATGATAAAGGATGTCTCAGAAGAGGGAGAAAAGAGCTCTTAGGACCAAAAACACGGTTGTGGAAAAAAAAAAAAAAAGACAAAATTAAGGAAAATTTCCTAGAACATAAAGCAAAAAAGGCCTAGAAAGAAAAAAAGAGAAAGAGGTACAGTTCAAGAGATCCAAAATCCAGTTGACAGGGGTCCAAGAAAGAAAAAACAAAGATAATAGAAGAAAGGTAATTACAGAAGAAAGTTTCCCCAAAGCAGTCTTTAGACTGTAAGGATCCACAAGCACCAAGGCCATTTAAAGACCTATATTTAAGTACCTTCTAAATTCCAAAATACCAAAGAAAAAATTGCAAACGCACCAGAGAGAAAAAAAAAGTCACCTAAAAAGAAAAGAGAATTGGACCAGTATCATATTTCTCATCAATATGGCAGGCTAGAAGACAATGAATTAAAATCATCAGATATAAAAAGTTATTTCAGATTAGACTTCTGCTGCTGCTGCTAAGTCGCTTCAGTCGTGTCTGACTCTGTGTGACACCATAGACGGCAGCCCACCAGGCTCCCCCTATTAGACTTCTGCACCGAGTCAAAAGATGACTAAAGTAAGAGACTAAATTTACAACTGGGTAAGCACAACATCCACTGGATCATTGAAAAACCAAGAGAGTTCCAGAAAAATATCTATTTCTGCTTTATTGACTATGCCAAAGCCTTTGACTGTGTGGATCACAATAAACTGTGGAAAATTCTGAAAGAGATGGGAATACAGATCACCTGACCTGCCTCTTGAGAAACCCATATGGAGGTCAGGAAGCAACAGTTAGAACTGGACATGGAACAACAGACTGGTTCCAAATAGGAAAAGGAGTACGTCAAGGCTGTATATTGTCACCCTGCTTATTTAACTTCTATGCAGAGTACATCATGAGAAACGCCGGGCTGGAAGAAGCACAAGCTGGAATCAAGATTGCTGGGAGAAATATCAATCACCTCA
>NW_011494787.1:1875054-1879090 GCF_000754665.1 Bison bison bison
CTTGAGAGTCCCTTGGCAAGGAGATAAGCCCTGGGTGTTCTTTGGAAGGACTGATGTTGAAGCTGAAACTCCAATACTTTGGCCACCTGATGCAAAGAGCTGACTCATTTGAAAAGACCCTGACTTTGGGAAACGTTGAAGGCGGGAGGAGAAGGGGACGACAGAGGATGAGATGGCTGGATGGCATCATCGACTCAATGGACATGAATTTGAGTGAACTCTGGGAGTTGGTGATGGACAGGGAGGCCTGGTGTGCTGCAATTCATGGGGTTGCAAAGAGTCAGACACAACTGAGTGACTGAACTGAACTGAAGCACAAATTACCTTCTTTAGCAATTTTCTTAGGAAAATATACTTGAGGATGTAGTTCCCTCAGAAGAGTTCATAAAAGACACAGGCTACAGAAAACAGGATCTAATCCTACACACGGGGTCAATGTCTGTCCCAAGATAAGTGTTGACCTACAGGGCAATGAATCCAAATTGGAACAGGAGGATGAAGGGACCCGGGAGGGAGGTTTGGGTTTAAATAAGACGGACTCCATGCAAGTGTGTTTGGAAAGAGAAAAATCTGAAGACAGGATGAAGGAATATAATTCTTTTGTCCAATGGGTGGAAGCCAGTCAAAGAAGTCCAGGAAAATAAAAAAGCAACACACACACAAAAAAGAGTATTGTTCTAATAAGCTACAAATGAAAACAGGGTTCGAATTTAAACACTTAATGGAGTGGAAAAAAAAAGAAAAAAGATTCAATTTAATTATGAGTTTAAAAGATTTCTCCCAAGACAAAAACAAGTGGTTGTGACTTTGGACCCAGGAAGTACGATTTATAATCCTAGCACACTACTTGACTCTGCAGTGAACAACATTTACATAGCTCTAACAACAAATAACTGTTCACTAGATTTCAATTTTGAGACACGCTATGGACAAGAAACTAAAGATCTGGTTGCAGAACAGCTGAGTTTTAAGTCTTGTTAATGTAAAAGTAAAACATGCACTTGACAAAAGGTCTTAGGCAGAAAGTGGGCCTGGAGACCAAAGCTTTTCATGGAGTGGTGGCTGAGGTAGAAGTGCACACGAGACAGACTCAGGAAGCATATTAGCGACAACTCACAAAATTCCTGACCTTAAAAATTTCTTACACCCTTTCTCCACGCTGAGCTGAATAAACTAGTCATCTTATGCTGGTATGCTAGTATAACACACTAGATTCTGATATACATTTCCTAATAAAGATTTGCTTTATTCGATTTTCCATTCCACTCTACTCATGTAATTTGGGGGTCAGCAAACTTTTTCTATAAAGGTCTAGACGGTAAATATTTTCAGTTTTGTGAGCTAGACAGCCTTCAAGCTAGTTTTGTTGGCATGCCAGTCGGTGGTTCCTTGCTAGCCTGTCTTAGCCTTCCACACCTTAGCAAACTTTTCTACCATCTACAGGGCCACAACTCCTCTAACATTTGAATCTCAGCTTGGAAAAGGTGGCCCTATTCCAAACTTGTTTCTTATTTGGATAGTCTGTCTCAGCCCTAGAAGTAGTGACTGCTCCCTATGTCCTCTATTCTTCTATTTTTCAGAGATCTCTTTACTTCAATAATTTAATGCTATGCTATGCTAAGTCACTTCAGTCGTTTCTGACTCTGTTCGACCCCATAGACGGCAGCCCACCAGGCTCCCCCGTCCCTGGGATTCTCCAGGGAAGAACACTGGAGTGGGCTGCCATTTCCTTCTCCAATGCATGAAAGTGAAAAGTGAAAGTGAAGTCGCTCAGTCGTGTCCGACTCTTAGTAACCCCATGGATTGCAGCCTAACAGGCTCCTCCGTCCATGGGATTTTCCAAGCAAGAGTACTGGAGTGGGGTGCCATGGTTATATTAAATTTTCTCTACTCAAAGTACTATGTAATTTCTTTCAAATGGACCCTGACATATATATTTCTATGTGTGTGTGTTAGACGCTTGCTGCTAAGTCGCTTCAGTCGGGTCCGACTCTGTGCGACCCCGTAGGCGGCAGCCCACCAGGCTTCCCTGTCCCTGGGATTCTCCAGGCAAGAACACTGGAGTGAGTTGCCATTTCCTTCTCCAATGCAGGAAAGTGAAAAGTGAAAGTGAAGTCGCTCAGTCGTGTCCGACTCTTAGCAACCCCATGGACTGCAGCCCACCAGGCTCCTTCGTCCATGGGATTTTCCAGGCAAATCCTTAGACGCTTAGTCATGTCCAACTCTTTGCAACTCTGTGGAGTGCAGCCTGCCAGGCTTCTCTGCCCATGGAATTCTCAGGCAAGAATACTGGAGTGGGTAGCCATTCCCTTCTCCAGGGGATCTTCCTGACCCTGGGATAGAACCCAGGTCTCCTGCATCGGTAGATTCTTTACATCTGAGCCATCAGGGAAGTCCCATATATTTTTACAGTGACATTAAATACAGTGGTCTAAATACTAATTAATCGAAAGGCAGAGATAATCCTATTGCATTTTTTTTAAAAACAAGACTCAACTAAATGCTGTCTACAAAATACTACTTTAAGACAGGTTAAAAGGGAATCAAGACAAAGTGATACTGGCTGTAGTAATACAGATGTAAACGTCTTTGTATTTTGTAAAGATAAGGGGAGCCAATTCATCAAGGAGACATAATATTTACCGACTGCTTCCATACCAGGCACTGTGCATTGTATGCATTCTAACATCCGTCAAGTCCTACAAGTAAAGTATTAGCATTTCCATTTTAGAAATAAGGCTATTAAGTGCAAAATATAGACTAGAACTCAGAACCTGAGCTCTAAAAACTATACTACACTAATTCTCCAAAAAGGGAACTGAACAGTTTGACAGTCGGGGTCCATTTGTGTAAATATAAACATAAAACTGTATGAAAGGATTTAGAAATCAAATTACTTACAGAGGTTATTATGATATTCTTATTTTATAATAAACACGTAACGTGTAGCATAAAATTTTACTCTTTTAAAGTTTTTAAAAAAAATTACATCTATGTGACCCCCTGATAGCCTTAAAAAAAGGTAGCAACGAGACTCTTCATGTGAAAATATATTCAACTTACAAACTACATTTTAGTTCCCAAGTAAATACTCCGTTTTTCAACTCTTCTAAAAAAAAAAGGTTAAGCAAGCTGCCTTACACATATCCACGGTCAACGACTTTGAGTGCTAGAGACGCTAAAAAGACTCTGCTGCTATTGAGGAACAAATGTACACACAACTGAAAATTTCACCTTTACAGTTAAAAAGAGCTCCTGTATGTAACCATTTCCCTTCCGCTGTGGGACAACAGGAGTGCCCATTTCAGGGCCTGAATGTACGTGTCTTGTACTATTCAAGGCAGCCGGATGCAAAACAACTTAATTCTACTGCCACCCACTCAAGAGAGGACCGAGGTGTATTACGGAAGGCCGGCTGGCTGGCCCTGTCTAAGGTTTAACGAGGCGCAAGCCTGGCTTGGCGTTTCTCAGTCTCATCTTGGGGCGGTAGCACCACCCTGGCGGCGTCTGCGGTTAACAAGCCAGACCACTGGGCGTCTCCCCAGGTGCACCCCATCCGGCCCGCCTCGGACCGGCTCCCAGGTCTACCCCGTCAAGGGCACGTCCGGCTCTTCACAGGCTGGGGAGCGCCGCAGCCCCCGAAGCCCCCAGGGCTCACCCCCAAGCCGGGGCGCGGGAGCCGCCCAACAGGTGCGAGCGCGGGCAGTGCGGGCGTGTCCCCCTCCCCGCCCCGTACCTTCGAGGGGTGTTGAGAAGCCGCTGCTGCTCGTCCCCTTCCTCCTCATCCTCGTCGGTCTCGGAATCGGGGTTACAGTAGCAGAAGGTCCCGCTGTTCCGCTTGCGCTTGTGACTGCCCGGACAGTAACAGAAGCCATGGCCGGGCGCGTCGCCGCCAGTCTCCGGCCTCCGGGCGGAGCCCCCAGCTCCAGAAGCCGGTTCCGGCTGGGCTCGGGTTCGCCCCGGGTGGCGTAGCACCCGGCTGCTCAGCAAGCCCATGGGTCACAGCTCCCCGAGACGGCAGGGAGCGCACCTCAGG
>NW_011494787.1:1879190-1880229 GCF_000754665.1 Bison bison bison
CCACAGCCCCCGGAGCGGGCGGGGACCGCCCCTCAGGGAGCCCAACACAGACGGTCTCCCGCCATGGCCGGCCACCACCGCCAGCCTCCACGGAGCCCGAGTTGCCTACACCGCCACCTTCTCACGAGCGGCCACGACCGTTGGAGCAGACGCCACAGTCTCCATCCTCCGCCCCGTCCGCTGCGTCCAGCCGCCCCTCGCGCGCGGACCGCAGGACCTCACCCCGTCGCTTTTGCAACAAAGCGCGTAACGTAGGGCGCATGCGCACGGCGAGCCTCCGGAAGGGGCGGGGGAAAGCGCGCGTACGTCACAGGTGGAGCCTGCGCAGAATGGGTTGAGGGCGGGAGCCGTACCGCGGGTGTGCTGTCCTGCGGTATTTATGCTGAGCTTGGCTGGTCTTCCAACAATCCTGAGTTGGAGGCAGAGCTGCCCTTTAGCTTTAGTTTGGACATCCCTTTGTGTTAGCAAGACCGGCAATTCTAGCTCATTTGTTCTTTCTGCAAAGATTCCCTAAACTCCAGATGTCTTCTGGGCCCTGTGATCGGCACGGGGCAAAAAAGACATTGCTGTTTGGGGGTCTTTTTTGGAGGAGCTCATGGAAAAGAAATGCAAAAAAGCAAAATGGCTGTATGGGGAGGCCTTACAAATAGCTGTGAAAAGAAGAGAAGTGAAAAGCAAAGGCGAAAAGGAAAGATATAAACATCTGAATGCAGAGTTCCAAAGAAGAGCAAGGAGAGATAAGAAGCCTTCCTCAGTGATCAATGCAAAGAAATAGAGGGAAACAACAGAATGGGAAAGACTAGGGATCTCTTCAAGAAAATTAGAGATACCAAGGGAACATTTCATGCAAAGATGGGCACAATAAAGGACAGAAATGGTATGGACCTAACAGAAGCAGAAGATATTAAGAAGAGGTAGCAAGAATACACAGAACTGTACAAAAAAGATCTTCACGACCAAGATAATCACTAGGGTATGATCACTCACCTAGAGCCAGACATCCTGGAATGTGAAGTCAAGTGGGCCTTAGAAAGCATCA
>NW_011494787.1:1880743-1881081 GCF_000754665.1 Bison bison bison
GATATGCAGATGACACCACCCTTATGGCAGAAAGTGAAGAGGACCTAAAAAGCCTCTTGATGAAAGTGAGAGTGAAACAGTTGGCTTAAAGCTCAACATTCAGAAAGCGAAGATCATGGCATCTAGTCCCATCACTTCATGGCAAATAGATGGGGAAACAGTGTCAGACTTTATTTTTGGGGGCTCCAAAATCACTGCATATAGTGATTGCAGCCATGAAATTAAAAGACACTCCTTGGAAGGAAAGTTATGACCAACCTAGATAGCATATTGAAATGCAGAGACATTACTTTGCCAACAAAGGTCTGTCTAATCAAGGCTATGGTTTTTCCAGTGGT
>NW_011494787.1:1881181-1897799 GCF_000754665.1 Bison bison bison
AGAGTACATCATGAGAAACGCCGGGCTGGAAGAAGCACAAGCTGGAATCAAGATTGCTGGGAGAAATATCAATCACCTCAGATATGCAGATGACACCACCCTTATGGCAGAAAGTGAAGAGGAACTAAAAAGCCTCTTGATGAAAGTGAAAGAGGAGAGTAAAACAGCTGGCTTAAAGCTCAACATTCAGAAAACGAAGATCATGGCATCCGGTCCATCACTTCATGGGAAATAGATGGGGAAAACAGTGGAAACAGTGTCAGGCTTATTTGGGGGGCTCGAAAATCACTGCAGATGGTGACTGCAGCCATGAATTAAAGACGCTTACTCCTGGGAAGGAAGTTATGACCAACCTAGATAGCATATTCAAAAGCAGAGACATTACTTTGCCAACAAAGGTCCGTCTAGTCAAGGCTATGGTTTTTCCAGTGGTCATGTATGGATGTGAGAGTTGGACTGTGAAGAAAGCTGAGCGCCAGAGAATTGGTGGCTTTTGAACTGTGGTGTTGGAGAAGACTCTTGAGAGTCCCTTGGACTGCAAGGAGATCCAACCAGTCCATTCTAAAGGAGATCAGTCCTGGGTGTTCTTTGGAAGGACTGATGCTAAAGCTGAAACTCCAATACTTTGGCCACCTCATGCGAAGAGTTGACTCACTGGAAAAGACTCTGATGCTGGGAGGGATTGGGGGCAGGAGAAGAAGGGGACGACAGAGGATGAGATGGCTGGATGGCATCACTGACTCGATGGACGTGAGTCTGAGTGAACTCCGGGAGTTGGTGAGGGACAGGGAGGCCTGGTGTGCTGCGATTCATGGGGTCGCAAAGAATTGGACACGACTGAGTGGCTGAACTGAACTGAACTGAACCACGTGCGAGCTTGGGGTCGCAGAGTCCGACACAACTGGGCAACTGAACACCAACCATGTGCTAGGGTCACGCCCTGCTCAGGCTTTCCAAGAGAGGAGGACCTCGAATGTGGAGCTTTGCTAAGCCCTTGGGTTTTTGTATATGTGTGTTTTATTTTTTAATACATTTTTTAAATTGAAGGATAATTTTTACAGAATTTTGTTGTTTTCTGCCAAATATCAACATGAGTCAACCATCGGTATACATATGTCCCTTCTCAGCCCTTGGATTTGTTAAGCAGCACCTTTCGCTGGCTCTTAACTGATTACGGCAAGTCATTCCCAGGACTCTTTTTCTTCTCTCCCAGCGGCAGTGGGATGTCTGAATAGGCTCCATACCGGGTCTGTCAAGGTTTAAAGTGCCTGCTGGAGGTCCAAGCAAAACTTACAGGTATCTGAGCAAAAATTAAAGTTGTATACCAGCAGTATGCAGCCATTGCTATGGACCCTGGGCAGTCAGCTTTCATTCTCTGATTACCTTCTGCTAGTTTTTAAATGAAATGTTTATGACAGTTAAAGTTGCTCCATTGTGACTCTTTGCAACCCCATGGACTATACAGTCCATGGAATTCTCCAGGCCAGAATACTAGAGCAGGTATCCTTTCCCTTCTCCAGTGGATGTTCCTAACCCAGGGATCAAACCCAGGTCTCCAGCATTGCAGGCGAAGTCTTTACTGGCTGAGCCACTTATAATGACAGTGTTTATAATGAAATACCATAAATGGAAGACTTAAAATGAATTAATTACTTTAATATAATACCTATGGACCCATAGGTCCATGTAACTTAAATTTTAGTAAAAACTTCAGTATATTATACTAGCTTTGATTCATTCAAGTAGAACAATACAGATAGGCAGAAACTCCCTTCCCTCTACACTATCCTCAGAATGGTTAGATTATTCCCATGCATGTTTTTATGTGTACCCATAGCAATATATTTTCTTTTGCATGTTTAGACATGTAATTTAATGGAATCATTCATACCTATCATTCTGCACCTTTCTTCTCTCTCAAAATTATACTTTTGAGACTTAATCAATTGACCAATCTCTAGTTAATTTTCACTACTCATTGTATGACTAACCCAAAATTTCTTTATCTTTTCCTTCACTGAGGGATTTAAGTTGGTTCTACTTTAAAGCACATAAGAGCAGCAGTGAATACCATGTGCAGAGATTCACTAAATAGATCCCCAGAAGTGAATTTGCTGGGAGCTTTATATAACTTTATTATCTATTGCCAAATTGCTCTCTGAAATGATTGCATTAGTTTATACTCCCATCAGTGGTATATGTAACTTAGGCTCCCAGTGTACTCAGAAATATGAACTGAGAGAGGCTGGCTGAGGTAGCTTAGAAAGGAAATGGGGAAAGGAGGAGCAGATCCCCTGCTGCACCTCCAGAATCCCTTTTGTCAGCACAAAAGGATACACATGGAACAGTTGTGGGCCACTATAAGACAGCAAGTGTAGGATCATCTTAGATCCTGTCTAGAAGGACTGGGTGGCATGACAGACTTTAGCACAGAGCCTGAGTTTCTAGGGGCTGCAAAAGGAGAACTGCATTTGCTCTGCCAAAGGAACCAAAGATGAGTAGTTTATTGATGATGGAGTTGTACAGGAATTCAGGATTGTTTTTAAGAATTAGCTTTAAACATCTGATAGCATCACACAGCATTGATCATCTACCATCACAGCTGCTGCTGCTAAGTCACTTCAGTTGTGTCCGACTCTGTGCGACCCCATAGACGGCAGCCCACCAGGCTCCCCCGTCCCTGGGATTCTCCAGGCAAGAACACTGGAGTGGGCTGCCATTTCCTTCTCCAATGCATGAAAGTGAAAAAATAAAGTGAAGTCGCTCAATCATGTCCATCACAGCACTAGTAGGTAAAAAGTTTCCTGTTCCCATTTACTCTCCTCCTTCCTGCTAGGTTGGGAAGGGGAGGTCTAGAAGGAAGCCAAGGTGAAAAAAGAAGCCCACCAGATCACTGTCTCCAAATGCCAGCTCTCTGCTGGCAATAAACCAGAGATGAACAAGGGGAGAAGCCTCAACTGTAAATGAAGTTTGGAATTTTAACTGAAAACATTAATTACTGAAATGACATTATTTTATGACCTGCACAGTAGGACTTTTTAAAACCTAAGAATGACCAGAAAAGTCACAACCCTATCCTCTATCTAGAATTTTCATCTAAAGACAGGAGAAGAACTAGACTCAATGAATAAATGTAAATGGATAGTGGGAGAAAAAAACTAAGTTGCTCCCTAAGCATATTACAAAGTCGTGCTTGTTCAACTTAACAATCATTCCCTCCAGGGTGGCTTTACCGCCTCTCTAGAAAGCTTCCCATCAACATATACAATTTGTTTTAAAATTCTGGCTAAGTCATATATTGGGTTGGCCAAAAGTCCATTCAAGTATTTCTGTAACACCTTATGGGAAAACCTGAATGAACTCTTTTGGTCAACCAATGTAATTTAAAGATAAAATCACCAAAAATTTGGAGTGCTTCCAAAGCTAAATAAAGACCTGGAGATTGCATGCTCTGCTAGGTAGGTATTGAAGCAGCAGTACTACTTCCTATAATTAACTGCAGTGACTAAATATTCATGTAAATAGCTTTCATCAATAGTCAAGCACATGCAGTAGGCAAGAAGAAACAAATCCCTATACTTCACCCATCAAAATGCAATAAATGTTACAGAATGAACAAAAAAGACAAATGTTCTTATTTAATATGAATGTTCTACTTAGTAGAACTGAGAGCATCACTCATTTTCAGAGATAAATTAAATATACTATTTTTTATCATTAAGTAGAGTTTGGTATATGTGAACATTAGTTTTACAGCTGTAAGGGTAAATATGTTATTTTTCTTAATGCTGTACTTTCTAATAGAAATTGAGTGACATAAATCCTTCAAAAAGATCTCACTTCAGAATCCAGGATGAAAAAACTCACAAGCAGAAAAGTCAAACAGAGAAAGCATATACCTAATTTGAAAGACACCATATTTTATTGGAATTATTTTTCTGTTTTGTATGCAAACTGAACTTTTAAATTAAATCCAAGTACACCTTTACAATAATTCTAGAGTTGAAAGCCACAGTGCAAGTGTAAATCAACAAATGCAAGTATTCAAATCAACACAATTAAAAATGATTTAAAAAATTATTTTTAGCACAAAAATGTAAATTCAGAGCACTACACCATCACCAGAATATGTAGTTTGACATTTAATTTTTTCACATTCATCTTCAAGCTGGCTTAAGACCATTATTATTATTATATTAACCCTAATATTGTGGAATGTTCAGCATTTATGTTTGGTAGTCAGACATATATGATCTGTATAACCACAGAGTTGAATTTGTTCAGACAAGTCAGTAAATTTGTTATACTTCAACCTGGAGAGTCTACCTGACCTTAATGTAAGATGTGATGGAGGGAGTCTCCAATGCTGAACTTAGTACTAAGATCAACTAGCACTTTATATGAAAACCTAAACAAGCAAAAGCAGATGTGTAGACGCTTTCAAACAATGATTATGTAAAATATCAAACTGGTTAGCTATTCTTACTAACTAGATGATGACAATTTCAAATCAAGAAATTACTAGCCACTCTTAATAATAGAATGAGGGAATAAAAGAGATTTTAGAACAGTCTTCCACTTCAATAGTTTTCTCCAAAAAGAAAATATGAAATAATGTAATATATCCCAATTTCTGTGAAACACAAACAGGAAGAGATCTGTTGAAAACATGGAGCACATTCTTATTTCTAATCTGAAATCTCCTTTTAGGTTTTATGAGCTTTGAAATGCAAGTACAGCTTTAAAGCATCATAGTGGGTAATTATAGATGAATAATAATACAGGCTATATCCTAGGAGGCATCTGTAGGCGTTTTAATTGGAAATAAGCATTCTGAGATAATGCTAATAGCAGTGTAGAAAATTAAGTTAAAAAGAATTCAAAGTGTAGGGAATCTTCCTGGGCTTTCTGGATTTTAATCATCTCCTCCACAGAGAATGAGCAGCACCTTCCTGTAGTCTCCAGATGTGTCACCCTGGTGGAGGTGGGTGGCGAGGGGGAGAAGAAAAGCAGAGTTACAGTCAGAGAAACAGGCTTCAAAATAGAATATACAGCTCAAAGTCACCTAGGTTAACTTTTCCAGTCTTGCCTGGATTTTTCTAGGAGAGGTTTTTTAATGATATTTGTTATTTTTTATTACAAAAAGAACACTTGTTCAATGTAGAAAATTGACATAAAAGAATATAAAAATGATCCATAATTCCAACATCTAGAGATTACTATGCCTAACATTTTAGTTTTTGTATATCCTTCCTGACTTTTTTCTATGCATATAGATTCCTACATGATGAGATTGTAGTATTCATCTGTATTCTGTTTTTTTACTTAGTATTGCTGATTTCCCATTATTAAATATTCCTCCACAACATCATTCCTTAATGGTTACAGAGTGTTCCATTTTACATAGGTAAGGTAATTTATTTGATCTCCCCCCATTGGATATTTATGTTGTTTCCAATTTTTCACTATTTAAAACACTGCTGTAATAAACAGACATTTTTGTGCATTTTCTTAATAATTTATTCAGAATAAATTTTCATAAAATGGGAATTGCCAGATTAATGATCACATATTTTCCTTTAATATGGTTTGCAAAATAGCCTTCTAGAAAGGAGAAATAATTTTTACGTAGAATTTTTCATGGTCTAAATAATAGATCAGTTTTTGTTAGTGCTTCATGGGTGACTAGAAAAGATGGGATTGGATTCAAAGTTTAATGTATATTATTCAAACCTTAACACACCCTTGTTGATACTTTGCCTCATTGATCTGTCAAAAGATAAGGATGTGTTACACGTATCCAGCAAAGTATCCCCATCAACATCTTCTTCTGAAGTCTCAAGTTTCTTATTTGTATATTTGAATGCAATACTGTTTGGCACCTAAAGTTTCATGGTAGTTTAATCTTGGTTGTAATGTGTAGCTTTCATCAATATACAGTGGTCCACTTTTTCTCTGTTTAATGCTTTTCCCCCTTAAATTCTTTTTTTTTTCTGGGCATGCCGCACAACACGAGGGATCCCAACTAGGGACTGAGCTCATGCTCCTTGCATCAGGAGCCCAGGGTCTCAGCCACTGGACTGCCAGGGAAGTCCTGAATTCTTTTTACTTATAGTATAACCCCTGCTTTCCTTTCATTTGTCTAATGTTCTTTTCCCTGGCTTTTTTTTTTTAAAGCTTCTTACATATCACTGTATTTCAGTTCTTTATAAACAGTATACAGTAGGATTTTGTATTTTTACCTAATCTGGGAGTTTATTAATTATCATAATTTATGTTTTTAACCTCATTTCTGTCTTTTTTCTATTATTTACATATTTTCTATTTCTATCCTGCTCCTTTTGGCAATTGTTATTGAATGGGCCACGTAGTCTTTATTTTTAGACTTTCCAGTGTTGTATGATATGAGTGTGTGTAAGTACATATATTTGCATATTTATACATATAAAAACACATAATGTAAATATATTTGTTGAGCTGTTTCCCCAAGTCAGTATTTTTTACCCCATCATTTTAGGGTCTGTGTAGTATTCCATTGTATAGACTTTCCATAAGTTGAGTCATCCCCTATTGGTTAATAAAAATGAAAATAATATGTAATAAACTCTGTAACCACTAAGCAAGAATTTCCTGTTCCCCTCTTTCTCCAGCCCCTTATAACCTCTAGTGTACTTTCTGTCACTATGAATTTACCTAGTCTAAATATTTCATGTAAGTAGAATCATATACAGTATTTGTCCTTTTATGTCTGGTTTATTTCACTTAGCATGTTTCCAGAGCTCATCCATGTGTCAGAACCTTCATTCATTTTATGTATGTATCTACCACACTGTAAACATTCATCTATTAATGGACCCTTGGGTTGTTTTTACTTTTTGGTTACCATGAATAATGTTTACATTGGTGTACAAGCTTGTTTTCATTTCTTTTGAGTATATATGCCTGGAGGTGGAACTGCTGGGTCATGCGGTAATTCTATGTCTAATTACTTGAGGAAGTACCAAAGTCTTTTCCACAGTGGCTGCACCATGTTACATTCACTCCAGCAATACACAAGGTTCCAATGTGTCCACCAACATTTGTTATTTTTCATTTTTGTTTTAATTATAACCATGTTAGTAGGTATGAAGATATTCAAACCCTCTGTGATTTTTTAATTGGACTGTCTGTCTCTTTGTTATTGTGTTGTAGGAGTTCTTTATATATTCTGGATAGTAAACTCTTATTAGATATGATTTGTAAATATTTTCTCCCACTCTGTGCATTAGTGTACCTTTATCTTATTATTTCCCCTAAAGAAATTCTTAAAAAAAAAAAAAAGAAATTCTTAAACATTAACAATAGCTAAATAAGAGGCATAGTTTATTTTTTAAGCATTTATTGCCAAGTTGCCTCCTAGGAAAGTTAGACTAGTTTACAGTGCCTCCGTAATAGATGGTGAGTTTTCCCGAAGCCTTTCTCAATGCTGGCTATGATCTCTTTAAACTTTGTTAAGGTATTTAGTGAAAAATGATGATCCATTCTTATTTGTAATCTATCATTAGTGAAATTAAACATTGTCCAATTTAGTGTCCATTTTGTGTTTCATCTATCATAGAGCTCATGTTTTCTTTTTGTCCAGGTTTTCCTTTTGGATTTTTTTTCCTTTTCTTAGTAATTTGTACAAACTCTTCAGATAGGGATATTAACCCTATATTATATGTTACAAATATTTGCCCATAGCTTCATGTACGGTCATCCTTGAATCTTAAAATTGTTTTACTTACAGCTAGCTGTATTTCAGCACTGCAAAATAAAATGACCTCACAGATTGTACAGAAGTAGAAACAAGTTTCTGAATGCCTTGTAGACACAGTTAGAAACTTTGCAGTTCAAATCACCCAGTAGCTACACCTCTCCAAGCTATGAGTAGGGTTCAGAATATTTAATTCACAGATCAAATCCTGACTTGACATTTACTGTGCTGGCAACACCAGCTTCTAGGGACATGAGTCTTGGTTTCATATTTCATATTCCTTCTGGTTTCCTCAAAGGCAAAATCCCAGTAATGAGGGGTTTTGAGAAATGTCAATCATTTCTCATTACTCCCCACGCCATGTTAGGACGAGATGTCTGGTGCCAGGTAAAGAACAGCAATCCAGGATAACCATCATGTTTTCGCTTATTTTCAGCAGACCTCAGCTGGCCCAGGATGAGGTTCTGGATGACTGATTCAGTAGCTTACCTTTTATTGTAAGCAGGTAGAAATGGAAATTGTGCTCTTAAGACCATTCATTAAAATATAATCTTTCTCTGTCTGGGATCCACATGAAATAATTACTATATTTAGAAGGCAAGTATTTTCAGCTTCTAACCAGGCAGAAAGGTTCACATCCATGTGAAAGGAGAGAGACTGGAAATATTTGAGAGTACCGTCTTTAAAGGGAAAGATATCTGACAAGAAGGAGATGATAGGAAGTGTCTAAATACCTAGGTCAGAACCTGCTCCTTTCATCAGCATCTTCCCTGACTCCCACGACCCACCTTGATGAAGGAGTATAGAGACTTTCCATAGAGTCTCTTGAAGTTTGCCCGGATGTCCAACATGTCAATCTCCGCTCGAGAAACCATCACTCTGATAAGGGTGTCATCATCGGTGCCCAAGCCCTAGGGAAGAAACCAGATGCCTGCATAGAGAGCTGAGCTGGTTTTTGGACAGGGCCCTTTGTTAGTCTATCAAGGCAAGACTATGTATCAGTCTTCCATTGACGTCCTTTGGACTACAACCTTAGGGGCCCGTGGAATGTCACTCTTCCTCACAGAGCTCAAGGCTTTCTCCAGCTTATCTTTTCAACCCTCCGTGTGCCAACCAGAGGAGACCACCCTCTGCCCTTCTAGAGACATACCCTGTGTTCTCCAGCCCGCCTGCCTCACCTACAGTGATCCACCCACCATGTCATCTTTCCCTTCACAGCTTCACCATCCTTCCTACCATGTAAAATCCTCTGATGTAAAACTTCCTTTAAGGCTCTGCTTAAATATACCAGTTCCTTATAAATTCATTTTTGATCCTCACCCCCAAAGAAATTTTTTTTTTTTAAATACCCTTTCCTTTGTGTCCCTATATTTGGATCCTCAGTGACGTCTTACATTCTGTTTTCTTCTTATGGTGTTTTGCACATACCTGCCTTCCTGTCAAGGCTAGAAGTTCTCTGAGAACAAGGACAGATTTTGATCTCTCTTGCCCCTCAGCAAGAGTACTTGCACAGAGTACCATTCATGGTTAGGAGTTGGGGCTCTGAAGCCGGTCTGCCAGGGTTGGCATTCCTGCTCCATTAGGACCCTGAGCAAATTGCTTAGCCTCTTTATGCCCCAGTTTTCTCATCTATAAAGTGGAGGTTGGTAATGGTACCTGCCCCACAGAGCTGTTGTGGGGATAAAATTGTACATATAAAGCAATAGGAAGAGTGATCACACATTACGTAAGTACTTAATACATATTATCTAGCATTATTATTAGCAAGCACTCAGTGAAGTATTTGAAGAATTGAACTGAATAGCTCAAGCTGATTTTGGCTACTTTGTGTGGCCAAAATCAGACACCAACAACGAGGCCATTTACCTTCATGGATTTATAAAGCCTTTCAGCAAAATATGCAGATTTGTTCCTCATGCACTTTACTGTCAAGAGAATAAAAAAAAATGGAAAATTTACAGATAAAATCTATGAGAAAAAAGTGACATTGTTCTCATTGTTTCTACAAGGTCTGAAATAGTATCTCTTGATTGTTTTGTTGGAAAAATGTAGCCAACAATGTTTTATGAGCATAGCATATGCTAAATGCATTTTCATAGGTGGAAAGTACCCTCAATTTATTGTCAAGTTCCTGAAGAAATACTTAATAAAGGCCATTAAAGCAAAGGCATCAAAAAGTTTCAAACAGATTATTGTTATCTGTACCATATGAAAGTTATTAGTTCTAACCATTCACAGACTTGCAAGAAGCAGCTAGTACAGGATTAACCTTTCCATGTATTGAGATATAAAGGCACAAAGGATATAAAAATATATAAGGCCACATGGTACAATAACAATCAGGCTGTATATAGTATTTCTCACTTAAAATTCTGGCTTGCACATCACGAGTGCTTTAAAAAAATTTTTATCCCTGAAAAAAAATGTCTACAACCCATGATGACAAATTGAGAACGAGGAGGAAAGTCGGTAAACATTTGTTTCTCCACTCCCCATTTCCTACCAGCTTACCTATGGCCAGCAGAGCATCTTCAAAGCTGCCAGATGTTTCAGATTTAATACTCTGTTCAATATCCTTTTGTGCTATCCTTTTGTATTCATCAAACACTACAAACAATAACAAAATGAAATTATAAAAAATTAAAAAAAAGAATAGAGGAAACTAAAATGTTTACTAGAAAGAGCATTTTTAACTACACTTTACTGGTTATTCTCTGGCATTTTTCAAGAGGAAACTAGTTAGCAACGTGGGCGAGAACCAGGGTGCCTACAACAAGTGGAATGGGCCAGAGGAGATGTGGAAGGAATGTCATGAATCTTGGAAGACATAAGCCAAGTCATTTCCCTTCTGTGGGACTCTGTTTTCACCAAATAAAGTGGAGATTTATGAGTGGAGTGTATCTGGAGAGACACTCTTTTCTCATTGTTTCTTTAATAAGCAGAATGTGTCTCTTCTTTAATTTTTGCCTTGGCAATCACCTGTATATTCATCTTCCTTTCAGCTCATCAAAACTAGAGTAATTCCTATTTACATCAATACATGGAAGCACCTAAATGTTCATCAACAAGTAAATGGATAAAGATGTGATATATATAAATACACACACACACACACACACATACACACAATAGAATATTATTCAGCCATCAAAAAGAATGAAATAATGCCATCTGCAGCAATATGGATGGCATAGAGATTATCATACTAAGTGAAATCAGAGAAAAACAAATATTATATGATATCACTTATAAGTGGAATCTAAAAAAAAGATACAAATAAACTTATTTACATAACAGATGCAGATTCAAAGATATGGAAAACAAACTTATGGTTACCAAAAGGAAAATGCAGGGGAGGGAAAAATTAGGAGTTTTGGATTAGCAGATAAAAATTACTATATATAAAATAGATAAACAACAATATTCTACTGTAGAGCACAGGGAACTATATTTGGTATCTTGTAATAACCTATAAAGGAAAAGAATCTGAAGAAGAATATATATACATGTACACATACACATAACTGAATCACTGCTGCATAGTGGAAAGTAACACAACATTGTAAATCAACTATATATTTTTAGATTAGAGCAAGTCAACCTTTTCTAAACTTAGTCACATTTGATAATATCTGGTTGCATCTTTTAATAGACTTTAACATAACTAAAAATTCTCTCCTTTCTTAACAAATATTTTTAAATGTTAAGGGTCTTGCCATGTGGCTCAGTGGTAAAGAATCCAACTACCAATGCATGAGAGGTGGGTTTGATCCCTGAGTAGGGAAGATTCCTTGGAGGAGGAAATGGCAACCCACTCCAGTATTCTTGCCAGGGAAATCCCATGGACAGAGGCGCCTGGTGGACTGCAGTCCATGGGGTTGCAAAGAGCCAGACACAACCGAGCAACTAAGCACACACACACACTTTAAAATGTTATATACATATTTTCCTCTCTTGCTGCCTCCCCTGGAGCCTACTTAGAGTGTGTATCTGTTTTATCTTCTTATCACTGCTTTCTTTGGAATGCTATCCCACAACCCCATCAGTGATTCTCACAGGACTGTCAAACCAGGGACACTCCTTTCACTAACATATACCATAAGCTCTAACAACTGAGTGAGCAGTTCATTCAACTAGGACCAGTCAGCCTTACTCTCCTGGAAATTTTTTGACTGAGCAGACCATGAGGATGGCTAAAAGCACAGTAATTTTTAACCTCGGAGAATGTAAGCATCACCTGGGAAACCCATTAAACTGCTTGGGTGTCACTCTCAGAAATTCTAAATCAGCCTATCTGAAGTAGGGGTTCAAGAATCAGCATTTTAATTTTATTTTTACTTTTTTTTTGGCTGTACTGGGTTTTGGTTGCTTCACTTGGGCTTTCTCTAGTTGCAGTGAGTGGGAGTTATTCTCTAGTTGCAGGGCTCAGACTTCTCACTGCTGTGGCTTTTCTTGTTGCGAGAAGCACAAGATCTAGGGCATGCCAGCTCAGTAGTTGTGGCACACGGGCTTAGTTGCTCTACGGTATGTGGAATCTTCCCAGACCAGAGATGGAATCCATGTCCCCTGCATTGGTAGGCAGATTCTTGGACCAAGAAATCCAAGAATCAGCATTTTTAATGAAAACCTAATTTTTGAAAACTCTGCCTTAGAAATGAATCCATGACTCCCTTCTACTGAGATTTCCCAGAACTGCCTTGATTTCTAGTCTTTCTAGAGCTGTTCAGCTCTCTTCAGTACAGTGAACTGCTAGCATTTTCCATGTCCTTTTTATCCCATTCTATATTGTCTCCTCTTTTCCTATGTAATTATTTAGTGTGTATCACTTGGAATTAAAAAATCCAATTCACACATTTTCTAAGCCTCAGTTTTCTCTACTCTAAAATGGGGAAAAGAAGAGAAGCAAAAGGCAAAGGAGAAAAGGAAAGATATATCCATCTGAATGCAGAGTTCCAAAGAACAGCAAGGAGAGATAAGAAAGCCTTCCTCAGTGATCAATGCAAAGAAATAGAGGAAAAGAAAAGAATGGGAAAGACTAGAGATCTCTTCAAGAAAATTAGAGATACCAATGGAACATTTCTTGCAAAGATAGGCACCAATAAAGGACAGAAATGGTATGGACCTAACAGAAGCAGAAGATATTAAGAGGAGGTGGCAAAGAATACACAGAACTATACAAAAAAGATCTTCACAACCCAGATAACCATGATGGTGTGATCAATCACCTAGAGCCAAACATCCTGGAATGCAAAATCAAGTGGGCCTTAGGAAGCATCACTCTGAACAAAGCTAGCGGAGGTGATGGAATTCCAGTTGAGCTATTTCAAATCCTAAAAGATGATGCTGTGAAAGTGTTACACTCAATATGCCAGCAAACTTGGAAAACTTAGTAGTGGCCACAGGACTGGAAAAGGTCAGTTTTCATTCCAATCCCAAAGAAAGGCAATGCCAAAGAATGCTCAAACTACCACACGATTGCACTCATCTCACATGCTAGCTTCCCTTGTGGCTCAGCTGGTAAAGAATCTACCTGCGATGCGGGAGACCTGGGTTCGATCATCCCTGGGTTGGGAAGATCCCCTGGAGAAGGAAAAGGCTACCCACTCCAGTATTCTGGCCTAGAGGATTACATGAACTGCATAGTCCATGGGGTCCCAAAGAGTCGGACACGACTGAGTGACTTTCATTTTTTCTTCCACATGCTAGCAAAGTAATGCTCAAAATTCTCCAAGCCAGGCTTCAACAGTACGTGAACAGTGAACTTCCAGATGTTCAAGCTGGATTTAGAAAAGGCAGAGAAACCAGAGATCAACTTGCCAACATCTGTTGGGTCATCGAAAAAGCAAAAGAATTCCAGAAAAACATCTATTTCTGCTTTATTGACTATACCAAAGCCTTTGACTGTGTGGATCACAATGAACTGTGGAAAATTTTGAAAGAGATGGGAATACCAGATCACCTGACCTGCCTCTTGAGAAATTTGTATGCAGGTCAGGAAGCAACAGAACTGGACATGGAACAACAGACTGGTTCCAAATAGGGAAAGGAATACATCAAGGCCATATATTGTCACCCTGCTTATTTAACTCATATGCAGAGTACATCATGAGAAACGTTGGGCTGGAGGAAGCACAAGCTGGAATCGAGATGGCCAGGAGAAATATCAATCACCTCAGATATGCAGATGACACTACCATTATGGCAGAAAGCGAAGAAGGACTAAAGAGCCTCTTGATGAAAGTGAAAGAGGAGAGTGAAAAAGTTGGCTTAAAGCTCAACATTCAGAAAACTAAGATCATGGGAAATAGATGGGGAAGCAGTGGAAACAGTGACAGCTTTTATTTTGGGGGGCTCCAAAATCATTGCAGATGGTGACTGCAGCCATGAAATTAAAAGACGCTTACTCTTTGGAAGGAAAGTTATGACCAACCTAGACAGCATATTAAAAATCAGAGACAAAACTTTGCCAACAAAAACCCCATGGACTATGCAGTTCATGTAATTCTCTAGGCTATGGTTTTTCCAGTGGTCATGTATGGATGTGAGAGTTGGACTATAAAGAAAGCTGAGTGCCGAAGAATTGATGCTTTTGAACTGTGGTGTTGGAGAATACTCTTGAGAGTCCCTTGGACTGCAAGGAGATTCAACCAGCCCATCCTAAGGGAAATCAGTCCTGAATATTTATTGGAAAAACTGATGCTGAAGCTGAAACGCCAATACTTTGGCCACCTGATGCGAAGAACTGACTCATTGGAGAAGACCCTGATGCTGGGAAAGACTGAAGGCGGGAGGAGAAGGGGACAGTGGAGGATGGCATCATCGACTCAGTGGATGTGCGTTTGAGTAAACTCTGGGAGTTGCTGATGGACAGGGAGGCCTGGCATGTTGCAGTCCACGGGGTTGCAAAGAGTTGGACATGCTGAGCGACTGAACGGAACTGAAAATGGGGAAATAATGTCTGCTTTCATTGTTATGTTGCAGCAAACAATACTCATAATATACTAAGCACTGCACCTGGAAGATAGAGAATTAACAAAATTTTAGTTATTATGAATCCTCACTATTGTTGGTTGGTAAGAAAACTATGATGTTTTCTTTGTTCAAATAATGCTTAAAAGATTTTCTTCCAGTGACTTACAAGCACAAGTTACACCACTGACTTGTGCCTAGAAGTGAAAATTGTTAAAAATATATTAATATTTGTATTAAATCCACTTCTGAGGACATGCAGTTCCTGAAAAGTATCACCAGGGGGATATGTGCTTTATTAATACTCAGGCAAGGGAAGGCAAAAAAATAGGGAGCTGAATCAGAAGTTGGTGCATCTGATGATGCTTGCGTGCTCAGTCGTGTCTGACTCTTTGCAACCCCATGGACTGTGGCATGCTTGGCTCCTCTGTCCGTGAAGATTCACCAGGCAAGAATACCGGAGTGGGTTGTCATTCCCTTTTCCAGAGCATCTTCCTGACCCAAGAATTGAACCTGGGTGTCCTACCTTGGCGGGTGGATTCTTTCTGAGCCACCTGGGAAGCCCTGCATCTGATGATAGTTCATGACATTTAATAACTGGAATAATCACTTACTGTCAGTGTGGAATACCTGAAATAATTGCAACTTTCAAATATATTGTAATTTTCAATTATTTAAAGCTTTCAATTTAGCAAACTCATTCGCCTCAAATTTCTTACCAGTTTTGTAAACTGTGAGTGATTATAAGGGCATGATGAGTTTATAAAATTAGGATATAGCATAAAGACCTAGAGAGCTTATATAAAAGATGAAATATCTTACTAAACCTTTATCACTGTTTACAGGAAGAAAATAAACCAGACAACAAATATTCTACAACTGTATAGTGCCTTTTCCCCAAAGAACTCAAAAGTACATTACAAAGACTAGTACTATCAGAAGCAAAACAGAAACTTTACACACAGGAAACAAAATTTGAAATTATCCACTCGTCATCTTTTGCAACATACCCCCTAAAGAAATGACTTCTATTAGCTTTTACAACTTGGATGTCAAATAGGAATAAATGTCAACCAGTATTTCTATTTTAATACTTGCTGATGTACTAAAGATTTTGTCTTATATAATTAAATTTAAATAGAGCTACTTTAGAAAAAAAGATTGACTATGGAAGTGAGTTTCCTACAAACTGGAATGCCAAACTTCTATGAACATATCTGCTAATTACTCATAATTAATCTTCCAGCAATTGACTCTCACGCATATCATTGCACTCAACAATTTCCAAGCTAAGACATTTAAGACAGTTCAGTATAATTAGGTCTTTGCACCAAGTGAAGGAAAAAAGTTTATCAGTTACAGGTAATATCATTTTCACTATCTTTCAAATAGTTTCTTCAGAAAAAAAAAAGCAAGTGCCTTACCATGCAACAGATGATTTCGATTGCGAGAACAGAGAACAGTTAGAAATTTCACCTCATCTGTCCCCCATTTCTTCTCTCCAGCCTCATACAGGTCCTGAAGCCAAACAAAGCACGAGTTTAAAACACAACAGAGAAGGTGCCAGAACATCTGTAAATATTTCCAGAACTTCAAAGAGTGGGAGTTGGCTTATTTTCCTGGTGACGGGGGTAGAAGTGGTGTTGGCAGTAAGTGGAAATGACTCAGGATTTTTCCTTAGATATAAGACTAATGGAACTCTACGATATCTCCCGGAGAGTCAGAGCAAACATGCAGACTTTGGTTTAAGACCCAAAAGGAATGCTCAGACTCAGGCTGTTCCATATGGTAGCCACTAACCACATGTGGCTATTTGAATTTTAATTAACTACAGAAAATTTAAAATTCAACCCCCCGGCCATACTAGCCACGTGTCAAGTGCTCAGTGGTCAAATGTGGCTAGTGGCTACCCAT
>NW_011494787.1:1897899-1931625 GCF_000754665.1 Bison bison bison
GGGCTACCCATACTAGACACAGACAGTGTAGAACATTTTCAACATTAAAGAAAGTTCTACTGGACACCACCACTCTAGAATGACCCATGATTTACTTCTCTCTAGTGGCACGTGGCTTCTCTCCCCACTGTTCATTTATAACCAGCAGCTGGCTTGTTAAATTTCTCAAAATACCCTTCACGGATACATTTTGTCGCTCCTTGGGCTTACCTCCATCTACTCAGCTGTTTCTTCACCTTCCTCTCTGCTGCCACATGATTAAAGAGTCAGTTCTCAGTTCAGTCAGTTCTCATAAAAAACCATGGAATTTTATCATTTTACAATTGATTTACAATGTTGTGTTAATTTCAGGTGTTTAGCAAAATGAATAAGTTATACATATATACACTCTTTTCTAGATTCTTTTTCCCATACAGAGGACTGTGGAATTTTAAAGCTGGGAGGGCACAAAAGGTCTATCTAATTCAGTGTTTTTCAAATTTGGTTCTCAGCAGGCTTGTGACTGCTTCAATCAATACAGTGGCAGTGACACTGATTTCTGAGGCTAGGTCATAAAAGTCAGGCAGCTTTGGTTCTCACGGAATGCTGGCTTTCTATGTGGTCCCTCTTGAAAGGCAGCCATCATGCTCTGGGAAGCCCACGCTACCGGAAGAGGCCACAGGTAGGAGACCTTTTCGAAGCCTGAGGTGACCCCGGTTCATAGCCCAGACACCAGACACAAGTGATGGAGACTCCTGCCCCCAGCCATTTGAGCCACCTCTAGCTGTTCAAGTCTTCCCAGCTAAGACCTCTGACATTTTAAGTTTGAGGTGGTTCATTATACAGCAATTGTAACTGGAACATGTGGCAAACATGGAACTTTCCATCTGTCACAGAATGATACTTTTGTAAAATACCAGAAAAACTAACTTGAAAAGGGTAAAGTTTTAGTTATGGGTAGAAAATGGTATCTTAATGGCACCCCACTCCAGTACTCTTGCCTGGAAAATCCCATGGATGGTGGAGCCTGGTGGGCTGCAGTCCATTGGGTCGCTAGAGTCGGACATGACTGAGCGACTTCACTTTCACTTTTCACTTTCATGCATTGGAGAAGGAAATGGCAACCCACTCCAGTGTTCTTGCCTGGAGAACCCCAGGGACAGGGGAGCCTGGTGGGCTGCCGTCTATGGGGTCCCACAGAGTCGGACACGACTGAAGTGACTTAGCAGTAGCAGTGAGGTTGGTCATTTTTTGGTGTATTTGCCATTTCTACTTTTCTTTTTTTTTTTTTGAGTTGTCTGCTAATGTCCAATGTCTTTTTTTTTTTTTTAAGAAATGGGGCATTCTTATTCAGAACAAATATGAGTAAGTTTCAATAACAGTATTGAAACTGTAGTTTACTTATATATTTTCATATTAAGTTTACTATACATAGGGTGAAATTTCTCCCCATTCTATCATTTGATTTTTAATTTTGTTTGTAGTATTGTTTGGTAAAACAATTCTTTCTTTTTAAAATTTAGCCAAACTACCAATCCTTTTCCTTTATGGTTTCTATCTTAAAAGAAAATGCATACAAAATCCTTTCCCAGTCCCACATTTAAAAAATAATATTTAACTATTTTATACTACTTTTATGGCTTACTTTATTTATGCTAAAAACTTCAATCTATTTGGAATTTATTATGCTGCCAGGTGAAAGTCAGGATCTAACTTTATTGTTTCCCAAATGGTTACCCAATTTTTCCAACTCCACTGAGTAACCTGTGCTTTCTCCATTGACTGGAAATGCATATATTCTGTATGTATTTCTGTATATTCTCACATAGGCTTGGTTCTGCTCTTAGACTTTCTGATTATCCCATTGACTTCTCCCTATCTTACACCAGGACCACGTGCTTTAATTCATTTGTACATTTATTATACATTTAACTATATATTAGGGCAAGTCCGTCCATACCCTTCTTGTTGACATTCTAATCTCCACTGTCTTTCCTCTATAGTCCTCATCTTATGTGATTGTCTTCTTTTTCCTGAAAATTGGAGGTATTTTCAGCATTGCCTTCGACAACAATGACTGTTTTGTGCAATGTCAGTTCTGATCAGTGCCGCTTCTAGTAAACGTTTATCCTGTCTTTCCTTGTTTCCTTTTAGAATGTTTATTTATTTTTGGCTGCATCAGGTCTTAGTTGTGACACACGAGCTCTAGAGCACAAAGGTCAACAGTCGCAGTGCTCGGGCTTAGTTGCCCTGCAGCGTGTGGAACCCGAGTTCCCCAACCAGGGATCGAACCCGAGTCCCCTGCATTGGAAGGCAGATTCTTAACCACTGGACCACCAGGCAAGTCTCCTTTCCTTGTTTCTAAGAACACTTCCCCTCCACTCATCTAGCCTTCTCTTTATCCCTTCTTGTTTTCATGCGGCTCCATTTTCAGCTCCTTTATTTTCTCATTGCATCTTTTTTTTTTTTTTTTAAAGCTCTTGTTTAGTTAATTAAAATCTGTCATTCTCTTACATATGTCAGGATCCAGAGCGATCTGAAATCTGTCTCTTCCTTAAAGTGAGCCCGTTTGCCTCCCTTTGGGCCCCAGTTTCTTCACGGGCCATATAGTATTTGAGTTGAGATTAGTGGATATTCATGATCTTTGATCTTTAAATGATAAACAGTTTATCCAGACCTGGTTTTCTCCACAGAACACAATGCAATGGATTCTTCTTTGAGCTCCTCACTTTTCATCTGGATGAATTTCAATCAGGAGGACTTGCTGCAAATCCAGTGGAGGCGGCTGAGACACAGCCCAAGTCTTCCCTGAGGAGTCTCCCCATTTGCAGGAAGCCACTCTGTCTATTTCCATTGGGGGCAGTGTGTGTGTGTGTGTGTGTGAACCTCTTTTCTGGGGAAGGAATAACTCCTGCATCCTTGGCCCAGCCAGCTTTTCTGCCCATCTGGCACGGTTTCCAGTTTTGATGCAGATTTCTCTCTATTTTTGTATTTCCTGGTTTGTTTTTCAAAGGGAATCAAATATGTGCCATATTCTAACAAAAGCTCTGAAGGGCATTTTCAATGTGCTTTTAGTACATTATGCATTTCTTTTTCAAGTAGGAATTCTGAACACTACCTGTTATTTCCTTGAGTGCAGTTTTCATCTCAAGAACTGATAAAATTGGACGTTTAGCTTCTCTATATTTAAAATTTTCTACCTTTGATAATAAATTACTACCTAATTTCACCTGTCCTGGTAAGTCTTTTCATCACAAACTCATTTACTTGCCCCAAAATCCAGTTCTGTAATACCCAAATGTCCCTTTGCTGATGTACCTTAAAGAACAAAGGCTGACCAGATTTTCCTCCTGTTTTATTTTGGAAGAAGAGTGGAAACCTTGGTGAGTGGTTCTTAAATTCCTTGTTTCGTTGTAAGACTTGGAGGACACAGAAAAATGAGTTCTGGTCCTTCCAACTTCCCCCAGCCCATATTTGTTGTTAAGCACCTTTTCACCTGGTCACTTCCAAGGAGAACTATGCTCCTTGAAGAACTCCCAAGTATTTGTTGAACTGCATGGTTTGTTGTGTTTTTTAAAAATTACGTATAATTGACATATAACATTATGTTAGTTTCAGGTGTAGAACATAATAATTTTATATTTGTATACATTGTAAAATGACCCCCACAATGAGTCTAGTTACCATCTAGTACCATATATAATTACAAAGTAGTTTTTCTTATGATAAGGACTCTTAAGATCTATTCTCTTTGGAACTTTCAAGTATGCAATATAGCATTATTGTTTTTTTTAACACAATTTTATTTATTTACTTTTGGCAGCACCGTGCAGCATGCAGGATCTTGGCTCCCCGACCAGGGATCAAACTTGTGCCTGCTGCAGTGAAAGCAGAGTCTTAACCACTGGACCGCCAGGGAAGCCCCCAGTATTATTACCTGTAGTTGCCATGCTGTACATTACACCCTCATGACTTCTTTATTTCATAACAGAGCCTGTACTTTTTGGCCTCCTTCACCCATTTTGCCCACCTCCACCCCTGCCTCTGGCAACCACCAGTCTGTTCTCTGCATCTATAAGCTTGATTTTTCCTTGGTTGTTGCTTAACTTCACATACAAGTGAGATTATATAGTATTTGTCTTTTTCTTTCTGGCTTATTTCAGGTAGCATATAGCTCTCTAGATCCATCCACATTTTTGCACATGGTAAGATTTCATTCTTTTTATGAGTAGAGAGCATTCTCCTACTGTACATATACACAATCATTTATTTCATTCATCTACTGAGGGGTTCTTAGATTGTTTCTATTTCTTGGCTATTGTAAATAATACTCCTATGAATAAGGTGGTACATATGTCTTTTTGAGTCAGTGTTTTCATTTTTGAGGGGCAGATAGAAGAAGTGAAATTGCTGGATCATGAAGTAGTTCTATTTTTATTTTGTTTGAGGAAACTCCATACTGTTTTCCATAGTGGCTGCACCAATTTACATTCCCACCAACAGTGAACAAAGGTTGCCTTTTCTTCACATCCTTGCCAACACTTGCTGTTTGTTGTCTTTTTGATGACAGCCATTCTGACAGGAGTGAGGTGATATCTCATTGTGGTTTTGACTTGCATTTCCCTGATGACTAGTGATGTTGAGCATCATTTCATGTGTCTGTTGGACATCTGGATGTCTTTGGAAAAATGTCTATTCAGATCTTCTGCCCATTTTAAAACTGCATTGTTTGGTTACTTCTATTAAGTTGTACAGGTTCTTTTTATGTTTTAGATATTAACTTTTTATCAGATATATGATTTGCAAATATTTTCTCTCATTGAATAGGTAGCCTTTTCATTTTGTTGACGGTTTCTTTTGCTGTGCAGAAGCTTTTTAGTTTGATACAGTCCTACTTGTTTATTTTTACTTTTGTTGCTTTAGCTTTCAGCATCAGATTAAAAAAATCATTGCTGAGACCCATGTAAGGCAGCTTATCACCTATGTTTTCTTCTAGGAACTTTATGGTTTCAGGTTTTACTTCGGAGTCATTAATTCATTTTGAGTGAATTGCTGTGTACGGAGTAAGGTAGTCAGTTCTGGTTCATTCTTTTGCTTAGGGCTATTCAGTTTTCCCAACAAAATTTATTGAAGAGACTACCTTTGCCTGTTGTATATTCTTGGCTCCTTTTTCATAAGTTAATTGACCATACATGTGTAGGTTTATTTCTCAGATTTCTTTTGTATTCCATTGATCTGTATGTCTGTTTTAATGCCAATACCACACTCTTTTGATTACTGTAGCTTTGTAATATGAATTGCATGGTTTTAAAAAATCATACAGATCTAGAGTCAAAGAGCCCAATTCCATCAGTTATGTAATCTTATACAAGTTATTTAAATCTGAGAATCAGTCTCCTAGTCTATAAAACAGAAGGAATATCTACTTCATGCTGTTGCTGCTGCTGCTAAGTCACCTCAGTCGTGTCCGACTCTGTGTGACCCCATAGACAGCAGCCCACCAGGCTGCCCCATCTCTGGGATTCTCCAGGCAAGACCACTGGAGTGGGTTGCCACTTCCTTCTCCAATGCATGAAAGTGAAAAGCGAAAGTGAAGTCGCTCAGTCGTGTCCAACTTAGTGGCCCCATGGACTGCAGCCTACCAGGCTCCTCCGTCCATGGAATTTTCCAGGCAAGAGTACTGGAGTGGGGTGCCATTGCCTTCTCCACCTACTTCATAGATTTATTATAAGGAAAAAAATGTAAAGTAGTTAGCACAATGCCTAGCACCTGGCAAGCCCACAAAAAAAGTGACAATGGATATAATGTTTCAGGAATAAATTGCTCACTAACTCTTCATTTAAATTCAGGATTCAGGATAAGAAAGCTGTGGTACATATAGACGATGGAATATTACTTAGCCATTAAAAAGAATTCATTTGAATCAGTTCTAATGAGGTGGATGAAACTGGAGCCTATTATACAGAATGAAGTCAGAAAGAAAAACACCAATACAGTGTACTAATGCATACATGTGGAATTTAGAAAGATGGTAATGATGCCCCTATATGCAAGACAGCAAAAGAGACACAGATGTAAAGAACAGTCTTTTGGACTCTGTGAGAGAAGGCGAGGGTGGGATGATTTGAGAGAATAGCATTGAAACATGTATATTATCATATGTGAAACAGATCGCCAGTCCAGGTTCGATGCATGAGACGGGGTGCTCAGGGCTGGTGCACTGGGATGACCCTGAGGGATGGGATGGGGAGGGAGGTGGGAGAGGGATTCAGGATGGGGAACACATGTACACCCATGGCTGATTCATGTCAATGTACAATATTGTAAAGTAATTAGCCGCCAATTAAAATAAATAAATTAACTTAAAAAACTAAATTCAGGATTCACCTGGGCTATGGAGGTTCCTTCCAGCATGCCCCCAAATGTTCTCCTAGAGGTAGCTGAAATTCACATAAGCATCTGAGAGTTTTAATACCTTCTCCTGCCTCAAAGCTTCTGGATTGAAGTCAGTTTCCTATATCTCCTTATGGGATGGGCCTCCCTGAGTCATCAGAACTCTTAGGACTCATATATTCCTTTCACTTCTAGTGAAAGCAAAAGGTTCTTTCCCATATAATCCTGAGTGATTCACTGTCGTTCAGTCATTAAATTGTGTCTGACTCTTTGCGACCCCATGAAGTGTAGCATGTCAGGCTCATCTCTTCTCTACTATCTCCTGGAGTTTGCTCAACTTGAGGTCCATTGAGTCAGTGATGTGATCCAACCATCTCATCCTCTGCCCCTCATCCTGAATGGGACAAATCTCTCTCAGAGGTCATATACTGATTAACAAAGTCTAGATCCAGATTGCGTAGGTTCAAATCCCGGTTCTGTCATTTATTATCTATGGGAACTTGAGCAAGATATTGACTTCTCTGAGCCTCAGTTTCCATAACATGGGAATAGCAATACTTAGTTCATAGGGTTATTGTAAGGATTCAATGACATACTTCATATAGTTTTGAACAGTGTTCAGCCCCTGGTAAGGACAAAACCAGGTCCTTACTAGGTTTTATTAGTTATTATTTTTAGTGTTATCTGGTCACAGTAAAAATACCATTAGTTGGTTTCAGGGCAGCCATCAGCGGGCTGGATACCAGGGAAGCAACTGCCTCTTAGAGTTTGGTATTAGTTTTACCCATTTTACATAGGTTGTATTAAATGTTCTCTTTGGGGAAGTAAAAAGGTGAGGTCAACAAAGCATAGGCAGGTCCCTTTATCTCCTAGTGATTCAGAACACTCTGTGATTCTGTGGGGGCAGCCACACCATGGTCCCAATGTTAGAAAATCTGGAACCCAGGGATGCTTATATACTGATGCCCCAAGCCAGCCCCAAGCCCCAGGTATCTCTGCAAGAAACTTCTGCTATTAAAGGCAAAGGAACCTGTGGGAATCTTTTTCATAACAAATTCCAGCCTGGCCAATATTCATTGAAATATAAGAAGATGTCCACCAACTTGGCCTGTCTTATTGTCAAAAGAGAAGAAAGAAGCTGCAGTTCTACTAACCTGGGCATCCTGTCTCATGAGAGCATCATCCAGATAATTGCTTTCATCCCTGCCTCCCTGAGGATGAGAAAAACAAACCACAGAGATTGAGAGAGGATCCAAGAAGATTTGGGTGCTCTGGTAAGATAGAATGTCTGGGAACCCAAGGACAGGGTAATTAGACAGAAGGGCCATGAGTGTAGCTTAGGGAGAAAGGGCAGATGTCTTCAAATGTGTTTGCATTACTCCCATGGCTCTGATCTGATCAGAGGGCAAGCCTGGTATGGCTCCCTGATGCTGTGTGGGTGTCTCTGACAGCTGAAGGAGCAGGAGGACAAATATGGCCTGGTGAGAGCTCCTTCCAGGACCATACCCCTCTTTTTCCTCCTCTTCCTCCATTCCCATGTCTACCCAGCCAGCTGACTTAAATTTCCCTAACTGGCAACTTTATGCTGATCAACTATGCCACATAGGCTGGGAAAAGAGGAGAATCAAGAGACTCTGGGGCCAACAGTAGGGGCCTGAGGAGCACCCGAAAGTGCCTTGTCCCTCACCAACACCAGGAGGGCAGGACTGAAGGACAGAGGAATGCCAAAGTGTGGCAAAATGGGCTACTTTTATCTGGTTTGTAACATTATTTTATCACTAGGCTATTCCAATATGCTACAATCTAGGCATGGCTCTGCAGTGATAAATCTGGGAGGAAAAGAAAAAATGGGTAGGAAGGAAGAAAAGCAGGCTGGTTGGGACTTCCCTGGTGGTCCACTAGTTAAGACTCTGCATTCCAAAGCAGGGGACTCAGATTCAATCCCTGGTTGGGGAACTAACATCCCACATGCTGCGAAGCAACTAAGCCCAAGTGCCACAACTACTGAGCTTGTGTGCTCTAGGCCCCGTGCCACACCTAGGGAAGCCCGCACACTGCAACCAGAGAAAGACAGCATGCCACAACAAAGAGCTCCACACCACAAAGAAGACCCAGCACAGCCAAAATAAAAAAATAAAATAAAAGGAAGAGAAAAGCAGGCTGGCATTATTAAGTAAACATCAGAGACATAGCAAGGTGGGAGTTGGAGATGCTTTCCAGGCTTCTGCCTTGGTTGTTGGAAAAACAGAAACAACAGTAATAGAAAAAGATGAGGGAGGAAGAAGAGCTGGTTTGGAGGCAAAATGAGTTCAAGCATAGTTTAGGAGGGCTCAGTGGACAGAGGTGATGGCAGAATATCCACAAGGAAACAGGGAAAAGGCAGTGAGAAATGAGTCTCACACTCTGGAAGGAGGGCAGGCCTAAAGATAAAATTGTGAAGTTGTGTGAAATGCTTGTAAATCCATCTCTCTTTTCTGGCATCCCTGCCCCCACACTGGCCCAAACCTGCTTTCTTCACAATATCTTGAATACCAAGGTAACCTCCTGCCTGGGCTCCCATCCTCTGGTTCAATTCATCGGACACACTGCTATAACATTACTCTTCTAAGAAGTTCCAATCACATCACTCGACTGCTCCAAAACCTTCAGAGGCTCCCCACAGCTCTCCAGAAAAAAGCACAAACTCTCCCCAACATGGGACCCTGGTTCATTTTCTCACCTGGCTCCTAGAATTACTAGTCCAGTGGCTCAGCCAACTGTTCCCTGAACCCGCTCCGTGTTTCCTGATGCCTTGTCTTGTCTTCACTGTTCTTTCTGCCTGGAACGTACCCCCACACATCTGTGCCTCTTGAAATTCCAGCAACCCTCCTAGTCCTCTCTCAACCAGCACCTCGGCCATGAAGCCTTTTCTTTACTTTGGCAACCAAAATCTCTCCTTGAACCTTTCTTCTACTCTGTGCCTCTTTTTTGGCACATACTTTCATGCTTTTATTTTAGCAAGACATGGGCCTGCTAGATCCCCTTCTGACAATATAAATTCTTAAAGCCCAAGACTGCCTTTTAACTACATTCCTAACTTTCAATGCGCTGAATAATGATTGTATGGCATATATTAAGTGCTTGTATGTATAAATGAGAAAAAATGGGGATGCATGACTAGAGTCTTTAAAGGAGAGAATATAAAACAACAGAAAGGCTTCAGAAAAACACAGGGAAAAAAATTCCCATTTGGGAGGTTGAAAGGTTGAGAAAGGCTGGAAGAGCGGGTAGAGAGTGAACGTCTCAATAAACCACCCCCCCCCCACCCCCATCAAAGGTGGGAGCGACTCACAGCGGACAGAGACACCAGCACACGCTGGAACATGAATGACGTGTCAGAGCGAATATCATCTTCAAGGCTCCGCCCATATTCTAGCAAGAGAGTCAAATTAGTGACATCAGAGTGAAGATCTCTGCCCAACACCAGGTCACACCCCAGAGTCTTCCGTCCTCTCCTTGACCAGCCTGATTACTGAAGCAGCTCATCTTCAGCCCATACAGAGCTGATGAAAAACTAAGGTCTTGGTAAAATGGTCAAGAGAAGTGGATGATTAGAGCAGAAGATAAATGATTAGAGCAGAAACAACATGCCCTTGTTGCTTACATTGGGGGTTGAAAAGGCGGGGCTGCAATCCCCTCTCGTGGTTCCTACTGTCTAGGGATCTGTCCTGATCTCTAGGACAGAGGGATCACAGAGCAGAACTTCTGAACCTGTGTCTGGGGACAAGCAGCGGGCCGTCCACAGGGAGTGTGTCTGGGGACAAGCAGCGGGCCGTCCACAGGGAGAAGACCACAGGCAGTCAGCACTAGAACCAGACTCCCAGGTTTCGAATCTCCCACTCTGAACACCTACCAAAAAACTCTTACTGTTTTGTTTTCTTTCTACTGAACTGTACATTTATTACAGAAAACTTAGGAAAAACTGAATGAGTTAAATGAAGTGGCGGGGGCGGGCGGGGGGGGCATGGGGAGGCGGTGAACAAAACCTCATTTAATCACTCAGAAATAATCACTGATAACATTTTGGTGAATATCCTTCCTCATTTTCCCCACATCACATATTATTTTTGTTTCTTTAAGAAGTGGGATCACAGCATCTCATTTTATGATTTGTCTTTTTCCCTTATCCGTATACCATACCGCTCATTGTAATTTAATAACATCCTCCGATATACATTTTGATAATTATGTTGTATGGATGTGCCAAATTTTATTTAGCCACTCTGCTGGACATTTTAAGCTAATATAGATGACACTGTGGGACCTGAACCTTTGGACATGTTTTATTATATTCTTAGGTCAAAAAGGCATGCCTCTTTCAAAGGCTCCTCTGGAGATTTTTAAGACGGGAGTCTTGCCACTGGAGGTGGCTGCGGGACCTACAGCCTAGTCTGAAGGTAAGAAATTGAGGAGACTGCTCCTCCAGGGCACTCCCTGGAAAGCTAAGATTCAGTGGTGCCACCACATTTGAATAAACACCTTTGATTTCTGCTTGATACTAAAGAACAGCTTTTCAGCTTTCAGGGTAGTAAACACTTCACTGGATAGCCTAAGAAGAGAGGCAGGTACACCTGAGAAGTCTCGAAAAGCCAACAGTCATTTGGATCAACAGGGATCTGCCTGACAGCGGAGCTTGTAGCTGAGGCTCCCTCGTGGTCAGTGTTTCAGTGGGTAAACTCCCACTCCAGTCTACTTCTCAGAGGACAGGGCCTCCACCAAGGCCCCTGAAGATGCTACATACGCAGCTGGTAGGTCTGGTTTATGCGCCGGATCTCCTCGGGTGTCCGGGAGGCCAGGATCTCAATCAAGCAGCCTTCATCTGTGCCAGCTCCCTAAATGTAAAAGCCAGAGGAGAGGGTGTTATGAATCAGGTTACCAAGTTGAGTCCCAGACACAGGAGGAATATAACCAGAAATCTGCAGAGAATAAAGACAACTCACCTAGTTCCAGGAATAGGATTTGCTCATTTTTAACTTTCCTATCCAGATTCCAATATGTTTATTAGTCATAACAAACATTTCATGAGCTGTTTTTGGGTGTTGGTTAGGAACCCCCTCTGGGGGTTTTGTCTTGCCTTGGTCTCCCCTGTACTTTTCCTTTGAAGGGCAGAATCTTCTTCTGGCAAAGGCTGTTATCTCTGTTTCCCAGTGACTAGCCCAGAACCTTCCATGAGCCTGAGTATTCATTGATGTGAGGGAGGAGGGCAGTCATAATTGAATTTTGTACTTGGTTGCTAAAAATCGGCAGAGCCTGGCGTAGGGCACAGTAGCTCTAGCATCTTGGGAGGCTGAGAACTCTTGACAGGTTCTGAGCTGACAGCAGCCCAAGAGGCGCTCACGGTGTCAGTCAAAAGTTCCATATCTCAAAAAAGGAGCTGATATGGCAAGAAATTGTCTGGAGTTACACAACAACCACAAGTATAATCACTCCCCAGTGGGCCACAGGGAAGAAAGAATTTCTTAACTTTTGGGGAAACAACTTTGAAGTTACAGTTGCTAGACTGTAATGTCCTGTTTTCAAGTTGTCTTAAATGAAGGAAAATCCTTCCCCTACACCCTCCTCCTCCACATTCTCAGGCCTCTATCATAGCTTTTTGAGAAAGCCCGGAGGCAGTCCGCCTTTGCACCCCCAGCCCCAAGAGCAGGAGGAGAGGAGCACGAACCTTCATGGCCTTTCGTAGCTCCTGCACATCGTACAGCACCGTGGGTGTCATCATCCCCAGGATCACCTGCTCGAAGTTGCCACTCAGTTCTGACTTCAAGTCGTCCATCAGGTCCTGGGACACAAGGAAGTGCTCCGCTTAGCTGCTCCAGTAACAGAAACCAGCTGCCCTCGGTGATGTCCAGGGATGCCTGAGGTCTCCAAGACCCTCTCAGGGGACTCATGTCCTCGAAACCATCTTCATAAAAACACTAAGATGCTTGGATCTGACATTACACCCTCATCCCCTCACAGCTGTCCAGTGGAGCTTTCCAAAGCCTGCTCAACACGTCTACAGATCCACAGTTATGTGAAAAGGCTATGAAAATACTCCTCCCCTTCCCAACTACCTATTTGTACAAGACCAGGTTTTCTTTGTACTGTAACCAACACCAGGTATTGCAACAAGGTGAATGCAGAAGCACATATGAGAATCCAGCTGTCTTGCGTTAAGCAGACACCAGCAGAGACATTACTTTGCCAACAAAGGTCCGCCTAGTCAAGGCTATGGTTTTTCCAGTGGTCATGTATGGATGTGAGAGTTGGACTATAAAGAAAGCTGAGTGCTGAAGAATTGATGCTTTTGAACTGTGGTGTTGGAGAAGACTCTTGAGAGTCCCTTGGACTGCAAGGAGATCCAACCAGTCCATCCTAAAGGAGATCAGTCCTGGGTGTTCATTGGAAGGACTGATGCTGAAGCTGAAACTCCAATATTTTGGCCACCTCATGAGAAGGGCTGACTCATTGGAAAAGACCCTGATGCTGGGAGGGATTGGGGGCAGGAGGAGAAGGAGATGACAGAGGACGAGATGGCTGGATGGCATCACCGACTCAATGGACATGAGTTTGGGTGAACTCCAGGAGTTGGTGATGGACAGGGAGGCCTGGCGTGCTGCGATTCATGGGGTCGCAATGAGTCAGACACGACTGAGCGACTGAACTGAACTGAACTGAAAGAGATTTGAAAATGTAAAACAACGCCAATCATCTCACTACTACTTTTTTTGTTTTGGAATATAAAGCTATTTTTCCTGAAATTGTTATTTTTGCTAGCATGCAATGAGTTTTAATTGTTTTTAAAATAAGTTAACAGATGTTTATTTTTAAATATCCTCAGTGTTAATTTCTAATATGGTCAATATTAATAGATGTAACCAGCAAAAACAAAAAAGTCTTCAATAATTTAAGAAGGCAAAGGGGTCCCGAGATCAGTGTGTTTGCTCACTTATGAATATATTTCCAAGTCAGTATTTACCTACAATATTTTTAACAGCTACAGAAATTTCTATATGTGGACGTAATACAATTTCTTTAATCAATACCCTGTTTCTATTTTTCTACTATTCTTCTAAATAGGCATTTAGTTGCATTCTTATAATCATTCATGATTAATTCTTAAGGCTCAATTGTTAAAAAGAAACGTAATAATTACTTGGACAAAGGACCAAATTCTAAACACATTTATAGTCACATTTCCTCCTACATGTCAGGGAGTTTAAGAACCTGTTTAAGATCAACTAACTAGTAAGGAGGTGATTTGCTTTCAAGTTCAGATCGCAGATTCTCACAAACTTGAGTCCACAAACACTATATTTTAATCTATTGTATCTATTTTTATGTTAATCCACATGTATCAAACAAATGAATGAACAAATAAATTAGCATTCAGTCAATCTGTTAGGGTTGCTCACCTTAACAAACTGCTGTCAGATCAGCTTAGTTCTAAAGCTGAATAAATCAACCCCAAATACGTGGCTACACTTTAGCTCACGCACCACATGCATGTTCACTAAATTTCTTTGGGGATGGAGAAGACTTTAAAATGCCCAGAAGATAGTCCAAGCAACCTTATGGGTAGGATCTTGTCCTCCGCTGGAGCCCAGCCAAGGTTGGCATGTAGATGCTCCCCAGAAGAGCTAAGCCAGGTCTGTTCTGCCCAGCAGCTTAATGCCTATCTTTGGGAAACAGCCTCATCTGACTAGCTTTTATAAATTATCCAGGAACAGAAATACTTATCACATAGTTAACAGCACTCTGAGACCTGGAGGCACTCACTGATAACGTTTACTCAATAAAAAGATTCTCTAACCACACAGATAGGCTTTCAGTGATATAAGACTGGGTGAATGACTCTGGTAAGTGAGCTGTTGGAAATGAAACTGAGACAGGGTTCCTCAGGGAAACATGGTGAGTGAACCACCTTTGAATGCACAAGCCAATAAAATACACACACACACACACACACACACACACACAGAACCCCATCCTATAACTGGCGGGGGTGACCCTCACTGAGGATCGTTCAAAGGAATGAATATATACCACAAATGGGTTTACGTAGAAGAGTCAGAATAGACCCTAAATCCTAGGAGAGCCTATTTAGAACAAACTGGATTTAATATTTTAATCAGTTTGGAGGAAATTTGTTCACAAGTGGCCAAAGGAAGCCACCAGCTTGAGGGAAGGAACATGGGAAGCAGAGCCCTCCCTGGTGCTTCAGAGCCGGGTAGGGGCAGTGAGTCCATCCCACAACTAGGTCCCTGCAAGAAATTGTGTGGGAAGAAACTGAACTTAGCCTGAGCTTTGTGAATCAAGAGCTCCGTGAAATCACTTCTGGCTTTGGACAGTGGAGGAACTCTAGGATGTGTTGAAGCTGTTTGTTTGTTTTCAAGAATATCTTTAAAAAAGGCAAAAGATCCATCTTTTAAGAACAAATGTCTGGGCTTCCCCAGTGGCTTGGTGGTATAGAATCTGCCTGCCACTGCAGGAGACATGGTTTCTATCCCTGGTCCAGGAAGATCCCACACACTGAGCAGCAACTAAGCCCATGTGCCACAACTATTGAGCCTGTGTTCTAGAGCCCCAGAACCATAACTCCTGAAGCCTGGGTGCTCTAGAGCCTGTGCTCCAAAATAGGAAAAGCCACTGCAGTGAGAAGCACAACTAGAGAAAAGCCCACACAGCAATGATGACCCAACACAGCCAAAGACAGCAATATAAAATTAAGTTTTAAAAACCCAAAACAAAGGGCCACTGCTTCAGGAACCAAGTAGGAAGGGGTCCCTGCTTCCCTGTTGCCTGACAGATCCCTCGTTAAGGCGGACAGCACAGGCCTACCCTGCCGATGGTGGTCTTGTAGGCTGTCCGGATTTCCTGGCGCTGGGCCGTGCTGCGATAGGCCAGGACGTTGATGATGGCATCTTCATCTGTGCCTGGTGGAGAGGAGACAGGGGGGGAATGCGATTTGAGCGAGGAATAAGAATGTGGGTTCCTCTGAGGACACTGGCATAACCCTAACACATACACAGAGCTTTCTAAGAAAAGAAGTTCTTATTCGGAGTGTTTGTCTATTTTGAAGGGAAACAGACACTAGATTTAGTTATATGTTGCTGTTGCTTAGTTGCAAAGTCATGTCCAGCTCTTTCGCGACCTTATGGACTGTAGCCTGCCAGGCTACTCTGTCCATGGAATTTTCAAGGCAAGAATACTGGAGTGGGTTGCCATTTCCTCCTCCAGGGGATTTTTTGACCCAGGGATCAATCCCTTGTCTCTTGCATTTCCTGCACTGGCAGGTGGATTCTTAACCACCGAGGCACCAGGGAAGCCCCAGTAGTTATTTACCACTAGACAAAAGAGTTGAGGTCTCTGAGCTTTAGTTTCCTTATCTATAAACGTGCATGATCACAGTACTTGCCTACCAGGGCTGCTGGAAGTGTTAAATAAAACAAACCAGTGCATTACTTAGCACAATGCCCAGTGCTTGCTAACAGTCAGTACGTGTTGACCAGGATCACACGTTTCCCCTTCTCTGGAATTCTCAGAGTCTTTGGATCACCCATATTTATCATCCATGTTCTTACCTTTCGCTCCTCACTTTTATCTCTTAATTATCTTCTCTGAGTTTTGAAACAGTTCAAATTCATTTTCAAAATTCACCATTTGGCACTTCATAGGGTTTAAATTGGCAGCTGATAGTATCTACTCCTTTTTAAGATCTATAATTGTGTTTTTCTTTTCCAAGCTCTCTTTTCTGATCTCTGATTAGAACATTTTTTAACTTTATTAAAAGTTTTCATTTGAGTGATTCTTATGGTAGACTACTTCTTATCTTTTGGAAATGTTTACAATAAATAAAAATAGACTTTTGTGCTCTTTTTTCCTGGGGAAAAAAAAAAAGTCATTTGAACTTTTTGTTGTTGCAAATGTCACGGTGTGTGTGTATGTGCTCAGTTGTTCAGTCATGTCCAACTCTTTGCGGCCCCATGGACTGTAGCCTGTCAGGGTCCTTTGTCCATGGAATTTTCCAGGCAAGAATACTGGAGTGGATTGCCATTTCCTCCTCCAGGAAATCTTCCCGACCCAGGGATGAAACCCTCGTCTCTTGCATCTCCTGCATTGACAGGCAAATTCTTTACCACTGGGCCACCTGGGAAGCCCTGTGCAAATGTTATAGAAACCAACTCATTTTCCTTTTTTTTTTTACTCATATATACATTTCAAAAATTATTCTTTTCCATTATGGTTTATCACAGGACATTCAATATAGTTCTCTGTGTTATACATTAGGGCCTTGTTGTTTATCCGCTCTAAATTGCAATACTGTTTTGCATCTACCGACCCCAAACTCCCAATCCATCTCTCCCTGCCTCCTCCTTGGCAACCACAAGTCTGTTCTCTATGTCTTCAAGTATGTTTTGTAGACAGGTTCGTTTGTGCCATATTTTAGATTCCACATTAACTGATATGTTACTTGTCTTTCTCTGTCTTAGGTAATTTCCAGTTGCATCCATGTCGCTGCAAATGGCATTATTTTGTTCATTTTGTGGCTGAGCAATATTCCATTGTATATATGTACCACATCTTCTTTATTGATGTGAAACTTTTTATAACTGCCCATGAATTCCCATGATGCATTATCCTACCAAACTTTTCCACTATGAATTCAAATTAAAAATGTCATAAATTTTGTTTGTCTGGTTTTTTTTTGCAGCAGCTTTTACAGAGAGACTTTATTCTGATCCTTCAAATTTGCCCCTCATCTTAGTCACACCTGGATGTTCATATATGAAGGGTGAGTGTTCAATCTTTTTTATTGTTTATACTATATGGGGAGTTGTGATGAGCTACAGAGGAGAGTCTATTTAAATATTTCAGGGAGAAATGAAAAATACATACATTCTTTGCAAAATTACAGATCTACAAAAATATGAGGTGTAGAGAGGAAGCTATAGAATTTTAAGTTTACATACCTTAGGAATCTATTCTCTGTTCTTTTTTTTTATAAGAGGATAATAGATACAACCTCAGATATGCAGAGGATACCATCCTTATGGCAGGGAGTGAAGAAGAACTTAAGAGCCTCTTGATGAAAGTGAAAGAGCAGAGGGAAAAAGTTGGCTTAAAACTCAACATTCAGAAAACTAAGATCATGGCATCTGGTCCCATTACTTCATGGCAAATGAGGAAACAATGGAAACAGTGACAGACTTTACTTTTTGGGGTTCCAAAATCACTGCAGATGGTGATTGTAGCCATGAAATTATGATCAACCTAGATAGCATATTAAAAAGCAGAGATATTACTTTGCCAACAAAGGTCCATCTAGTCAAAGCTGTGGTTTTTCCAGTAGTCATGTTTGGATGTGAGAGTTGGACTATAAAGAAACCTGAGCACCGAAGAATTGATGCTTTTGAACTATGGTGTTGGAGAAGACTCTTGAGAGTCCCTTGGATTGCAAGGAGAGCAAACCAGTCAATCCTAAAGGAAATCAGTCCTGATATTCATTGGAAGGACTGATGCTGAAGCTGAAACTCCAATACTTTGGGTCACCTCATGCAAAGAACTGATTCACTGGAAAAGACCCTGATGCTGTGAAAGATTGAAGGTGGGAGGAGAAGGGGATGACAGAGGATAGACAGTTGGATGGCATCACTGACTTGATGGACATGAGTTTGAGTAAGCTCCGGGAGTTGGTGATGGACAGGGAAGCCTGGTGTGCTGCAGTCCATGAGGTCACAAAGAGTCAGTCACGACTGAGCAACTGAACTGAACTGAATAGATACAACCATCCTTTTTCCAGAACTCTTTTTCAGCTGAGGGGAGAAGGTTCATCACCTTTTGCTTTTTTACCCCATTTCTGTGAAAGGCACTACCCTTCTTCTGGTCTGTTAGACTTGAATCCTCAAAATAGCTTTGATTATTTAAACTGCTCTCTTCCTTCACATTCAGAGTTCTTGAATATGCAAAATCTAGCTCTAAAATCCTTTCTGCATCTGTCCTCTCTTTTTAATTCCTACCACGACCACTCCAGTTCAGGGTTTCTTCTTAGATAACTATAAAGTTTACCTCTAGTAGTCTTACCTCCTAATCGGTCTTTCCAGAGTCCTGCCAGATTCATTTTCCTAAAAGGACAAACTCTCACAGTGTCTTTCCTCTGCCTAGGATACATGATGGCTCCCCACCACCTGTTGGATTTAGTACAAGCTCTGGAGTCTGGCCTTTGGGACCCTCAATAGCACCCCATTCACTATTGTAAATATCCACATAACCCAGGTCTCCCGCATTGCAGGCAGAGGCTTTAACCTCTGAGTCACCAGGGCAGACCCCGCATAAAAGCATACAGGCAGCCAAATCCAGAGACTCTGTTCTTGAATTCCTGTACTTGACCCGACTATACTGTACTCTGTTCTCCTAACCTCCTTACCATACCAACCTATGGGTTATTGTCTCCCTAACCCCCTCCATCTAGCATCCTGATTCTGGTATTTGTTGTTTGCTGGGCTATGCCTCTGGGTCAGCCTCCATGTCAGCAGTACCCTAGGACCCCTCTATGGCTCCTGCCTTCCCAGAAGTCTCCTAATCAGCCAACACCTACTTTGCCAGTACATTCCTGCCACAAGCCATGTATTTATCTTGACTCCCTGAGGCCTCAGCTAAAATGCAAAACAGGGCGATGCTCACTTTCATCCCATGCTTTGCTCATGCAGCTCCATTCACCTGAAACACATTCTCTCTTGTCTATTTATCGAATAAACTCATCTCCCAAGGCCCATCTCAATTTCTATATCCTCCAAGAAGTTTTGCCTGATGCCCCTAAATGAAATGTGATCCCTCTGACTCCTAATGGGATCTTGTGCCCCTCCGTCCCTATCATATTACTAACTGATCGTATTTCCATGAATGCCTTTACCGCCTAGCATCCCTGGATGATTGGACCACAGGATTAGGTTTATGGTCCTTGTCTCCTGACTGTCTTTCTCGCATTGGCCCACACAGCAGGCACTGAAAATGGTTGGTGGTATCGAATGCCTCCTGACTCTGAGAATTCCGAATGTCATGTGGTCTATGTTCCAAATTACAGAGCTCTTGCTATCCACCAAAGAATTAGGATACACTTGAAAAACGAGTAGGCCAAGTACTTTTTCCATTTTATTTATGAAAAAGGGAAAATGAGAAGATAGATTCAAGGCAATGTCCTATTTGAGGGTAAGCAGCAGGATAGTACAGCGGCTTAAGCTCCACTTCCAGAGTCAGAATGCCTGGACTTGCCTAGGATCCTGACTTTAACAAACACATCCTGCTCCAGAGACCTTGGGCAAGTTAGCTGACCTCACTAAACCTCAACTTTCTCATTAGTAAAACAAGCTGCTGTCAGAATTAAAACATAATCTATGCAACACATCATGCCTGACACATAGTAGAGCTTAATAATGGTTATTGTTGCTGCTAGTAGTATTGGGCCTGAGCAAGATGAATTCTGTGCGGATAGAAAAACTGGGAAATAACGCCTCATGGTCAAATGTCTTTAGCCAAATCTTAAGGAGATTTTAAATAGCAGGTATGAAACAGAGAGCACTTCTCTGGCCGAATGTCCACTCAGGTAAGTCTGGAAGGAGGGTCTAGGTCAGTGGAACCTGCAGTGCCGGGCATGGCTATGTCCACCTGGAGGGAGGCCTTGGCCCTAGGGAGCTCCCAGAGGTCGGTGCACTGGAAGATAAGCCCTTCTAGTCACATACACACAACCTTCTCACATAAAGTCCTACACACTGCCCGGGGGTACTGTCCCAGCCACGCCTGTCACACGAGCAAAGAACCCCAGGGCCTGACTCAAGGGAAAGAACGTGGACTTAGAGTTGGCAGGCCCCAGCTTAGGAAGGGTTCTTTGTGCGACTCAAGGTTCAGCTCCACTTACTCGGTATCTTATCACATAACTTATCTGAGTCTCAGTTTCCTGTCTATAAAATGGGACAAGAATAACAACTACACCAGCTGCTCTCATTGTATCACGGGATTATTTTATCTACCCATTCACATAATATTTGTCCAAATGCTTTGTTAACCTTCTGGCACAACATCCATGCCTGGGTTAACTACAAGACAAATACATTTCTCAAATAATGCTGGAATGAAATTAACTGGGGAAGTTCAGAATGAGTTTATCACATTTAAAAGTCTATAGTAAAAGCTCTCTCTTCCAGCTTGTCTTGAAAAGTCACCTTGTCCCCACTGTGTTTTCTTAGAGTGAGACATAGATTTGCTTGTGGACACAACACCCTCTGGGTGACTCTGGGATGTGGGACACACAGGGGATGTTCACCGCCAGTGGGACACTTACCAAGCCCTTTCATGGCCTTCCTCAGGGTCTGGGCATCTTCGGCAGCGTTGAAGCCTGAAGCGGCTTTGACAGTGCCTCCCTTGGCTGCCTGAGTGCACAAAGAAAGACAGAAAGATGTGACCAAGAGGCGCCTTCCTACCAGCACGGTGGCATCTCGCACGACAAACGTTTGCTAAGCACCCACCAGGGGCCAGACATTCGTCCGGGGAGGGGATACAGCAGTGACTGGGAGAGATGAGGCTCTTGTTCCCTTGTGGCTGATGTTCAAGTTCGGCCAGAGGTAGACAGTAAAGAAGCCAATAAATAAACATTCCGCCAGGCAGCCCGAGGTGAAAGGGGCTACAGCGCAGAGAGAGGTCGTGAGGGGCTGCCCCGAGGAGCGGCGTTCAGGCTGAGGCCTGAGTGACAGGAAGCAGCTGACTATGCAAAGATCCGGGGGAAAGTGTGGCAGGCAGAGGTAACAGCTGAGGCCCTGAGCTGGAGCTGGCTTCTGACGGAGGAGTGGAACAGAGGCCAGTGGGACTCGAGCTGGAGGGCAAGCTGGGGAGGGCTAAGATAGTGACACCACTGCCTGTGAAGTAATCTTGTCTCCCCAGAAAGTGGGAAATCAAACCCGAATCCAATCAAGCCTCTTGGGTCAAACACCAATTTATGATCAAGAAGAGGAGGAGGAAAATGTTGGCCCACACAACAGGGCTGTCATCAGCACAATCCAGACTGTGAGCAACACTACTTGATGAATGCTCTAGGTTCTTTAACAAACAAATTGCAAGAAGAATCAGAAAAGAGAGAAATGGAGGGGAAATATAACTTGGAGGGGAAAGAGATTTAAAATGCATTTCAATAATCAAAATGGGTAAACCTTATTGGGATCCTGAATCAAATAGTAAAAAAGAAAATGACATTTATGAGGTAATTGGACAATTTTTTTAAAGTAAGATGGATGCTTTTATATTAATTGCCTACTTGAATTTGTTCCTTTTTCATAACGGTATTTAGGGTATCAAATTTAGGCCACTTTGCTCCTTTTCCAAGAAAGGGAGGGAAATAGATACCACCTTACATAAAAGTGGGGTGATGAATGTAGAGGGGTAGTTGGTTCCAGAGGCTTGCATTCCAACGCTACCAATTACATGTAACAGAACATGCTGCTGCTGCTGTTCAGTTGCTCAGTTGTGTTCAACTCTTTGTGACCCCACGGACCGTAGACCACCAGGCTCCTCTGTCCGAGGGATTTCCCAGGCAAGAACACTGGAGTGGGTTGCCATTTCCTTCTCCAGGGAATTTCCCTGACCCAGGGATTGAACCCATGTCTCCTGCAATGGCAGGAGGATCCTTTACCACTGAGCCACCTGGGAAGCCCTGAACATGGACTTGATATTTGATGCCATTAAGCAATTAATGTTAACATTTTTAGGTGTAATAATGTCTTTGTGCTTACATTTTTTTAGGAGTCGAATCTTATACACATTGAAAGAGTTTACAGATGAGAGGATAAGATGATTGGAATTTGCTTCAAAATTACAGGTTGGGGGAAGTGGAGACACAGAAGAAACAGGTTGACCATGAATGAATAGTAATAATAATATAATATTATTAATTATATGAGTTATGATTATATAATAATTGTTTACCATGAGTTAATAATAATTATAGGTACAAAAGGGTTCTTTTTATTATTCAATCTGCTTTTGTATGTGTTTACACTTTTCCGTAATAAAATAAGAGACATGACGAGGGCAGAATGAGTCTTCACAAGCTGGTGAGAAGTGAAAGGTGTTAGTGGCTCAGTAGTATCTAACTCTTTGCGACCCCACAGACGGTAGCCCATCAGGTTCCTCTGTCCATGGGATTTTCCAGACAAGAATACTGGAGTGGGTTGCCATTTCCTTCTCCAGGGGATCTTCCTGACCCAGGGATTAAACCCGGGTGTCCCACATTGCAGGTAGACTCTTTACCATCTGAGCTTCCAGGGGAGCACAAAAGTCGGTGAGGATTTTCTATTTTATTCTAAATGTGTTATGAGCCACTGGCAGGTCTTTAGCAAAGGGATGGAGGAGATTATCTGATTTATATATTTAAAAGATCACTTGAGCTACTGTATGGAGATACAGAGACCAGTTGAGAATCTGGGCCAAGATCCAGGGATATGATGGTAAACGAGGGTGAGATAGCAAAAATGGACACAGAAAGACTCAGCACATGTTTTGGAGGAAAGGAGGCAGAATTTGCTGATGGACTGATGTGGGAGGTGAGGAAAGAAAAGAAGCAAATGTAACTCTAAATCATTCCCTTAAGCAGCCAAGTAGAGAGTGGTATCATTTACGCAGATGGGGAAAGCTGGAGACTACCAGATTTGAGATGGCAGTGAGGAGAGGGATTTAGAAATTCTATTTTCAAAACGTTAAGTTTGGGATGTTTGTTAAACATCCAAATGGAGTCTAGAATGGCTGCCTGTACAACGTACATCTAGAGAGCAAGTCTCCAGTAATACATTTAGGACATATCAGCACTTGGATGGTAGCAGACAAAATGATCTGGGGAGAAACTGAAGAACAGGGGTCCTAGGACAAGCCTAGACCTCTCTAGCAGCAGTGTTAGCAGAGAAGGACCCAAATGGATGGCCAAGAAGGACTTGCCCTTGAGGGGCCAATAAAAGGAAAACCAGGACTGTGTGTTGTCCAGAGGCTGATGAAGGAGGGAGAGGTCAGTGCCTGCTAAGGTAGGTGTGGGCAGAGGGTACAGAAACAATGGTCAGATCTGCGAACATGGAAGGTCCTGGTGACCCTGACAAGAGCTTCAGCAGTGGAATGGAGGAGACAGAAGCCTGACGGAGTGGCAGAGGGAAGGAGGGGGCATCATGAGGAGGAGATAGCAGCTCTAGATACTGAAGGTGAGGATTAGCACCACCAGAAATCATCATGCCTTAAAGTGAGACACACTCTGATGTGTAAGAGGGATAAAAAGTTAGTAGAGACTAGTAGATTCTGCAAATACATACTAAAAACTAAAAATGTCAACAAGAAAAACATGGGTTAGTGACCAGTAGGAACCATTTAATTGAATTCTGACTTAGAGATAATGTACTGATTAAGATCAAGGTGCCCTGAGTATTTCTAATGTATTTACTAAATTATTAATGCTATTTTTAAATTGATGTTATTTATAAGGGCTTCTGGAGAAGGCAATGGCACCCCACTCCAGCTCTCTTGCCTGGAAAATCCCATGGACGGAGGAGCCTGGTGGGCCACAGTCCATGGGGTTGCTAAGAGTCGGACACGACTGAGTGACTTCATTTTCACTGTTCACTTTAATGCATTGGAGAAGGAAATGGCAACCCACTCCAGTGTTCTTGCCTGGAGAATCCCAGGGACGGGGGAGCCTAATGGGCTGCTGTCTATGGGGTCGCACAGAGTTGGACACGACTGAAGCGACTTAGCAGCAGGATAAGGGCTTCCCAGATGGCACTAGTGGTAAAGACCTTGCCTACCTACCAATGCAGGAGACAGACGCAGGTTCAATCCCTAGGTTGGGAAGATTCCCTGGAGGAGGAAATGGCAACCCACTCAGTATTCTTGCCTGGGGAATCTCACAGAAAAGCCTGGTGGGCTAGAGTCCATGGGGGTTGCAAAGGGTCAGACATGACTGAAGTGACTTAGCATAATGTATGTGAGGTGGCATAGAGAAATACATATTATTCAATATAAAATAGATGAAAAAAATTAGTGAATGAACAAAGCATAGGAAATTACGGTAACTTGAGTTCAATTCAGTCACTCAGTCATGTCCGACTCTTTGTGACCCCAGGGACCGTAGCACGCCCAGCTTCCCTGTCCATCACCAACTCTCGGAGCTTGCTCAAACTCATGTCCATCGAATCAGTAATCCCATCCAACCATCTCATCCTCTATTGTCCCCTTCTCCTCCTGCCCTCAATCTTTCCCAGCATCAGGGTCTTTTCCAATGAGTCAGCTCTTCAAATCAGGTGGCCAAAGTATTGGAGTTTCAGCTTCAGCATCAGTCCTTCCAATGAATATTCAGGACTGATTTCCTTTAGGATGGACTGGTTTGATCTTGCAGTCCAAGGGACTCTCAAGAGTCTTCTCTAACACCACAGTTCAAAAGCATCAACTTTTTAGTGCTCAGCTTTCTTTATAGTCCAACTCTCACATCCATACATGACTACTGGAGAAACCATAGCTTTGACTGGATGGACCTTTGCTGGCAAAGTAATGTCTCTGTTTTTTAATATGCTGTCTAGGTTTGTCATAGCTTTTCTTCTAAGAAGCAAACATCTTTTAATTTCATGGCTGCAGTCACCATCTGCAGTGATTTTGGAACCCCAAAAAATAAAGTCTGTCACTGTTTCCACTGTTTCCCCATCTATTTGCCATGAAGTGATGGGACCAGATGCCATGATCTTAGTTTTCTGAATGTTGAGCTTTAAGCCAACTTTTTCACTCTCCTCTTTCACTTTCAACAAGAGGCTCTTAAGTTCTTCTTTGCTTTCTGCAATAAGTGTGGTATCATCTGCATATCTGAGGTGATTGATATTTCTTCCGGCAATCTTGATTCCAGCTTGTGCTTCATCCAGCCCAGCGTTTCTCATGAAGTACTCTGCATATAAGTTAAATAAGCAGGGTGACAAAATACAGCCTTGACGTACTCCTTTTCAGATTTGGAACCAGTCTGTTGTTCCATGTCCAGTTCTAACTGTTGCTTCCTGACCTGCATACAGATTTCTCAAGAGGCAGATCAGATGGTCTGGTATTCCCATCTCTTTCAGAATTTTCCACAGTTTATTGTGATCCACACACTCAAAGGCTTTGACATAATCAATAAAGCAGAAATAGATGTTTTTCTGGAACTCTCTTGCTTTTTTGATGACCCAACAGACGTTGGCAAGTTGATCTCTGGTTCCTTTGCCTTTTCTTAATCCAGTTTGAACATCTGGAAGTTCACGGTTCATGTACTGTTGAAACCTGGCTTGGAGAATTTTGAGCATTACTTTGCTAGCTTGTGAGATGAGTGCAATTTTGCAGCAGTTTGAGCATTCTTTGGCATTGCCTTTCTTTGGGATTAGAATGAAAGCTGACCTTTTCCAGTCCTGTGGCCACTACTGAGTTTTCCAAATTTGCTGGCATGTTGAGTGCAACACTTTCACAGCATCATCTTTCAGGATTTGAAATAGCTCAACTGGAATTCCATCACCTCCATTAGCTTTGTTGGGAGTGATGCTTCCTAAGGCCCACTTGACTTTGCATTCCAAGATATCTGGCTCCAGGTGAGTGATCACACAATCGTGTATCTGGGTCATAAAGATCTTTTTTGTATAGTTCTTCTGTGTCTTCTTGCCACATCTTCTTAATATCTTCTGCTTCTGTTAGGTCCATACCATTTCTGTCCTTTATTGTGCCTATCTTTGCAAGAAATGTTCCCTTGGTATCTCTAATTTTCTTGAAGAGATCTTTAGTCTTTCCCATTCTGTTGTTTCCCTCTGTTTCTTTGCAATGATCACTGAGGAAGGTTTTCTTATCTCTCCTTGCTGTTCTTTGGAATTCAGCATTCAGATGGATATATCTTTCTTTTTCTCCCTTGTGTTTCACTTCTCTTCTTTTCATAGCTATTTGTATGGCCTCCTCGGACAACTATTTTGCCTTTTTGCATTGCTTTTTCTTGGGGGTGCTTTTGATCCCTGCTTCCCGTACAATGTCATGAACCTCCGTCCATAATTCTTCTGGCACTCTGTCTATCAGATCTAATCCCTTGAATCTATTTGTCACTTCCACTATATAATCGTAAGGGATTTGATTTAGGTCATACCAAAATGGCCTAGTGGTTCATGATCTGAGCCACAGTCAGCTCCCGGTCTTGTTTTTGCTGATTGTATAGAGCTTCTCCATCTTTGGCTGCAAAGAATATAATCAATCTGGTTTCGGTATTGACTATCTGCTGATGTCCATGTGTACAGTCTTCTCTTGTGTTGTTGGAAAAGAGTGTTTGCTATGACCAGTGCGTTCTCTTGGCAAAACTCTATTAGCCTTTGCGCTGCTTAATTCTGTACTGCAAGGCCAAATTTGCCTGTTACTCCATGTATCTCTTGATTTCCTACTTTTGCATCCCAGTCCCCTATAAATGAAAAGGACATCTTTTTTGGGTGTTAGTTCTAGAAGGTCTTGTAGGTCTTCACAGAACCGTTCAATTTCAGCTTCTTCAGCAATTCTGGCTGGGGCATAGACTTGGATTACTGTGATATCAAATGGTTTGCCTTAGGAACGAACAAAGATCATTCTGCTGCTTTTGAGACTGCATCCAAGTACTGCATTTCAGACTCTTTTGTTGACTATGATGGCTACTCCATTTCTTCTAAGGGATTCTTGCCCACAGTAGTAGATGTAATGGTCATCTAAGTCAAATTCACCCATTCCAGTCCATTTTAGTTCCCTGATTCCTAAAATGTCGATGTTCACTCTTGCCATCTCCTGTTTGACCACTTCCAATTTGCCTTGATTCATGGACCTAACATTCCAGGTTCCTATGCAATACTGCTCTCTACAGCATCGGACTTTACCTCCATCACCAGTCACATCCACAACTGGGTGTTGTTTTTGCTTTGGCTCTGTCTCTTTATTCTTTCTGGAGTTATTTCTCCAGTAGCATATTGGGCACCTACTGACCTGGCTAGTTCATCTTTCAGTGTCCTATCTTTATGCCTTTTCATACTGTTCATGGGGTTCTCAAGACAACAATACTGAAGTGGTTTGCCATTCCTTTTCCAGTGGACCATATTTTGTCAGAACTCTTCAGCATGACCCGTCTGTCTTGGATGGCCCTACACAGCATGGGTCAAACTGTCATTGAGTTAGACAAGACTGTGGTCCATGTGATCAGATTGGTTAGTTTTCTGTGACTGTAGTTTCCATTATGTCTGCCCTCTGATGGATAAGAGGCTTATGGAAGCTTCCTGATGGGAGAGACTGACTAAAGGGGAAACTGAGTCTTGTTCTGATGGGCAGGGCCATGCTCAGTAAATCTTTAATCCAATTTCCTGTTGATGGGCGGGGCTGTGTTCTCACCCTGTATGGTAGAGGTAATGAAGATAGTGGCGACCTCCTTCAGAAGGTCCCAGGCATGTACTACTGAACTCAGTGCCCCCGACCCAGTAGCAGGCCATAGCTGATCTACGCCTCCCCGGAAACTCCTGGACACTCATGGGCAAGTCTGGATCAGTCTCTTGTGGGGTAACTGCTCCTTTCTCCCGGATCCTGGTGTGCCCAATGTTTTGTTTGTGCCCTCCAAGAGTCTGTTTCCCCAGTTGTGTGTGAGTTCTGGCAGCTCTATGGTGGGGTTAATGGCAACCTCCTCCAAGAGGGCTTATGCCAAACCCATTACAGTAAAGGAGTGGGTAGAAAGGAAATGGAAATAGAGACTTAGGGGTCAGTGTAGTTTTTTGATGTGAGACACAGATTTTTCTGCCTAGAAGCCAAAGCAAGACGGAATTGTAATCAATAAGGAGAACTGCAGTGTCCACGAGAGGAAAAGAGATCATCTGCCCAGGAAAAACCCTGCTGTTCTTCGTACTGTGTGTGCAAGTGAAAGTCGCTCAGTTGTATCTGACTCTTTGAGACCCCATGGAATAGTCCCTGGAATTCTTTAGCCCAGAATACTGGAGTGGGTAGCTGTTCCCCTCTCCAGGGGATCTCCTCAACCCAGGGATCGAACCCAGGTCTTCTGCATTGCAGGCAGATTCTTTACTGTCTGAGCCATCAGGAAAGCCCAAGAATACTGGAGTAGGTAGCTTAGCTCTTCTCCAAGGGAACTGCCCCACCCAGGGATCGAACCCAGGTCTTCCACATTGCAGGTGGATTCTTTACCAGCTGAGTCACCAGGGAAGCCCATGCTGTGTGTAGCGAGAGGCAACCTGAATTAGTGGAGCTCTTCTGGGCTTCCTGATTTAGCAGCAGGAGGAAGAATCAAACCAGCTTTGGTTTTTCATTTATCTTCCCCTCTGTTCACTGACACAAAATATGACTATAACCTGTTAACAATCTGTGCTTTGCTATTCTGAATTCTGTTTTCTTGTCATTGAAACTGGACTAATTAGTCATAGCCAGCACTTCCAAAAATTGTTCTGTGTCATCCACTTTCCCTTAGTTCATCTGTCAGGTGTGATGTACATCTGATTTGTGGAGACAGCAGATAGGTGAGGATCTGCCTGATATCCATGGCTCCCAGATGGCAAAGGAGTTCAGATTCATCTGGAAACCTTGCTCTGCTCATAATGGGTGCTATGTGCTTTTAAGATGCTAAGAGTTCACAAGCTGAGAGTAAGAGATCACCAAGGCTAAATTTAGGGCTGAGGTCATACAGAGGTTTCTCTTGAGTTTTCTGATAATGCCTCTTTTGACAAATGGTAGAATTTACCAAATTACCAGTGGTAGGATGTTATGGTGATAGCACAGAACAGCCTAGGGAGATCACTATGAATTACTGCAAAGGGAGAGGGTTTTACATCTTATATAAGCCTTGACTGAAAGGCACCCCCACAGCCTGGTGCCCATGACTCCAGTAAAATCTCAGATTCATGGAGACAGTCAACTCCATCTCCTCTGCATCACTTGGGGGTCATGAATTCTGTAAAGAGAATCCTAATATTGGGGGAAATTTCACCTGTAGGTCTCTGTGAAGGAGACATGGTGGGCATATTTTGAGAGGTAGTAAGCTTAGTGGGAAGGAGCACAGGCATTGGAGTTGAACAGATCCAGATTGGAATCTTGGCTTCAACGCTTCCTAGCTCTGTAGTCTAGGGGAAGTTTCATTTTTCTCGCCTGTATGTTAAGAATAATAACGACACTAATCCACAGGGCTGTTGTAATAATGAAGGAGGATAATATAGCAAAACACTTAGTACAAACAGTAAATATGAAACCAAAAACTCAACTCAGTGGCCTGAGTGGCTCTCATCAGTATAATTCAACATGACCTCAATAACATTTCTATAATAAACATAACAGTGAGATTCTTATATCTGTTTCTGATAATATCCCTAATGCAAGCCAATGGGGTAATGTCAAAACAAAATCTAGAATAGAGCATTGTACAAGGTGGCAAAAATAATGTAAAATAGATCTAAGGCGCTCTTTAATTTGATCCAAGGATGTATACTGGACCTGTAAAGGCATGGAGGATTTTTATACCCATAGGGCAGTTCTTTAGCAAGTCAGACTTGAGCTCTATGAGCTAGTCCACCTTAGGCTGGACTTCTCATGCCCACTGTGGTCCACGTCAAGCCCATCCAAACGCTTCAGGTCCCAGAGGGTGTGGGTCTTATCTGCTGGAAGACCAGCTTTTCACCTCCTGAATACGGTGAACTTCTAACACTCATCACTTTTCTACACTTGACTGAGAAAAAGAGAAATCAATGACATTAACTTCCTTGGTCCTATGAAAACAAATAGCTAGAAATCGGTATGGTATCACAACGGATAAACTGCTACTCAGTTATTAAAAGAATCTACCTGCCAATGCAAGGGACATGGGTTCCATCCATCCCTGGTTTGGAAAGATGCCACATGCCATGCGCCACAACTACTGAGCCCACGTGCCAAACTAGTGAAGCCCACACACCCTAGAGTCTGTGCTCCCACAACAAGAGAAACTACTGCAAAGAGAAGCCTGTGCACCACAACTAGAGAGTAGCCCCTGCTTGCCACAACTCGAGAAAGCCTGCACAGCAACGCAGAACCTGTGTACCCCAACAAAGACTCAGCATAGCCAAAAAACATATAAAATAAAAATTAAAAACTTCCTTGTGCACTGAATTGCACCCCCCCAAAAAGGTATGTTGAACTCCTAACCCCCAGGACCTCAGAATATGCCCTTATTTGGAAATACCATCATTAAATTAATTACTTAATCAATTATAATAAATTAAATCAAGACGAGGTCCTACTAGTGGACAAGGGTAAGCTGCTAATTCAACATGAATGGTGTCCTTAGAAAACAGCATGTGAAGACAAAGACACTCAGGGAGAAGACACATGGTGACATGTTGTTGACTCCAGTCTCTGCGGAAGAATGCCTAAGATTGCCAGCAAACCACCGGAAGCTAGAAAGAGGCAAGGAAGAATTCCCCTCTGGATTTCAGAGGGACCTTGGCACTGCCAAAACCTTGATTTTGGATTTCCACCCTCCAGAAACGTAAGACAACAAATTTCTATTATTTTAAGCCAGCCAGTTTGTGGCGCTTTGTTATGGCAGCCATATGAAATTAATGCAGGCATATTATCTGTTTTCTTCTACTATCTATCAATAGCAACAAGCAAATTGGCAACTGGCTGTCAAAATTCTAAATGGCCTAGCTCAGCCCTTGACCCCCGCTGGAGACAGCTTTCTGAGTTGAATGTTTCACAAGGTTCTTTCGGAATTCCAGTATTGAAAGAATTTTGGATGGTATTCAAACACTGCCTTTTAAAGCAAACTGCATTGCTGATGGACACTAAGGAAGTGTTAGTCACTCAGATGTGTCCGACTCTTTGCAATCCCACGGACTATAGCCTGCCAGGCTCCTCTGGCCATGGAATTCTCTAGGCAAGTACTGGGGTCGGTACCTAGTATGGGATTAAAATTAATATCCAACAAGATGAACTGATGCAAAGGAGGACTATGCAAAGATAGCTTATCTGTGAGCATTCTTAGGGACTCTTTTTTTCAGGAACAAGATAAGCTGGGGAAATTTGTTCCTGTTAGCTCTGAAGTATCCATATTGATTCAATTCCAGGGCATAATGTATCATTACCTGTTCAGGGAAGGCAGGGGATTCCCCCCAAGGAATGTTCCTCATGGCAACAGGCAAAGGGAACAGAGGATGTAGGGAAGAATGAGGAAAACAAATAGCTAGAAATCAGTATTGTATCACAATCGATGAACTGGTACTTGGTTATTAAAATAATAATGAAGATGATAAATGTCAAAAGATTGGAACATGATACAAAGAAATATGTAGCAGTGAAAAGGAACGGAGGAACAAACTGCTGAACAGCACCATGGGTGGACTGCAAAAAATGCAATGCTCCTAAAAAAGGAGTAGACGCTCTGCGATTCCATTTATAGGGTCTTCTAGAACAGACAAAACTAATCTGTGATGAAAACAATCAGATCAGTGACTGCATTTCTGGAATGGAGTGGAGAACAGGAGAAGACTGATCTGGAAGGGGCATGAAGGAACTTCCTGAAGTGAGGAAATGTTCTGTCTTAAGAAGAGGGCAGATACATGGTACACATGTCAAAACTCGTCTACCAGTAACCATAAGAGCTGTGCATTTCACTATATGTAAATTATACGTTTGAAAATTGTTTGTAGATATATGAAAACCATGGCTTTTAAAACATGCTTTCCTTTTAGAAGTGGATCATATGGTCATTGTAGAGATTTGGAAAAAAAACTTTTTTAAATGAAGAAGAAAATCTGAGTGGGAAGGGGAAGGATAAATTAAGAGGTTGGATTTAACATATACACATCACTATGTATAAACAGATAACCAACAAAGACCTACTGCGTAGCACAGGGAACTCTACTCAATATTATATAATAACCTATAAGGGAAAAGAATATATACATATCTGAATAGCTGTGCTGTATACCTGAAACCTACATGACATTGTAAATCAGCTATGCTTCAATAAAATTTTTTAAAAGAATTAAGAAGAAAATCAAAACACCTATAACTCCACTATTGAGAGTAAATAATTTTAATATAAGATGTAATATAAACATATGCTAGCATAGCAAAGGTTAGAGTGAATACACTAACTCTTCTTTATGTTCTTATTACTACTATTCCAAAACCACTATCGAATGAGTAGGATCTAAAACTAAAATGATGGAAAATAATAGGGAATTACAATACTTTGATTATATCAAATGGTTTTCCTTTCCTTTAAAGATATACTTTATCTGTCCAATAAATAATAGTCATAATGGGAAAACAGGTTCTAAAAAGAAAAACGAGAGCAACTAAGGCAGTTTTCCTCAGTGGAAAGCCCATGAAAGGATCACTTGGTTATAGTCTTCAGGGCTGAGAGCTTGCTCAGAACAGGAAGAGCAACTCATTAATTTTGAGTCCCCAGAGCCAAATACCACACACAAAGTAGGGACACCATAAACATGTCTGAATAAATGTTGTACATGTCCAGGGAGAACCCATCAAGAACAAATAGATTTTAAATGAAAGCATAAGAGAGATTTGCTGCAGACATGAGTAAGCCTTTGACTGTCAGGGATGATGAAGAAAATTTAAAGTATCTAACGAAAAAAAATGCTAAACGTATATTACTATTTGTTCAGTATAGTTTACACCTCCATTTTCCTAAAGGAAGGCATCGAGAGCTGGCAGAATGTCCAGCTCCTCTCTGGGTATAAGACTCTACTTCTATTATTTCTTCCCAGAAGACCAGGGATTAAGCATCACCTGCCCATTCACTTCTCATTTCTCATTCTCCTCATTTGGGCAGGAGAAGGAGAGCAGGTGGCCAGCCTCAGGTAGGGCCACATTTGCAGCTGAACGGCTCAGCTTCCACATAAGCAGGGAGCTTTATGGAACCCTCAAAGGGATCCAATTCCCTGCCTGTCCCAGAGATCAGATAACGAAGCTCAGAGGAGTCCAGCCACAGCTAGCAGCAGGAAGCAGATGAGAAGCTAAGATGAGCTTAAAAAGATAAGGTAGCATCCAAAGTGGACGGCAGTCATCTCCTGCTGGGAAATGCGGTGGGATTTTGGATATTTCCTTTTTATTTCCCTACAGTTTCTACAACGAACACATCATGCTTCTGCAGAGAGAAATAAGTTCTTTCTGCATTTCAAGATGTTAGAAGGATTCAAAGGAGTCCCTCTTTGAATTCATTTTCAGGGTTAGGAGACTCACCAGCCCTGAAAGAGTGTTTCACCAGCATTTCAGGTGACTCACCAGCCCTGAAATGGTGTTTTTGAAAAAAAAAAAAAG